>NW_015971579.1:1671707-2033122 GCF_000835475.1 Cladophialophora bantiana CBS 173.52
CAGAGGAGGAGGCAGAGGAGGAGGCAGAGGAGGAGGCAGAGGAGGAGGCAGAGGAGGAGGCAGAGGAGGAGGCAGAGGAGGAGGCAGAGGAGGAGTGGTTTTCGAACATTTCAGGCATCTTCGGGGTACAGTTTCGCTTGTCTCTCCTTCCACTCCTCATAGTCCATCACATCGGCGTCCTTGTTCCTGGTCTCGGGGATGGTGAAGAAGGTAATGATGGCGCCCAAGACATTGCAGGCGAAAAACACCCATAGGACGTTGGCGAGCCCGATGATATTCGGCCCGCTGAGATAGTTGAACAGCAGTGCGGACAGGATGGCGCCCAGTTTTCCCACGGCGGCACTGGTGCCGTGCGCCAGCCCACGCACCCGTGAAGGATAGACTTCAGCCGGGATAATGAATGTCGTGGAGTTGGGACCGAAGTTGAAGAAGAACTGCAATTGCCAATACAGTTAAGAACTCATTGCGCAATTCAATGGACAATGTTTTGGCGTCAGACGTACCTGGGCGAAAGCGAAGCAGACGAATTTTCCCGCAGTCCCAAGATGGTCATAATCGCCAGCTATGATGGCAAACATCAACGCAACGATCAGGAACCCTTGGATCTGGATCCAGCGCCTGCCGAGCTTCTCGATAAAGTAAATGGTAAAGAAGTATCCGGGAACGTAGCCGGCGACGGCAATGATCAGGTTCCCAATTGCGTTCCGCATCAGCAGGTCGTACTCATTCTTGCCGGTGTTGAAGCCAATCTCATCGAGCAGAACGGATTGGTTCAAGTTCGTGCCATAGAATGCCACGTCGAGCAGGAACCATGTGGATGTCGTTCCCAGGAGGACCTTGAGGTGCTTCCATTTGCTGAAGTGAACAAAGAAAGCCTTGTATTTCGTGCGACCTTCGGTGCTGGACGTGGAGGTGAGTTTGTTTTCGTCGGCCGCGGTCGTCGTATCGATAGAAGAAAAAGGCCCGACACCCATTGAGACACTCGGGTTGCCGAGTGAGTCGAACTCCGGGTCCTGCGCAGGCTTTGAATTGTCGTGGTTTTTGGCTCCATTGGAATTCGGCGCGGCCGAGTGACCGTTCAGTTCGCGAGATTGCAGGTACTTCCTACCTTCGGGCATTGTAAGACGAAAGTAAAGTGTGGCGAAAGCCGGAACAAGGCCAAGGCCCATCTGGATTCGCCAAACAGCATCTAATTGGCCGTAGTGTCCTTCTGCACCCAGGGCGTGGCTGAACGACGCGAGAATGATGATTGTCGCAATGGAACCTGTGAGCGTGCCCTGAGAGACAAAAACCGAGTCAGTTGAAAAGGCACTTTTGAAATCACTGCACAACTTGCTCAACGCAGAGCTTCTGGCGTCCCGATAGCTCTTCAATGTCATGACTCACCCAACCCTGGTTAGAAAAGATCCATCCCAACAGTTGGCCACGCTTTGGCAGCAGGGACCTCTCTGACACGATGGATGCGGACATGGGATAATCGCCACCGATACCCACGCCCATAAGTATTCGAAAACAAAAGAGCCAAATCATCTTCAACGTTGGTGTTGGTATGTCGTTGGGCAAGCTGATGGTGAGGATAGTGCCAATTATCACGACGATTAGCTCCTTTCCGTAGACGAATTTTCGACCAAAAACGTCTCCGAGAAAGCCGAATGTCAGCTGTCCGATGATGTTGCCGATGTTGGAACCAGCATTGACGAGACCTCGGAGGAGAGGCGGATAATGAGGTTTACGACCATCCAGCCCTCCCCAGTATCTGAAATAAAGAATCACGTCTTAGTTGCTGGACGACCTCGAGAGCGTGTTGGTGGAGGGGAGAAGCTTACTCGTAAAGCCAGACTGGCGTCACCAGGTTAATGATGAACAGATCATAAGAATCAAGGAAGAAGCCAACGCTGTCAAATATATCATTAATTGTCGTTGATTTGTTTAGCCAGGCGAGTGGACCGTACCCAGTGATGGCAAACATCTTGAGGTCGCCCTTGGTCAAGTTCCACCTATTCTTCTTGGTAGCAGTATCCGAGGATTTCTTTTGATACTCCTCCTATTCAAACCGATGAGTTCAAAGAGCGGATGCAAAGGAGCCAAGGCAAGCTCACAAACGTCACCGGTCTCCCATCATCGTCTCTGCGCGCATAGCCATCGTCCTCCCACTTCATAGTGGACTATGGATAAGAGGATCGAGAAAAGAAGACCGGGGTTTCAAAGGGTAGTGGTGGTGTTTGTTGGAAGTTAGGAACGCCCAATTGTGTTTCGCAATAGGCATCAGATGGGTCCAAAAATCGTTTTTGTCGGCCTTGATCTCGAGCAGGACACTTTCCATTGACCTGTCGTCCGACGAAGGGCGGTAGTACATATAGTACAACGCCAAATGCATGCCATTATGCATAACTGTCGCCACAGACGGTATGCCATGACCGTGCAAAAAGAAAACATACTCAATAACTTCCTAAAAGCGCCACTGTGTGATTGTGTTGTCGAGGACTCGAGGTCGACACCAAGATCAGCATTGCAAAACGTGTTGTAGGAAACCCCATTGATTGAACCAGATCTAAAGGCCTCGTGGGCCTCGAGATTTCAGCGCTAGCCTATGGTGTGATGTATGATAGATAAAATATAGCAAGGGAGAGATCGCACAATAGCGCGTGAGGTTTTGGGTCGCCGGTGTCCAATTGCAAGGCGTGAGGCTGAACCTGGAAAAGGCTCGTAGTTACATGATAGCCGCACACAAGCGGAGTGACGTTATTGGACGGCATGAGTGCGACAAGGATAAGTATACGAGTCCAAGTAGAGTATCGAGTATAACAAGTACAAGTACAAGGCTGGGGGCTCTGGGAAGGCGTCAGCCTACAAGAACATATACTTGCATAACCAGTACCAGCCGGCGGCGCCGAGGGGACCCAGAACTGGGGAAGCCCCCAGGTGCTCTACTGTACTTGTGTAGAGCCCCTATTGCCCCTGCTTGGTAGGCCAAGGGCGGCCTAGTGACCCTCCACATCGTACTAACTTCAGTTCGTCTGGTAACGTGTGATGCCGATGTACGGCAACATTCGGCTATGGCTGGTTGACGGCTTTAAATTAAAAAGTACAGAGTATATTGGTCCATCACCCAGTGACAGCAGTTGCTTCACCCTCGTGCACTCCTCCGTTAATATCGACAGGCAGCTGGGAAATATATCCGTCCTCTCGTCCCAATCGTCTTCCGACCTGAACTGTCGCATGGGCAAACTTATATATATCGTACCATTTATTTGGCCCCTGAGACCGCTAGTTCATGTTACTTTGACCCTGAGTTTCTGCTGAAGGTCCCCTACTCATCTGCCCGAGAGTTTCCCTAGCTTGTATCTGACAAAATAAGCCTTTCTCTCCCTGAGGTATACCGTTCAGAAGGAGACAGGCGCACATGATCCAATGCGGCAAAGTCTGAGAAGGATTTATCCCCATGAGCAGACAATGGAACAACCACTTCGGGATCAATCACGTCATGTCAAGGATCGACCAACTTCGCCCGCTTTTCGCGGCCACTTGCTTCCGGCTCGCTCTTTCAATTGAGCGATGATCTGAGATCGCCTTAGGTTATATGTCTCTACAAGTATATTGTCGGACGTAACATCATGGACACCGAAGCCGCTGCGTCGGGATGGGATTATGCGCCTGACAAACTGCCCACTTCAGCACCCGGTCTCCTGCATAACATCCCGCCACCTTTGCTCTTTTAACCCCAGCACGGCTCTCATCTCCTCTTCCGCACGCTTCTTTAATCCCTCTCCTTCGGCTAGACGGTCATTGTCGATGATCTGCTTCGCCTGCTCCTCCCGCTTCTGAACCAGACTGAGCAGATCCGTCAATGCGCTATCATCCAGCCGTTTTCGTAAATCCGTACATATTCTGTGCCGCCAGTAAATCACCCCATCTTTACTCAACCCCCGATTTGAGAGATCACGCAGCCAACTCTCGACCTTGTCGCCGGTGACTCCAGAAGGGATCGAGATTCCTAAAATCGCATCCAGTATGTCAAGCATGATGAAGATGGTGTAGATGTTGGTGGGGTTGTGTCGACCGACCAAGCGCTGTGGATTGACGAGAAAATAAATCCGAAGTACGTTGACCACGGCTTCGTCCAAGGCCTGCTGCTTCAACCCTTCCAGAATGAGTCTCATCGCCATCTCGGGGAATTTGCCCGTGGTGTAGAGGGCGGGATATTCCAGGAAGCGCTCTGACTTGTCCATACCGGCGGCGGCCTTTCGAAAGGCGTCAAGGCTTCGTTTTTCTGGCGCGAGATGGCGTTCAACTGACTCCGTCCATTTGTCAAACTGGGTGGGGAGACTCGGTTGCTTAGCAGCTAGGTCAGTAGCGGCTTTAATATCCGAGAGGCATTTAGGACAGTTGCACGTAAAGAAGTAGTCCGCCATCAATTTCGCTCTCCGGGCTTTCGCCGACGCCGTGGGAACAATGTAGTAGTTGAGGAGCTCTTCACCTTGCTGGATGTCCCTCAGGGGAATGACGTGGATGAATGTCCGGCGTTCAGCGTCTGAGAGCCGCGTAGAGCTCATCCAGCGGCTGATCATGGTATGTTGAGGCCTGTGGACGGCCAGATTAGGTTCACAACTGTGGTTGAACTTGGCCACGAGAGGCTCCAACATAACCCCTATTCCCCCCTGGATCGGCGTAGGCAGCTCGGTCGCATTGGCCTTCATGATGAAAATGAGCCTCTGAATCGTCTCAATGCCCATGCTCGACGCGGCCAGATGTTTGATGCCTTCAGCCATGTCCGTCAGGTTTGACCGACCTCGCGCAGCAAGGATCTGTTCGTGTGAAACCAGCTGCGAGATGCGGCTCCATTCGTCGCTAGGCAGAACATCTCGGTCCTTGAGGAGTACTACCCGCAACACCGCCCTGAGAATGGCTGGGGGCAGGTTATTTTGCAGCTTTTTGAAGATCTTGCATTCGTACTTGTGATACGCATGCCAGGCGTCAACCTGGCAGTCTTTGCTGCAGAAGCGAGCAGAACGACAGCCGTTGCAGATCTTGAGATGGAGAGATGTTTGTCCATGTCCTGGGAGGGGAAGGGGACTCTCCGTGACAACGAGGCAATGATAGCACGTCATCGGTAAAAAGTCTGAGTCGATCGCCATCATGGCCGGGAAGTTTAATGAACAGATTGGGTCTTTCACGGACAAGAACTGTTTTGCGAAAACTCCTTGACCTTTCCCAGGTATCTGCTCGACTTTGAGGATGTTTTCATATCGGCTGTCGATATAAGACGCCTCCGGGGCATTGCGTTGTTGAATGAGCGAGTCAATAAGGGCGTCCAATTCAGCCATGGCCTGGACGTTACTCCTGCGTATCTGGGTGAGCTGTAGACAGTGGGGATTCGCAATGGACCAGAGACAGTTCAATATGGACGTCTTAGGATGCAACAAATCGCGCGGACTGCTTGTTAGACTGATTTCCGCGTATGCGTGCAATCTGGCTGGGAGTCATGATCGAGCCCGATTTCAGCTGAGGGATTGGCCCACAGCGTCAATTGGGCACTCGAATTTGATAGAATCTATGCCTTTTCGGTCAAATGATGCTTGGGCTGTTTGGGGGGAGTTCGGGATTTGACTGCGAAGAAATGTGCGGCCCGCCACGTGAGCTTACTTATGATCTTGGCTTGCCCTATTAACACAAGGCTCCTTTCCCTTGGTGGGCCTGGAGAGTTCGGCTACAGTGGCAACGTGTCTATCTAGATTACTCGCGGACCAAAAACCTAATTGCCATGTACGGTTTAGTCCTAGAGGGTGAGGCCACAAGCCTGCGACGATGGTTATCTGCTTGAAAAGCCTTGGGTAATAGAGGTCTCGGTGGTACCAGCTTTGATAGAGCTGAGAGGCATGCTTGTGTGAGCTGGACTCTTGTACTCTTTCTGCAAAGTTCAGCAATAATGCAAGGCTGCTTGAAATTCGACAACTCACATTCTGGCTTCCACAGTCATGAGAGCTGTCTCGACCCAGTCTCATAATTCGCCAAAAGGCAGCGCCCCCTACGCCAGGGGGAGCGAATCTGCTTCAGGGAGGTCGCCGTGGTGGTCTTCGCGACTAGGGTCCGTCCATACCCAGGCAGAGGATTTCATCTCCTGTTTCCATGAGTTGACTCGAGTCCCATCCGGGGCTCCATTAACCTGATGGTTTCGTGGTATCCCCTCCTCGGCCCTATTCTACATTATTCGATGGAAGCATTTCTTCGTTGCCAGGGTCCATCCTCTGGACTTTTCTCAATCGTCCAGATAAGACAGGAGCCAGAATCAGCGCTCTGAAACACAATCCTGGGTGCCCTGTATGATGCTCTCTGGCCACGCAAGCCACTGGTCCCACCGCTTCCCCAAATATTGATGGATTTGACTCAACAGTCGAATACCTGCGTGCCCAATAGCCCATGAATGCCTCCGTCGATGGAGCACCACCGCGTAGTGTGCCAGAAGAACAAGCGCTTCAGGCTTGCGCTGATCGATGAGGTCAGTGAACGGCTCAGACAATGTCACTAGCCAGCTGAACGCCTGGTGTGTGGATGCTGACGGTTGATCTAGAGCGTTTTCGCTATCGAAATTTGTCTGCAACATGTCTAGGGACGCTAGGCATGTTGCAATGGATGAGTCGCTGAGGTCCGCGTGGTCTAGCATTGCGCGCAACGCTTCGCACTCCCCGCGCGATTCTTTAGGACTTTGTTGGTGCTCCTCCGATTCCATGATGATCGGCCCAATCTCACTCTTGACCAGAGTCCCAAACCAGGAGCGGATGACAAAGTTAATACCGCGCAGGAGGCGGATACAACCGACTAGTCTTTCGAGGAAGCTGCCAAAGTCGGTCTCGGGCTGCTGCGTGAAGATCTCCCAGAAAACATGAAGAGCAATCAAGTGCGAGAATAACAAGACGTCCAGACAGTTCGACGCGTCAACCCTGCACAGAATGTCGCGATAGCCAGCGAGCGCCGCAGCCTGTTGATTGGCTGCGATATCTAGATAGTAAGCAGTCGCCTGAGGTCTCTGAAGCGTCATATGGCATGCGGACAAAGCGATGATCTGGTCCAGTAAGAAATGCTGTTTGAAAGATCGCTCAATGATGATGCGACGATAGAGCTCGACCTGTCCTGGATCGATAGCGATTGTGGTGCATGTTTTGGTGATGAATAGATAAAACAGCTCAATGTGGTCGACGTTGGATCCTGCTCCAGATGAACCAGGGCTCAGCGGCGGCAAGCTGCTGGCAGGACTACCTACGAGTGGTTGTTGATGTCCGCGTGACGCTTGGTCTGTGCGTCGAGACGCGGGTATTGAAGTCCCCTGTGAGGGAGCCACCCTGTATATACATTCTCTCTTGGAAAAGGCGCATTTCCCGCACACCGGTCGCTCCTCGTTACATTTCAGATGCCGTTGTTTGCAGGTCTCACAGCCGGCACGCGATTTTGTGGTGGATCTCCTTGGCATGTCGTGAAAGGGAAGAGTTGAGCATGAGACTAAAAATGGTGCTATCTTGGGCAAATTTGCGCCGGGATTGACGAGGTATGTTAGATTTGAAGTTCCTTGGGCTAGAAGGGCACCACAGGCCTGCTAGTCCAAAGCCCCCCATTCAGAGGAACGAGAGCTCGGTAAAAATGAAAGAGGAGAAGCTAGCCGCCGCGCAGATGGCTACTATGAATGGACTGGTAAGGAGAGAAAGTCTAGGGTTGGATGGGGGACAAACGAGAGTGCACCGCTGTGGGACAGTGAGGTCGTGATAGATGTAAGAGGGCAGTATGGTGTTGGGTAAACGACTCGGTATGAAGGGAGAACGTCTGCGGGCACAAGCAGGCGTAGAGTAACGCCAAGCCGCTAATGGCCCAACACTCGCATTGCCAAGATATACCGCACGCTAACCCCAAATTAGGTTTTAAGTGAAGCGGCTATCGATTCCCCAAACTTCAACGTGGCTGCCTAGCCTTGGCGACCCAAATACCCAGAAATGACACCATGCGCCGGCACCACGAAGCAAGTCTCGTTTACGTACCACCCCTATCCACTGTTTCCTCCGCCAACATTCCTATACTTCCTTCCCCGTATCTGCCCTCGTCTGTAGCTCAACCATTAGCGGAGGCTTCTCCCACAGCGCAAAAGTGCGCTGACTCTCTGTCCACCCTTGACTTTGCGGAGCGAGCCTCAGGTCAAAATTCCAGAGAACATGCGCCAGGATGAGGCGCATCTCATGGTAAGCCAGATTGCGGCCGATGCAGTCTCTTGGACCGGTGCTAAAAGGCTTGAACGCGTCACGTTGGTCATGGGAAAAAGGAGAAGCTGGATCTCCCTGCACCCCTGGAAGCCAGCGTTCCGGACAGAAATCTCTGGCACGGTGGAAGTTGGTGTCGGAGTGATAAGCAGACATATGGTGGACTCCGACGCATGTCTATGAAAACATCAGCGAAATGGCGCGACATCTATCTATCTGAAGGCTCACTCACTCTTTCAGGGATGTCGTATCCGTCTACTATCGTCACTTGGCCAGGCGGTGTATGGCGAAACAGAACCGTCGGAACTGGTGGAAACAGGCGCAAAGCTTCTTCGAGACAAGCAAGCATATACGGCAGTCTACTGCTGGCCGTCTTAAAAGATATTTCCTTGCTGCTTCGGAATGCACTGCGGACTTCCATGACACATTTTCCGAGGGCCTCCGGCGTGCTGAGAAGAAGGTAAGTGACGCCACAGAGCAGAGTGGCTGTTGTCTCGGAGCCTGCCACGATCAAGGTGTCTGCATTGGTCACAAGCTCATCATTGCTGAGCCCGTGTTCCTGACCCTGCGAGCGCATCATACAGTCGATAAAGTCGCCTCGATGCTCCCGATCCTTTTTCTCAAGTCGCCTTGTCACCAAGACTTTGACGAGGTCCAAGTGCTTTTGGCGAGATTGCTGGATTTTCTCTCCGGCCACAAGAAGGAAAATTTTGGATAGCAAAGGTGAGGCGTTTGCAAGCACGAGGATCGGGAAGAGTCGCATCATTCGCTCAATGTTGGTCACCCATGCGTTTTGTTTGCCTGCTTTCAGACCATCGAAAGACTCTCCGAATGCAAGGTCGCCGATGAGATCAAAGGTCGTGAACGTATACCACTGCACCATATTGGTCTGCCGTCCTTCTGCAGCCACTCGACAAAGCTTGTCAATGAGCAAGTCGACATATACCTGGATGAGATGCTCTTGTTGCTCGAGCGCTTTATTCGAAAATGCCGGCAGCATTGCCCTTCGAAATCGAAAGTGGGTTCTGGCATCTGCAGAGATGATGTCGCTCGGGCGACCACTGTCGCCGTGTCCGGTACCCTTGGGGAAAACCTTTGGAAGCTCTGCATGTCCGTGTCCGTATATGTCCCTCCAGGATTGACCAGATGTGAAGGTGAGTTCATTTGGCCCCAGTCGAACGACGTTGCCGTATATTCGGTGGTACTCCCGGATCTGAAAGTCGAGCTGCCCTCGAAGTTGCGCGATGCTTTTGAGAATGGGAAAAGCGATCCATAATTTCGGTCCGTCGAATCTGCGGAGAGGATGGAGGTAGAGATTGTGTATGGCCAGCAATATGCTCCAGCCGACATTCGCGGCTGCCAGTGACAGAAGAATGCACAAGATCCCTTGCCAGGACACAATACGAATATGCTCGCTAGCCACAACCTTTAACATCGTGTGGGCAGAATCAAGTTGATTCACTGCTCGTGTTCAACGGACACAAATCGATCTCTACTATGTAAAAGGGATTTATACGCCGAGCCGATGCGCGGAGGAACTTTATGCTTACCTCTACGTTATCCATGATGGCCAAGCCAACAATGTGGTTATCTCAAATTGCAGGCTGGACAATGGTGCCCATGTTAGACTTTGGGGCAGCCCGGATCCACGCTCGTGTTCGTATACCCGTGTTCGGAGTTAGAACTGTGTCAGACTCCTTTCAGACTAAGCAAGGATGGTCGCATTCAACAACTTAGATCCACAGTGACTATAGCCAACTATGTCCCGGGCTTTGACTTCCGCCCCTGCCCTGCCATGCGAAATCGTTTGATCGGCTAGGAGCCGTTATCGACGCAGAACACCAAGTCTCCAGGTGATCGTAGTCTTAAAATGTTGGTCTGTGGGCCGGTAACCGCACGTTGACGAAGACTACCGACACCAACTCCTTTTCACTGGCATTCTCTCATACTCAGTCATCGTTTGCACCATGGTTGATGCTCAAGCAAACTCTGTGAAGGTCGAAGAATTCAGATTAGAAGCAGCATTGACAAGCTGTGAAAAAGCTAACTGGCCTAGGGAATCGGAAGAAAACGACACGGCTGGCCAAACCAGTGTTCAAAACATCGATGGCAACGGACACGACGAACCCCGACCTAATATTTATGACGATGATGTTGAGAAGGGGCGAGGAGGTGTTGGAGATGAGACTAAGACGAACCCTGGGTTTCTCGTCGGCTGGGACGAGCCTGAGGACAAAGATCCAGCGAACCCGTTAAACTGGACGCCTCTACGAAAATGGGGCATCATCGCTGTTTTGTCCTCGATCACATTCTTGACGTGAGCACGGCGTAGCTGCAACGTCGAGGAAACCTTGCCGCTAACACTCTCAGGCCGCTCGCGTCATCGATGTTCGCACCCGGTGTACCCCAAGTCATGAACGACTTCGGTAACGACTCGTCTATCCTCGCAACCTTTGTCGTGTCGATTTTCGTGCTCGGCTTTGCGATCGGTCCGCTGCTACTGGCCCCTTTAAGTGAGATAATTGGCAGGACAGTGGTCTATCATGTATGCAATGTTGGGTTCATTGGGTTCAACGTTGCTTGCGCTCTTGCCGCCAACATGGATATGTTGGTGGCTTTTCGCTTCGTCGCTGGTTTCGTTGGAGTGGCTGCCATAACATGCGGAAGTGGCTCTATTGCGGACATGATACCTCAAAAAGAAAGAGGCAGAGCGATGGCCGCTTGGTCAATGGGTCCTTTGCTGGGACCAATTTTGGGACCTGTCGCCGGAGGATTCTTGGTCCAAGCCAAAGGATGGCGGTGGTCCTTCTGGTAAGACTCCTTGATATTTTGGTCTCTCTCACGCGGGTGGGATACTGCTCGGCGATTAGCTGTGAGCGGCCGCATATTGCATTTTATCCCTCAAGATTGCTCAGCCTCACTCAATCGAAACTGACTAAAGGTATTTTTGCATAGGGTCATAGCAATATGCGTATGTCGAGCCTCAATCTAATCTCATTGCACAAACCATGAACCACTAACCCTCGGCCAGGCTGCTGCAGTGACCGTGGCTGCTTTCCTTGTCCTTCGAGAGTCGTACGCTCCAGTGTTGCTCGCGAGAAAAGCCCGCGAACTCAGGGAAAAAAGGGGCAATCCACTGTATCGCTCGAAGCTGGACAATGGAGAGACTCAGAAACAGTTGTGGACCCGATCGCTTGTCCGGCCCGCCAAAATGCTTCTGCTATCACCGATTGTCAGCCTCATGAGCGTTTATGTGGCAGTGATGTATGGTCTGCTGTATATTCTTTTCACCACATTCACCTTTGTCTACCAGGATCAGTACGGATTTTCCGCTTCGTCGGCTGGACTCTCGTTCCTAGGGGCTGGGATCGGCACGCTCCTGGGGTTGTTCTTCGTTGGAGTTGTCAGCGATCGCGTCGTCAAAAAAGCAATCGCCATCCGTGGTTCAGCAATGCCGGAGGATCGCTTGCCCTGGATCGTTATTGTCCCAGCCGGGCTATGCCTTCCCGTAGGTCTCTTCATATATGGCTGGGGTGTGGATCGGCGAGTCCATTGGATCGTCCCCATGATCGGCAACGCCATCACAGGATTCGGTATGATGGGGGAGCTCATGTGCATTCAAACATACCTTGTTGATGCATTTACGAGTCACGCAGCCAGCGCCATCGCGGCCAATGCAGTCTTGCGAAGCCTCTTGGGAGCCCTTCTGCCGCTCTGTGGTCTCAAGGTATATAATGCTCTAGGATTTGGTTGGGGTAATTCTTTGCTGGGGTTTATCGCCTTGGCCCTCGCACCACTCCCGGTGTTTTTTAAGCTCTACGGCCAGAGGATTCGCGAAAATCCCCGGTGGCAGGTCAAGTTCTAGTAACGGAGACTTCCATAGCTTGAAGATCCATATTGTGAATCTTGGACTTGCTACGTGAGTTGTGGTGGCATCCAGAACCCTGTTTCGAACCGCCGGTGTCGATCATTTCGGACGTGGGATATGGAACAAATGCAATGGTTGAATCGTCATTCTGGAGGCATTTGCGATTGACCGACATTGGTGACAAATGCTGTAACAAAATGGCCGTGAATCACAGCTGATAAAATGATGGGCTACAAGCCGCGATAGGCTGATGTTTCGAGGATGGACGTGGTCTAGTTGATCTGTCGATCAGGGCAGTCTCCGAACACGAGAAGTCCGAGGGAGGGTCTTCAGATCCGCGAGCCAAGCCTCGTGTCCGTATTCATTCCGAGCAGCCCTTGGAGTTTCAAATGACGAAGCTACCGGCCCATCAACACTAGGATGCGGCTTTCAAAATAAATGCTTCTCTTGGATGAGTGGTAATTATGTCCATTGGACTGACATGCCATTTGCCATGGCCTTCCTGCTGCTGCTGCCCGATCGAGTCCGCCTGCCCCGTTTTCGTGAGTTTGGCCGAATTCTTGGCAAGGCTCCATCTTCAGGGGAAGGCGAGATGGCACAGCCCTACCCCTACACTACGACTGTTGAAGCTTTTGCTGCAGCGACAACGCTATCTGCTTCAGCCTTGTAAAAAAACAAAAAACAAAAATATTGCTGCCTGGGCATCATACCTTGTAATTGGCATCTGTAGACGGACTACCTCGTACCCGGGGGCCCGCGGGTGTCGATGCAACAGTGGTTAGATAGGGCTTTTGGCAAAGGCCGTGCGCCCGGGCTATCTTTAGGTGATGCACACGAATATCGCAAAGCTTACAGAGTTGCAATAGTCACAATATGCGCATGTTTGAGAGGGATAAGAAGGGACCCCAAGGCCCGGCCAAAATCCACCACCTCCTTCTCGGCACTCTCTTCAACGATTGAGGGAGAATTATCCAGATCGCCTTTCACCTTTTCAAAATTCTAGTCCGATTCTCTGACAGAGAGCATACAATGGCCTTCTTCGACCCTCGATACAAGCTCCGAGTGCACATCCTGCAGATTATCCTTGTCCATGTTATCATTGGTGTCGCGGCACCGCGGCTCTTCATGAAAAACCAGCCAAGAACTCGGGCGACTACCATCTCGTTGGCCATGGTGAGTGGGATATCATATCCCTTTCCCTGTTTCCCCAGTTTTGGCTGTACCCACGCTGATCATCTTGTGATTCTTGCTGATATATAGGGAGGCAAATCCATGATCATCGTCTGGTACCAGATCCTGACGGAGCACGTCGCCCGTTTTCGCAGGTGGAGAAGTCTCAAGGCCTACGCGATTCTCAACGGCCTGGAAGTCGTTTTTTGGGCCGCAGTTGTGTTCCTGGTCATCCAGGCGAATATCCAACGCTGCGTCGGGACTGGATGTACCCTCAGCTGGATCGCCCTCGGATTTGCAGTCCTCACAACGTTTGTCGTGACACCCCCAAGTCATGAATAGGAGCTGACGCCGACAAATCTGCAGGCTTGTTGCCGTGTACATGGCTATCCTGTCGTGTTTCGAATACCGAGTGTTTCGTCAGCAGAAGCATTCCAAGATCCGAAGCAATCCAGAGGATGGTCTACCCCTGGCTAGTGGACAAAAATGAGGTTTCTGTGCCGAGAATGTGAGTTTGAAGAAAAGGATATTGTCCCTAAGGCTGGGTGATTGTCAAATTTGGGATTCGGAGGCGGCGATCGGACGACATCTAAGTGAACAAAAAAAATTCGAGCGTGTCTTCAGGACTCGAAGATCAGCTCGAGACGCACCTCATGACAGGCTGGTCCGTCAAGTGGGTTGCTATTGGTGTAATCCATGGATGGTATGGAATTGAAAGCGTTGGCGGAATGTTTTGGGCATTAGCCTATATGGGTGAGATCTATTTGAGCAGATACATTAGACGTTTTTCGGCGCAGCGGGGGCGGGTGGTAGTTTAGTCTTTAGATGAACCTCGCCAGGGATTTTGGTTATTTACTGGACGGACAAGAATGTGTTTGCGTCACTTCTGCCATCCCTGATCTGTTCCTTTGCACTCGATTATGTAGAAAACCCAGATGTATCAGGAGTTCGAGGTGAGCACTGAGCACAGGGGGCGTCGCCCACGTGTGAAAAGATGGCAGTCTTCAAGCGATTTTTGACTGACTTGGCGATATCATCAGGGTATTTTCGCGGCTTTGCTAGTTAAGACTGAGAACAGTGTCCAGTAAACGGATAGCATTGATCTGTCTTGAGAGATGCGTCTATCTTTCTGTCTCATAAGGGAGACTTTTCTGTTGATATAGACGTTGACCTTTATTCACAAGGCCATTCCTAAACATTCCATCGCGACGTCGAAGATGGGTGGACACGTTTCCGGGCGAGACTGCCCAGGTAGTTGATGATCAAAACCTCAACCACAAGAACTGATGCGGCTTCATATGAATTCCAGCCTTCCGCAAGTTAATCATATACCCACTGACCAGGTCCATTGTCTCAGCAGACATTCCCATAAACCTGTCCCGGCCGATCCACTGGGCTTCGTCCGAGAAATTACAAAGACACAGCACGTTCGAATTGGGCCCCGGTCGTTGGTACCCAAGAATCGCGGGATTGCCGGTGTAAAAGCCAATCGCCCTACCACCAGCAAGCTCCTCTGTGGTTTTGCGCAGATGTATTAGGTGTTTGATCCCAGCAAAGATTTTTCCTGGGATGGTGTTGACGTCGTGCCGCTCGGTATAACGTTGCTCGGGATAGCAAGGCCGATTGACCCATCTGCTGTCATCCATTTTGGCCGGGTCGTTGAGGTAGCTGTAGTCGTTGAGTTGACCGAGTTCATCGCCCAGGTAGATGAGGGGGATTCCGCCTGTGCTCATGGCGATCGAGTACGCGAGCAATATCCTCTCGATGGCGTGGTCTTGCATCGACTCTAAACCCGCTAATGAAGCCGTGGTGCCAGATATTCTGCAATCACCTGTCCTCGGATTGTCCTGAAATGGTACCCCTCGAGCAAAGCTGCCTGGATGGCGGTTCACGAAGAACGCATTGAGAAATTTTCTGTGATTCAGACCGTCCTTGCCAAGTTCTTTTGCATCCTCGTCAGAGAACGTCCAGCCAATGTCATCGTGAGATCGGACATAATTGACCCAAGCGCAGCCTCGCGCTAAATTGTGTCTCCGCTCAATAGCTTGAGACAACATTGAGGCGTCTTTGGTTGCCAGCGCTTCCCACGTCAAGGCCATCTGAAGCGGATTGTAAGACAACTGGCACTCGTACCGGTCGATGTATTGTACCACAAAGTCGGGGTGGACAATGGCCTCAGATTTGAAAAGCACAGACGGGGCTGCAATCCGACATAGAGCGTTGAAAGCTCGAAGCAGTTTGTGAACCTCTGGCAGATTCTCACAGTCCGTGTTCATCTGTTTCCACATGAATGCAACGGCATCCATCCGGAAGAGGTCGACTCCAACATTGGCCAGGTACAGCATCTCGCCGGCCATGGCTCTGAATACCGCCGGGTTCGAGTAGTTGAGGTCCCACTGAAACTGATAGAAGGTCGACCACACGAATCGGCCGTCCCCAAGCTGGATGAAGGAGCCAGCGTGATCGTCTGGGAAAATTTCTCGGGTTGACCGTTCAAAGGCCGAGGGAACATTTCGATCAGGGAAGACCCAATACATGGCAGAATGCTCCGGATCGCCTTCAGCTGCGCGCTTTGCCCACCGATGCTCGTTCGAGGTATGGTTGAAGACCAGATCAAGCACTAAGCTGATTCCTGCTTTTCTCAACTCAGTTGCCAACTCCCTCAGCTCCTCGATTGTCCCCAGTTCGGGCTGTACGTCTCGGTAGCTGGACACAGCATACCCGCCGTCATTGAGAGGTTGAGGTGCCAAGAACAAAGGCATCAAGTGTAGATATGTCAGTCCCAACTCTTTGAAGTATGGGATGCGCTTTTTGATGCCAGCCAAGTTGCCAGCGTATCGGTCGACGTAGCAGACCCCTCCCAGCATTTGATTCGAGAGATACCACTCGGGGTCAAGTTCTCGCTGTTTGTCAACCTCTTGTAAGTCAGGGGATCTGTCCTGCCAACTCTTCCCGCACATAGTTATCAGATCGACGAGTTGATCAAGGCAATCATGTCGGTAACCATACAGCTCGGCAAAAATGGCAAAAATGGTGATGAAGTTCATGTCAAGCCTGGCGAAAAAGTCCTTATCCTTGAGAATCGAGATTCCAACTTTGGTCTTACTTAGCTCCTGGAGTATGTAGGCTTTGGCGGCTCGCGCCTGTTGCTCGATAGAGAGACTGTTCATGGGTGGAGGATGCAAGCGTGTAATTTCTTTGTGCCGCGAAAGATGCTGGTGAGACGCCGAGGGCAACTGTACAAAGGCCACGGGAACCGTCAGTAGTGATGAAAAATGAGAGATCATGATTACCTTTTGGGTATTTGAGTCTTTTCGAGTTGGCCTCCCCTGAGAGTCCGGCCGTGAGAGAATTCATCGTCGGCTTCTAGAGGCTTTCGGGTGTTTTCTTAGACGTCGCCATCGTCATGGAGCTTGATCCTGTGCAAAACGTCCTGCCGGCGCTTCTCTCGGCCAAATTGTGCCTTTGCCAATAACGCCGAGCGAGCGAGCGATTGACTTGGTTAAACCCTCTTAGAGCTATTTGCACTTTTCAGAGGACGCAACCATATGAGCATGAAGTTTCTGAGGGCATTTTCAGGACACCTTGAGAGGGACGGGGGCAGGACATGGGCGGTAATAAGAAGATGCGGGTTTTTTGACGGGTGGGATGTAACCAGAAAGGACAGCACGCTGGACTCTATTGCGTCGGAAGACTCTTAGGTGGTTAACCATGAAAGGACGTTATCCCTCACGAATCTTGCACACATGTCCACCATTGAAGAAAGATATTTGTATATTTCCCAAGTTGCGCGGTATTTGGTAGGATGAATTCTGTATTCAAACAATACAAGAGATCTATTATGCCTCATGCATCAGCCCTCAGGCTCTTGGTTACACAAATGCCTTATTCATTCCATCAATCCCTGAGACCTCCTATTCTCCGGCTGTGAGGCGCCACAACGCACTGAAAACAAAGAAAAGAGGCAGCCAAAACCACGCTCATGGGTTTTAAATCATCCGCCAAATGTGTACAATGCTAACCAATTCCTTGGACCTGCTCTTCAAAATGCAGACACAGCAACAGCAATTGCCTGGCTCTCACTGTGGCTGATGCTGACATTGACGTTCTTGACGCCAGCCTGCTTTGCTGCCTCGAGCGCCGCACCATGGAGAGCAACCTTGGGTGCTCCGTTCTCATCGGCCAAGATTTCAATGTCGTGCAGAGGGGCTCCAGCTCCCTTGCTGCACACGCCCAAAGACTTGAACACTGCTTCTTTCGCACTCCATCGTCCTGCATACGAAGCTTGAGGAGATGGAGCCTTATTGCAGTAAGCCCGTTCCTGCTCGGTGAAATTTCTCGCGACAAAAGTTTCGTTCTCGATGTTAATGGCTCGGATGTCCTCGACATCAACACCAATCTTTGATCCTTCTGTGGCGTTAGCTTGCGTCAGAGACTCAAGCATGGCCTTCGTCTCCAGGGCGTGGGGGCTTGGGGTCTTCTTGGGTAGGGCAGGATGGTAGACAAGCTCGCCAGACTTCTTGTCGGCAACTACGCGCTGCTGAGGGTTGAGGAAAACTTTCTGCATGATCTCGTCCGGATACGGTGCCTTGGTCTTCGCAACGAACACAGTGTTGTTGATCATGCCGTTGTGGAGGTATCTGTACGCTTTCTTCTGTCTGGCCTCAACCTTGACCTTGTAACGCTGGAATTCCGCCTCATCCAGCGTAGCATAAAGGTACTTGGGGTGGATACCTATGGCTTGGGCGCCTTTCTGACCGAAACCAAAGGAAGTGACAGAGAATGCTTTGATGCCATCGGTCTGCAGGGATCGGCTTGGGTAGACGATGTAGTCGAATTTCTCCATCGCCTGATCAACATTGTCGGCATTCCGGTTTCCAGGAACCAGACCGCTGTTGAGGACTTGCAAGCAGCCGTTGAACATCCAGGCGCCGGCGGCACCCTTAGGATGACCAGTCAGGTACTTCTGGAAGATACCAAGCATGGCATTGCCCTTCTTGCGGCCAAGGTGCGCCATTTGTTTGCAGAGAACCTCAGATTCGTTCTTGTCGTTGGCAACGGTCGAGGTACCGTGGAAGGAAGCAACATCGAGGTCATCGATCGTGAGGCCCCAAGTAGCCAGGGCGCCACGGAGGGGAGCAATGGTGGGATCTTGCTTCCAGAAATTGTTGCCTAAGCTAAACTGTGCCTCTTTTTCTTGTCGGATTGCCTCGCGTTCAATATGCTCGGCTCGCTCTTGCATGTACTCGGCCTCGTTGAAACCGAAGCCGGCTTGAGCCTTCATAGCTGCAACTTCCTCGTGGAGGTACAGAAGTTCGGACTCTTGCCAGTTCTTAATGGCACGTCTTCGGAGCTCGAGCTGTCTCTTGCGGTAGTTGATGTCCAGCAGGGGCGATGGGAATTTGCCAGGGTTCTCCCGAGCGGTGGTCAACACACCTTGCCCAGGAGCAGGCACAGATCGACCAATCTTGTCGGTAGCAGTCGAGACAAGGCCGAGAATACCGTAGATAGGCGTTCCCATGTCTAGAGCAAGGCGGGCCGACATAATGATTTGCATACCGCAGCCTTGGGATTCCATGAAGCCGTTTCGGGTCGTAGTAGCAGGTCGAGACATCTCCTTGGGCGTACGGCCGTGGGCAAATTCGTCTTCAGCGTTGCTAGTGGCCTTCATGTTCGCAAATTCGTAAGACCCCTCTTCTTGGAAGTCATCAAAGCCACCAACGAAGCAAACACGCGCCTTTCCTTCGACGATAGTCTCGTAGCCGATATCAATTGATTCAACAGCTGTTGCACAAGCACCCACAGGAGTCTTGATCGGACCAGTTGATGACAACAGCAACATGTTGACCCAAGCGGCCATGGTGTTGATGAAAGATTCCTGCAGAATATCCTTCTGAACGGGCTTGTCCATGAATCGATCTTTGTACATGCCACGAAGTGCGGTGGTACCACCGATGCCGGAACCGACGCAGTTGCCTACCTCAGACAGATGTACGTACTTGTAGAACTCGTATGGGTCCGTAACACCAGCTGAGAGGAGAGCTTCCGCTGTGCAGACAAGGACAAACAAGGTGACTTGGTCCACTTGCGATATGATGTCGTCCGGAACACCATACGTCTTGGCGTCCCAACCAGTAGGGATTTGACCAGCGACAAGACGATCAAATCTCAGGGCTTTGGGGATTAGAAGGGTTGCCCCTTTCTTGAGGCGGACGCTGTACTCTCCAGATTCCAGCTCAAAGACCTCGACCTTGTCGCCGTGCTGTCGCTTGAATTCTTCAGCAGTCTCCTTGGACGATTCGAACTGATCAAGGTCTTCTTCGATTTGGATTTCCTGGAGCAGCTGCTTCTTCTTTGGATCATAGCCATTGAACAATTCGGGCTCAATAAGACGGATACCAGAGTGTTCGAGGATGTGCTTCTCATATTTGGCTTTGACATCCTTGTCGTCGACAGGCTCGCCAGTCTTGGTGTCGACCCAGCCGGAATATGACTTGCCCTTGAGAGGGCCATTGTGGTTCTTGATCAGGCCCATCATCCAGGCCATCTCGACGCAGCCCTCCAGTGAGAATTCACCGTAGGCTTCCATTTCCCACCTTGTGCGAGAATTACCCCAAGGGCCAACCTCAGAGAAGCCAGTGACCACAACAACCTTGTCAAGATCAACCATGCCCTTGAGCTTGGCGTTGAGAGGTTCCACTTCCTTCTGCCAGTCGGGAAGCTCGGGGAATTCGAATTTCAGGTTGGCTCTGGGCTCAATGGTAACTTTCTTGTAAAGGGCCTCGCTGTCCTCGCCGTTGACAACCTTGTTCTCCAACGCGGTCTCCTTAGTCACGGCCTGTCGGATGGCGCTTGTCTCCATGATCTCAGCTCGAAGCTTAGTCATTAGGTCCTTGAGATCTGGCAAGAATTGCAGACCGCCGTTCAAATCGGCAAAGACAGGTTCTTGTTGGCATAGGTCGACAATGGCAGGAGACATTAGGCCAAGCAGGTTAAATGCCATCTCTTGTTGTGAGAAGGTCCGGACGCCGTACTTCTCAACTCCGTCGGCCACGATATTGTTGCCGCTCATCAGACCGGTGCCACGGGTCCAGCCAATGACTGCGCCGCAGATTGTGAGATAGTCACCCCAGCTCTCCGAAGACCAACGGTTGAACAGAGTCTCCAATGCAAGCTTGGACTCAGAGTAGAGACCGTCGTTACCAAAGGTACCGTGGTTTGGTGAAAGAGGAAGCATAACTTGAGCCGGTCGAGTGTTGAAGCCACTCTCGAATTTCTTCGCTTTGACGTAACCAAGAAGACGGATCAGGTTGGTCAACATGATACGGTGAGCAAGCTCCGACTTTGAATCGATACTGTCGATTTCGCGGCCATTCTCGGGTATAGCAGCGAAAGGCACAATGTAGTCCAGATCCCAGCCAAGACCCTTCTTGGTATCGTAGATGTAGTCAATGAGGGCTTCCACGTCCTGCCTGCTTCCTTGGTTGAACGGCACCACGACAAGCTGAGAGCCACGACCACCAAATCGAGCATACATTGATTGGTAGTACTCAGTGACCTCACGGGAGTAACGGCTGGTGGTGACAACGACTTTGGCGCCACCGCTGATCAGACCCTGTAGAACTTCGGCTCCGATGGAACCGGCACCGGCGCCAGTCATGAGCGCCATCTTCCCCTGAAAGGTAAGGCCTGATTTCGCCGCGTTCTCCAATCCCTCGAGGTAGATGCCGGTTAGCTTCTTGCTGTACTCCCAACCGTGCTGTTCCTTCTTCTTGAGATGCAAGAACGGGATTGTCTCGGTCTTGCCTTGCTTGACATTTCCGTTCATGGTAGCTCGAGGTAATCCGTTGCGGCCGGGCTTCTTGATGTCGCCATTCTCCTGTGGCATGATCTGGGACTCATTCATCGCCAAAGCACGAACAACATCCTTGTACAAGGTGTTGAACTGCAACTGAGAAGCTTTTGATAGCTTGTGCTGCTTCCGGATCAACTTGTAAACATTGCGAAGGTCGTTCTGCACCTTGGTCCGATTGCTGTATTCGGAGATCTTGCCACCATCAGCCATCTCCCGCACATAGTGCTCGAGTTTGCGGGCGCTTTGGCGAGGAACTTCTTTGTAATCGAGGTTCCCTCGAGCGTCGATAGTAGTCTGGGGACCGGTGGGGACCATAACGTCCTTGTAGACCGGTGCTTCATTCAAAACATCCTTGCAGTTTTCAATGAGCTGCTCGCCTAATTCCTTGGCTAGTTTATAAGTCTCGCCTCGCTCGGTTGGGCAGTTGTCAATATGATATTGCATATATTCGATGAGGGTTGGGTTTGATCGGTTCATGATACGGATGCACTGACTAACAATTTCTCGGTCGACGGCCTTGAGACGGCCGAAAATGATGTCGTAGTACATGCTAAGAGCGTCTTGTCGAGCCCAGTTCCACGAGGAGTCGTAAACACGGGCTTTCAAGGGGCTGAATGAAGGTTCAATTCCCGAAGCGTAAAATTCGCCATGTTCTGTGTTCCACAGATCGAGTTGCGCTTGGAGGGCCTTGTTTGCCTCTTGTGAGCCGACGAAAGCCTTGTCACCGGCACGCAGATCCATCTTGAGGTAGCGGGCGAACAGTTCAAGTTGCTGTTTGAACAGGGCTCGTTGATCTTTGGTCAGAGCGTCAATGGCAGCTGGATCCATCATCATGCCAGCACCAGCGCCAGCAGCAGCAGCGCCAGCAGCTGAGGCTGATGATAGACTGATTCCTGCTGTTGCCGCATATTTCTGGGCCACATCACCGAGGTAAGTCTTGGCATCGTTTTCCGAGCCTAAACGCGAAGCTGGCTCCATCGTGAGAGCGAGCAGCAGAACACCGTCTTGTCGGCCCGGCCCAAGGCCAAAGCTATTTTCGAGATGCTTTCTGACAGCCGTGATATTGAAACCACCTGGCATTTTGGAAGCCACCAAACGAGCGATCAGCGACTGAGACTGCTTGCCTAGCTGACCATTGAATGTTGACTGCATAGAAGCACCTAGTTCGTCTAGAGGAGTGTCTTCTGGCTTCTCTGGCGTTGAACCAAATTCCTTGCCCAGGTCTCCGAGGATTTCGTTCTGCAGAGTCGATTTTCCTCCGACTAAATCCTTGATTGCTTTGCCGAGGGGAATATCTGCAAGTGGTTTCTTCAGTTTCTGGGCGACCAACGCTCGCAAGATGTCGACGGCTGCAACTGGAGCATCTGGCACTGCCACAGCAGGTCCAGCGCTGGCCGCTGCTGCTGGAGGAGCCGCGGCTGTGGTAGCAGGAGCAGGCGCCGAAGCCGCCGGAGCGGAAGATGAAGGTTGGGCAGCCGCTGGAGCAGCTTCCTCCTCTACCGGATCGACATCATAGTAAATTTCTTTCAGATCCTTATTGTAAGCCAACACTTGCCGTGATAGCGAGGTGGCAGCATCATAGGTCTCGTATTTGGAAGCAAGGGTTCTTTTGGCCATTCCGCCGAGGGTATCTGCGGGACCAATTTCAACAATTCTTTCTGTTCTATTCTTCTCGAGGATAACATCTTGGGTCTCAATCCACCTAACAGGCGAGGCAAACTGATATGCCAGCAGCTCGACGAGGAGCGTGTGGGCGAGCTCTTGCTCGACTTCGGGACGCATGTTGGGCGGTATATTGTAGAATTCAGCAAAACGTGAAGATTTATTGTTTCGAGTCTGAGGTTGGGACTAGGAGGTCGACCTATTGCCCGGTGCTGGATGAAGTTAATCAGAGCAGGGCAATGGGTGAGCACAGGCTGGGCCAAGCGAAAGGAACTGTGCTTCGTCTAAGAATCCGAGTCGGTAGCTGAATGGACGAAGGAGAGGATGAGATGTGAGGAGGAAGGACAGGATGCGGAGGAGCTGGAAGGAAGGAAAGTGATGAAGTGTTGGAACTTTCAATCTTCGGTTGTCCTGTGGCTTCGGGACAGAAAAAGTAGTCCGCAACAATATGGCGACAAGTCCACGGACAAGAGGGTTGAACAAGGTATGGGACCGATGAGGACAAGCGGCGAGAAAAGTGAGTTATGGCGATTTCGAGTTGGTTTTGGTTGGGATGGAATCTGTCAACCCTGTATGCTGTAGCCGGCCGCGGGTGAGAAAAAAGTGACGGGCCTCCCAGCAGGTCCAGGGCACAAGGGCAAAACGCGAATGCTGGAGATCTTGTTGGCGGGCTGGTTCAATGCACGAATCAGCCTGGTAAGCTTGAACCATTGTTTGTTGGAGACTGGATGGTTGAGAAAGGAGTGGGAAAGGGAAAAGAGTGGGCACTGTGGACACTGTGGGTAAGCCGAAGTTGGCCGGGCTGCCACTCGGCGAGTCTGGGCTCCCCCACGAAAATTTTTGGGGAGGCAAAAAAAGTGGTAGGCAGCCGAAGCAGCCTCTGTGCCCAGAGAGCAGCAGGAAATTGGAGAAGCAGTCTGCACGGCTACGTAACGTTGAGGTACGTCGATGTCACCTGTGGCTGGGCAACTGAAGCTCATCTTTCGAAAGAACACCGTATCCTTTTCTCTTTGCAGATACGAAAAACGAACAACTTAGTGCACCACCTGTTTGCAGCCGTAATCTCGCTGCCTATTTGCACCTACTCTTGATCTTGATTAGTATGGCAAGCAATGGATCACGCTGTCGTCGTCTTTTCCTTTCTTCCGTCAGAGGGTTGAGAAAAAGGCGATGACGCCGTTGCATCGGTCCCTGCAGAAGCGCGTTGCCCACCAGAATTTTAGCTTGGCCTAAAACGAGAAGGGGGCCTCATCCGGGAATTACCATTGGCTCAGATGTGGTGAGGGACCGCCCGGAACAAGGGTCCACAAGGCCCCGAGCGGCGTGAGGCTGGGCATGGATGGGCCCGAATCGGCTCGAATAGGTGTGCTTTGGGGTGCATTGGGGTTGCTGAGGCACCTGCGGCGAACCAGGAAAAACTTTTGTGCTTCGCTCAACAGACACACGCAGCAACTTCGGCCATATTCGTATCGCAAATTACCAGATCCATCCAACATTGAACTCCCCAATAATACACACAGCTCTTCAGTGTCTTCCGCTGCTCCAGTGGCCGCCTTTCCCTGCTCCTCAATAACTAATCCTATCGTCCTACTCAGCCGGACTCGCTTCCTGCTCTGCCATAACCTCGATCAGCGCACTCCTTCCAATTCCCCTCCTCACTCATTTCCTTCGCAACAATCCAGTCTCAAGTGGCATTAGCTTGCTCACTTCGATAGTTCAAACTCCTTCACACCCTCGCACAGAATCAGAGACACCCCATTCACGACAGCAACCATGTATTCCGGCGGTGCGACCGGTACTCACACACCTCGATCTTCCCAGAACCTCCGCCCTCTCATCCTCACCCATGGCTCTCTCGAGTACTCCTTCCTGATACCCACCGGCCTCCATTTCCAGGCATCACAGCTGAAAGATGCTTTCAATGCCTCACTCCCCGAACCTACAGATGAGCTGGCCCAGGATGACGAGCCTTCATCAAGTGCCGAGCTGGTCGCTCGCTACATTGGCTTCATTGCCGCTGAAGTCGATGACGACGAGGAGGCCGCTGGCTTTGTTGAAGTGCTCAAGGTAGCCCTGAACGAATTCGAGAGAGCTTTCATGCATGCGAATGATGTACACGCTCTGGCCGCAACGCTACCCGGGATCACAGCAAAGAAAAACCTGCTCGTTCAATGCTACTATGCAGGCCGCGCAGCAGTCGCACGACCCATTAAACCCCACGACTCAGCTCTACTCAGAGCCGCAGATGACGAGGAGGCCAGTATCTTCACTGTTTTTGGCGGTCAGGGCAACATTGAAGAGTATTTTGAGGAGCTGCGAGAGGTCTATACCACATACCCGTCTTTCACCAGAGATTTGATTGAGTCCTCGGCCGAGTTGTTGCAGACTTTGGCCAGAAGTCCGAAAGCAGACAAATTCTACACCAAAGGCCTGGACATCCTTAGTTGGCTCGCTGACAAGGAAACCCAGCCCGACACCGATTACTTGGTTTCTGCGCCTGTCAGTTTGCCACTGATCGGACTGGTTCAGCTTGCCCATTATCAAGTGACCTGTAAAGTCCTCGGGAAGACGCCCGGCGAGGTCAATGAGCGCTTCAACGGCACGACAGGCCACTCGCAGGGTGTGGTTACCGCTGCCACCATTGCCACAGCGACCTCATGGGAAAGCTTCGCAAAAGCCGCCAGAGATGCCATTACCATGCTCTTCTGGATTGGGATGCGGAGTCAGCAGGCCTATCCTCGCACGAGCATTGCTCCGTCAATCCTCCAAGACTCGCTCGAGGCTGGGGAAGGCACTCCCACACCCATGCTTTCGGTGCGCGATCTGTCAAAGAAGCAGCTTCAAGAGCACATTGATGCCACCAATGAGCATCTGCCCAAGGACCGACATATTGCCATTTCCTTGGTAAACAGTGCCCGGAACTTCGTTGTGACTGGTGCTCCCATCTCTCTGCACGGCCTTAACCTCCGACTACGAAAAGTCAAGGCTCCTACCGGTTTGGACCAGAACCGCATTCCCTTCACGGAGCGTAAAGTGCGCTTTGTCAATCGGTTCCTGCCAATCACTGCTCCTTTCCACAGCCCTCTTTTGAGCGAAGCATACAAGCAGATCCTCGAAGATCTGGGCGACCTCAGGATCCCTGCCTCGCGTCTGAGCATTCCAGTGTATGATACGAACACCGGCGAGGACCTCCGCGCCCAGCAGGACAAGGATGTGGTCCCAGACCTCGTGCGGATGATCACGCAGGATCCTGTTCACTGGGAACAAGCTACAGTTTTCGAAGGCGCCTCTCACATTATCGATTTTGGCCCTGGTGGAATTTCAGGCCTGGGAGTCCTCACCAACCGCAACAAAGATGGTACTGGCGTCCGCGTGATTTTGGCAGGTGCCATGGATGGGACGAATACTGAAGTCGGATACAAGCCCGAGCTCTTCGACCGCGATGAAGAGCATGCGGTGAAATACGCAACCAACTGGGTCAAAGAGCATGGACCCAGACTCGTCAAGACGTCCGTCGGCCAGACTTACGTTGACACCAAGATGTCCCGCTTGCTGGGTGTGCCGCCTTTGATGGTTGCCGGCATGACTCCCTGCACCGTCCCATGGGATTTTGTCGCCGCGACAATGAATGCTGGCTACCACATTGAACTAGCCGGTGGCGGCTACTACAACGCAAAGAGTATGACCGAAGCGCTCAACAAGATCGAAAAAGCTATCCCTCCAGGACGAGGCATTACGGTCAACTTGATCTATGTCAATCCGCGTGCTATGGGCTGGCAAATTCCTCTTCTTGCTCAGCTCCGCGCTGATGGTGTTCCCATCGAAGGTTTAACGATCGGTGCTGGTGTGCCGTCGATCGAAGTTGCTCAAGAGTACATTGACACTCTTGGAATCAAGCATATTGCCTTCAAGCCTGGCTCCATGGATGCAATTCAGCAAGTAATCAACATTGCCAAAGCAAATCCGACATTCCCTGTCATTCTGCAGTGGACTGGTGGCCGTGGTGGTGGTCACCACTCTTTCGAGGATTTCCATCAGCCGATCATTCAGATGTATGGTCGTATCCGAAAATGCCAGAACATCATCCTCGTGGCAGGCAGTGGTTTTGGTGGATCCCAAGATACTTACCCTTATCTGACTGGTACCTGGTCGCGCAAGTTCGGCTATCCGCCTATGCCGTTCGACGGTATTCTCTTTGGTAGTCGAATGATGACGGCAAAAGAGGCCCATACTTCTACCAACGCGAAGAAGGCCATTGCTGAAGCTGAAGGCGTTGACGATACTGAATGGGAGAAGACATACAAGGGACCAGCGGGCGGTGTCATCACCGTCCGGTCAGAAATGGGTGAGCCGATCCACAAGCTTGCGACCCGCGGTGTCAAATTCTGGGCAGAAATGGACCAGAAAATCTTTAGCTTGGACAAGAAGAAGCGAGTCGCAGAGCTTAAGAAGCAGCGCGAGTACATCATCAAGAAGCTCAACGACGATTTCCAGAAGGTTTGGTTCGGCAAGAATTCTGCTGGTGAAACCGTAGACCTTGAAGACATGACCTACGCTGAAGTGGTTCGGCGCATGGTTGAGCTCATGTACGTCAAGCACCAGTCTCGTTGGATCGAGGTCACCCTTCGCAACCTCACTGTCGATTTCATTCGCCGAGTAGAGGAACGATTCACTGTCGGCTCCGGGAAGCCGTCCCTGATCCAGAGCTACGCAGAATTCGAGAACCCTTTCCCAGTCATGGATAAGGTCCTGGCAGCCTACCACGAGGCCGAAACTCAGTTGATCAACGCGCAGGATGTCCAGCATTTTCTCTTGTTGTGCCAGCGGCGCGGTCAAAAGCCTGTGCCATTCGTCCCCTCCTTGGACGAAAATTTTGAGTTCTGGTTCAAGAAGGATTCCCTTTGGCAATCCGAGGATCTGGATGCTGTGGTCGATCAAGATGTCGGCAGAACATGTATCTTGCAGGGCCCTATGGCGGCGAAATACTCAACCAAGGTTGACGAGCCAATCAAAGACATTTTGGACGGTATCCATCATGATCACATTAGGGGTCTGATTCAAGACTTCTATGGTGGACGTGAGTCTGCTGTTCCAGTCATCGAGTACTTTGGTGGCAAGATCATCACATCCGCAGCGAGCGTGGTCGAGCTGGACGGCGTCACTGTTATTCCCGACGGCTCTCGGACCACATATAGGCTCTCAGCATCGCCATCCGCCACACTTCCCGATGTTGATGCCTGGATCCAGCTTCTTGCTGGCAAAAATTACTCATGGCGACACGCATTCTTCACAGCCGATGTTTTCGTTCAAGGCGCTCGTTATCAAAACAACCCCATCAGGCGTATCTTGGCCCCCACCCGAGGCATGACTGTCGAGATCGCTCACCCCAAAGACCCTTACAAGACCACAATCATTGTCAAGGAGCACAGCCAGTCCGGAAAGATGGTCAAGACGCTCGACATTAGCCTGTTGGGCAAGAACGAGATCGCAATGAATATGTGGGAAGAGCGAACTGCAGAGGGTGATGCTGTTGCCCTCCCATTCCGATTCATCTACCACCCTGAAACTGGCTATGCCCCAATCCACGAAGTAATGGATGGTCGCAACGATCGCATCAAGGAATTCTATTATCGGATTTGGTTTGGTGAAAAGGATGTGCCATTTGATACACCTACCACGAACGTCTTTGATGGCGGCAGAGCGACCATTGTCACTCAGGACGTTGCTGATTTTGTTCATGCGGTAGGTAATACCGGCGAAGCTTTCGTCGACCGTCCGGGCAAGGAAGTTTTCGCACCCATGGACTTTGCAATTGTCGTCGGCTGGAAGGCCATCACCAAACCGATCTTCCCTCGAGCCATCGACGGCGACCTGCTGAAGCTTGTCCATTTGTCGAATGGCTTCCGCATGCTTCCTGGCGCGGAGCCTTTGAAGGTTGGCGACGAGCTGCACACATCTGCCCGGATCAATGCGGTGCTCAACCAAGACTCTGGAAAGAT
Organism: Cladophialophora bantiana CBS 173.52; assembly: GCF_000835475.1. Lineage (NCBI taxonomy): Eukaryota > Fungi > Ascomycota > Eurotiomycetes > Chaetothyriales > Herpotrichiellaceae > Cladophialophora > Cladophialophora bantiana. The sequence goes on from NW_015971579.1 coordinate 1,700,502, forward strand.
GGTCGAGGTTTGCGGCACCATCACTCGCAGAGGGCAGCCGGTGATGGAAGTAACCAGCCAGTTCCTCTACAGAGGTACCTACACGGACTTCGAAAACACCTTCCAACGCAAACAGGAGACGCCGATGCAGGTCACTCTCGCTACTTCCAAGGACATTGCCGTTCTCCGGTCCAAAGAATGGTTCCATCTCGATGAGCCGGACATTGACTTGCTGGGACAAACTTTGACGTTCCGTCTGTCGAGCTTGGTCCGTTTCAAGAACAAGACCGTCTTTTCGAGCGTCGAGACTGTTGGCCAAGTCGAACTTGAATTACCTACCAAGGAAGTCATCCAAGTTGCTTCAGTCGAGTATGAAGCAGGCGTCTCGCATGGGAACCCGGTGATTGACTACCTCCAGAGGAACGGCCAGACCATTGACCAGCCCGTCAACTTTGAGAACGCGATCCCGCTGAGTGGCAAGACTCCTTTGACTCTGAGGGCTCCGGCTTCAAACGAGACCTACGCTCGTGTATCTGGCGACTACAATCCCATCCACGTGTCGCGTATCTTTGCCAGCTACGCCAACCTTCCTGGCACCATCACACATGGCATGTATTCCAGCGCTGCCGTTCGGAGCTTAGTTGAGACGTGGGCTGCGGAGAACCATATTGGTCGTGTCCGAAGCTACCATGTCTCGTTGGTTGGCATGGTACTGCCCAATGACGACTTGGAAGTCAAACTCGAGCACGTCGGCATGGTGGCTGGTCGGAAGATCATCAAGATAGAGACGACCAATAAAGAGACCGGCGACAAAGTTCTCCTCGCGGAAGCTGAGGTTGAGCAGCCCGTGTCATCCTACGTATTTACTGGTCAGGGCTCGCAGGAGCAAGGCATGGGCATGGATCTCTACGCCCGCAGTCCCGTGGCGAAGGAAGTGTGGGATCGAGCTGATCGGCACTTCATGGACAACTATGGTCTGTCCATCATTAACATCGTCAAGAACAACCCCAAAGAACTCACCATCCACTTTGGAGGGCCGCGTGGCAAAGCCATCCGTCAGAACTACATGGCAATGACATTCGAGTCCATCAATGCTGACGGCTCCGTCAAATCGGAGAAAATTTTCAAGGAGATCAACGAAAACACCACGTCATACACCTACCGTTCACCTACTGGTCTGCTGTCTGCCACGCAATTCACCCAGCCAGCCTTAACGCTGATGGAGAAGGCCGCTTTCGAAGATATGCGCTCCAAGGGTCTCGTCCAGCGCGACAGCAGCTTTGCGGGCCACTCTCTGGGAGAGTACTCTGCTCTCGCTTCCATCGCAGAGGTCATGCCCATTGAGAGCTTGGTGTCAGTCGTGTTTTACCGCGGGTTGACCATGCAGGTTGCCGTGGAACGTGATGAGCAAGGGCGCAGCAGCTACTCCATGTGCGCCGTGAACCCTAGCCGCATCTCCAAGACGTTCAACGAACAGGCTCTGCAATATGTCGTGGAGAACATTGCTGAAACCACCGGTTGGTTAGTGGAGATTGTCAACTACAACGTTGCTAACATGCAATACGTGTGCGCTGGTGATCTCCGCGCGCTCGACTGCTTGACCAATGTGCTTAACGTTCTCAAGATGCAAAAGATTGACATCCAGGCCTTGATGCAACAGATGTCTTTGGACGACGTGAAGGCTCACCTGGTCGAGATCATTGGCGAATGCCGCAAGAGGACTGAAGCCAAGCCACAACCGATCGAGCTGGAACGAGGGTTTGCCGTCATTCCACTCAAGGGCATTGATGTTCCCTTCCACAGTACCTTCTTGCGATCCGGAGTCAAGCCATTCCGTTCTTTCTTGCTGAAAAAGATCAACAAGACGAGCATCGATCCGGCGAAATTGATTGGGAAGTACATTCCCAATGTGACGGCAAGACCATTTGAAATTTCCAAGGAATATTTCGAAGAGGTCTACCGATTGACCAACTCACCTCGGCTGGCGAAGATCTTGGAGGATTGGGAGTCGTATGAGAATGCCGGAGATGCAGGTGTCAGACGGCTCTCGTCAACGGTGGCATAATTATCTAGAGCAGTGTCTTTGACGGTTGATGGGGCGGGGGTTGTTTTTCTTTTCCGAAGGTCTTTCCGAAAACGGAGCGAGTCTAGCGAAAAAGAAGGCGCTTGGGAAGTTGAACAGGGTATGCAATGGGTCAGCATGGGTGAACTATAACAGCATTAGATTTCTTTTTTTTTCCCCTCATGTAGGGATAGTGGCGAAGACAACAGGTCCAGCATATGTACCACTTGGAGATAATGAAAGCGGCATTCATTACTCTCAATCAATCTATCAGAGTGTAACGGAGTACAGTTCTTCCTGTCGCAAGACCGAGTGAAGAATCCTCGTTGGCTGTCTGCTGCTATATATATATATCCCAGCCTCGACTAACGAAAGTGAAAATGAATGCAAGCCATCAGGATCTATACCCAGATCATTACCTTGCTCGTTTCATTTTAAGACAGGAGACTTTCTGAGCGCTGCCCTGCTCTTTTTTCTCTCCTTTGTATGGTGTTCAGTGGCACAGATAGAAGAGATATACACAGGTCTTGTTCCATGATCCTTCTGAACAAGAACAGAGCATTCAATACACTCATTTGGACCACAACAGCCACGTTCTTTCACCTTCAATATTCCACCAGATCCAGCCAGCCAATTTTTCAATCCCAGCACACGAGGAAGTAAGACAACAAAGATGGCCGACATTGACGTTAAGAGCCAGACCTGTCACAATGGAAAGGAAGGTGCCGTTGCCTCGCCTAACGCCCAGGAGGCGGCGGGAGAAAAAAGAGAGGACAGGGCCCTTTTCAATTATGGCTATATTATTATCGCGGTTCTGAATGCGATTTTCTTCTCCTTGACACTTTATGGTACGTATCCCATAAGCACCACCATGACTTGGACAACGATTCATTTATCTTTTATATATACACCTGGGAGATTCGTAATGCTCTCTGGTGCTCTGCTTAGCCTTGAGATTCCAACAGAGTCGGTCACGTGGCAGCTTTACGCTTCCACCTGTCTCGTGTTATCTTCCTTGTTGGGTCTCCTTCTGACCTCCCTAAGGTCAGGTCGTAACATCATCGACGACTAAAGCCCTGAGGTCCTCATATTGTTTATTCTATTTTCACTCGAATCTAGCTCGTGCATCGTCGCGTCCTTCAGACAGTCCGACGAGTCGGTCGTATTATTTATGCGTGGTTACACCGCTTCCTTCGGTATGGATCCTCTCACGAGCTTGATCTATAAGAATGTTTACTACTCGGCAAGATTCCTACACCAGCCTCTAGACTTTTTGACCTTACAACAAGCCGGCTCCGTCCCTTGGGATTAGGGTGGTGCCGCTCTAGGCGGATTGATATCACGTGATGTGACTGACATTGGAGTCCATCGCCTAAATTCGGCAAACCACGTGATGTTACTTGGTCAAGAATTCGGCTCAGCCCTTCCTAGACACCCGATCCGAGTACTTCCTTGGTCAATCTTCGTACGCTACAGAATCGTAATTGCCATGTTGAGACGAAGGGCGCCGAGAGCGTGCACAATCTGCCGCAATCGTAAAGTACGGTGCGATGTCTCGAGGAAGGGCACTCCATGCTCGAATTGCTCGAGAGCTTCTGTTGTTTGCTCCGTAGACAACGCATGGAAAGAAAAGCCAATGCAGCATCCTGGCAAAAAGAGTCTGCCCCCGGCCAACGTTTACACATTCAAACTTGGAGCGCCTGCTGCATACGACACAGCTGATCATGAAACAGTCTCTGCTGAAGCAACCGCCGGCGGGCAAGTCCCGCCAGGGCGTCTTCTCAACGATGCTACGCCGGTGGAATGGCGCAGGGGTGGCGAAATTGCAGATACATCTCTGTCGCTAGACCAACCTGAACTTCCGAGCTACATCGCACGTCTTCCTGGTGGGCTTGACCGCGATGTCCTGCAGCTGCTACTACGCAGGGGAGCCCTTACAATTCCCAGCAAACCGATGATTGATGAGCTGCTGAGAGTGTTTCTCTGCTACGTATATCCTTTTACTACCGGCTCTGGATCTGGGCAGTTTCCTCAGCGCCATAGACGGTACAAACAGCGACAGCATCAGCGTGGTGCTGTTTCAAGCAGTGATGTTTGCGGGAGTCACCTTTGCAGATCTGCCTCATTTGCAACGTGAGGGGTTTCAAAGTTATAGCGACGCCCGGAAAGTCTTCTTCAACCGGTAAAAGCTCCTGTATGAAATGGATGTCGAATCAAACCCTACGACGATGATTCAGGTACTGCTTTTTATGACTTACTGGTACGGTCAGCAGAATGATACAAAGGGTCGATTTTACTGGCTGCGAACTGCTTTCTCTTTGGCCACTGATATTGGCTTGGACAGACAGCACCAGTTTTCAAATCAGTCGGACCGGCAGCGAATGAGGCGAAAGTTGTGGTATTGCTGTCTAATCAGAGAGAAACTTCTATCCATAACGGAGCGGCGGCAAACTGCACACAGTTGCAGCGGCGGAAACCCCGAGATCGTCGAGCCAGATAACTTCGATGATCCCTCTTTCGCCTAGGCATTGAGCAAGTACTATATGCCTGGCCATAGGGTGGAAGCAATAAGCATGGGTCAATTATGCGCGCAGAAGGTCAAATTGTGCCTTATCATTGGACGTATTCTCGATTCGCAATACGAATTGAGCGGCGTACGACTCGTCGATTCAAGCGACCCGTTCATGGTCCTGATACCGAAAATGAAAGTCCTCAGTACCGAAGCAGCTGCTCGGGACCATGAGCTTCGCGAATGGTCTGCGGAGACGGCTTCTATAAGAGAGGCTGCCTTAGGACAGGATCATCGCCGCAATGGGAGAGTGCTAGGCTTACATTCTGCAACCCTTGAACTGCTATATTTGACTGCGCTTTGCGCCGTCCACCGCCCACTGCTCCTCCATGAACAACCAAAAGACTCTGCTGCTGAAGCTTTACAAAGCTTCTCCCGATCCTCTCTTCGATCTTCTGCGCGACGAATCTCGGAAATAGCCAGACATCTAGAGGAGAGCCATCTCATACAATTTTTGCCACCGTTGGCGGTGGGAGCCTTTATCGTGGCATCTATCCAACACCTCAAAGATGCTCTATCTGCAGAGGCAGAGCTTCGGGCCACTGGAAACTTGTATCTCAGGCAAACTCTCCAAGCATTCGCAGCTTTAAGACCGAAGTACAACTCCGCAGATTGTGCAATCGCCTTCATAGAGCGTGTCAGAAGCGGCCAACTTCCGTATCGGACTTTCGAGTGGGAGGATCGAGCTAATTCCCAGGCGCCTTATGATGAACATATGATGATCCGCGCAGATGGGGAGCCGGATACCATCACCATCGCACAGATAGGCGTAGACAGCACTCCTCAGCCGTTTGTTACACAGAACCCCAATGTGAGGTTGCTAAAGGACGGCAGACATCATCCCACCGATATGTCTGGCAACTCGTTCGGAAACGATGAGGACATCAATATACCCTACTTTCGGTCATCCAATCTTGAGGCCATTTCCGACTTGCTACTGTCAGCCCCGTTTGATGCTAACAATATCGACTGGGCAAAAATGGACTGGCATTATGTCGATAATATAGAGACTTGAGCTAGGAAATTGACAAATCGGCAAACATCACAGCACATTGGTTAGCGCTGTCGAGATCTGCATTGTCAATCTGGCATCTATGGAGTAGCAGCAATCTTCAGAATGAGCTCTGCGAGAGTCTCAGTCACGGTCAGATTCGGCACATGGTTCGAGTTCAGCTTATGTATGTCCACGTCCCTACCAGCCACAATCTTTATATTCTCGATGTATTGTGCCTGCAACGCCGGAGGCACAACCTGGTCTTGCTCGCAAAAGATGTAAGACGAAGGTATGTCCTTGAAAGCGGTATAGGTCACCACGCTAGCAAAGCTGAGCGCGGAATGCTTTGGCGCAGCTCTTGCCCAGGCAAGCGCTCGTTCTTCTGGCCAAACATCATACATGCGGGAACCGGACAAGGCAGGATTGGCAAGTCTCATGAATCCGTTCTCTGACAGTTAGCATCTCGAGTGTTCGCGATGGAAGCAGGGGCTCGAACCTCATCAGTCTTTACGATCGAAGGTGGAGGTTTGCCTTGATGACCGACTAGTGATTGTCCTTCTTGCAGGACAATAGCTGCCAGGAAGACTATCCTAGTGATACCCCCTTTCTGGCCTCTCGCGCACCGCTCCACCTTACTATGGCCTTTGGCAGATTCAGAGGCAACTAGGCCACCATATGAATGGCCAAGGACAATGATATCCTTCCCTTGGTCCGCGATCTTTCCGATGATGTTGCTGAAGAACTCTGTGTCGTCACTCAAACTTGCGGGCGGTTCTGGGGCGTTCCGACTCGCGGATGGCAGGTTGTTCACGTACACCTCGTGACCTTGTGCGACCAGGATGTCCTGAAGAGGGTAATACATAGCTGCAATGCTGAAAGATCCAGGGATCAGAAGGATGGCAGGCCTTGAGGCCATGGCTCAAACGTCGACGAGAGGGGATGGACGATAAGCGCCGAAACCGTGCCTCAGAATTCATGCTCGGTGCGGCTGGCGTCTTTTTAAAACATGCCATCGTGCCGGGTCTCGAAACCATGCGTGATAACATATGGGGTACTGTGCTTTACATTGCTAACAGCACAGGCGATCTCTGATTACTTCACATACTTTCACTTGTCAGCACGCAGAAGCATTCAAAAAGAGCATCCCGGCAGCGAGTCCGAGATAGGCAAGTCCGAAGCTGTGATCTTCGGCTTGCCTAATAAACTTTCGGGTCGGTAGCCTAATACAGTATGGGTTTGACCGAGCAGGTCGAGTGCCTACGCTCCTGGCGATCAACGCCGATGCCTTCGCCCTGGCAGTCTCATTGTGCTTTCGCTTCACCGGGTGAATACCTGTGGCTTAGTCATGACGCTCGATACCCAAGATTTCTCCTGTTCCCCATGGGGTATTTTGTGGTTTGCAAAGTTCGGATTCGACCGAGGCGAGCCTGTTGGGATCATGCATGGGAGGAGGCTTAAGGGGAAGTCGCTGTTGTCCTCCTACGCGTGCCCTCTATTCTATGTCCGATGTTGCAAACGCTTCGATATGGCCGTTGAAACAGAAGGAAGCCAGCTGAAGACTGCGCGGCCAGAAATCTCACTGGAGCATGAAGAGAAGGTTCAGGTCGGTCCCCAAGTTAATGGCGGCTCCCACAACGGCACCCAGGTCCATCAGTCCCGGTCGATTGACTTACGAACAATTCTGGGCTTACTGGTTCGTCCTCTACGCCGGTTGGACTATTTTTCGGCTGAAGCAGATCTAGGCTCTCGCCGTTACCTATGAAGCCTGCCTGTTCTCCTTCGCGTTGCCTTCAGCGATTCTCCTCACCATCAACGAGGATGTCGGCCCGTCGACCGACATCACATGGGCAGCTACCTCATGGGCACTTGCGAGCGCCGTCGTGATGACTATTGCCGGCAGATGCAGCGACATCTTTGGACGGAGGAATTTTTTCCTTACAGGGAACCTCTTGGGTGTCATTGGTTGTGCAATTGCTTGCAGGTCTGTCTCACAAGGAGGGGGAAAAAACAAGACCCGAATTCTCAAGCACACGGCCAACTGACGAATACAGGGCGATAAGCACGTCGTTGATCATACTCGGAAGCTCATTCCTGGTAAGCTGGATGTGACCGCTGGGGTCATCCCTTAGCTGACATTCTCTTGAGGGTCTTTCCGCCGGGCTCCAACAACTCGCATTTGCAGCGGCAAATGAAATCGTACCGAAGAAGATTCGTGGGCAGACCTTGGCTTTTATGAGTGTTGTGTCAATACCAGGGTCATGCTTTGGAGCCCCGATAGGTAAGTATTGTTAGCATCCATGCCCTGAGCTTTTATTTCGCTCCACGATTGATACGTCTTCTTTTAGCGTATGATCTCGTCTCCCAAAGCTCGTGGCGGTGGGCATACTGTGTGTCTCTGATCATCAACGTCGCGGCTTTACTTCTCATACTGGTCTTCTATTGGCCTCCAGACTTTCTCGGATTACGCCCAGACGGCAAGACGCGGCGCCAACAATTCCTCGAGCTCGATTTCATTGGGCTGCTCCTCTTTGGCGGCGGCTTGACCGTTTTCCTCGTCGGCGTCGGGTTTGGAGGCAATCCATATCCATGGACCAGTGCCGTCGTCCTGGCTCCGACCATCATCGGTGGCATATCCGTCTTCGTAGCATTTCCTCTTTGGGAGCTGTACAGCCCTGACAATATTGCAAAGCTTTGTCCACCTCGACTTATGCAAGACGTAAGAGCCGTCGTCGTACCTCTAGGAGTTTCCTTTACTGGTGGCATGGCCCTAATCAGCACGGGTATCTTGTGGCCACAGCAAGTGCAACGCCTATTCACCACAGTCCCACGAACTGTAGGTTGGTATGGCATGGCCACCAATGCCGCGGCAACTGGTAAGAAAGCTTCGTTCGTAATGTCTGCAAAGTGTGGCTGACACTCTGGTTCGAAGCTGGTCTCATCCTAGCCGGTCAGGCGTTCTCGACAATTCGGAAGACCAGGTACCAGTACATCTTTGTGGTTGTGATGATGACGACGTTCCTCGGATTGAACGCAACGGCCGACCAGGACACTCCCGCTCGCGCAATTGTATTCGTCGCTTTGGCCTCTGCCATGATTGGCGCCACCAACTGCATGAGTATACTGATTGCGCAGCTCGGAGCTCGCGACGAGGACATAGTGAACTGGGGCGAGGCTACTAGCCATGGGTATCAACTCGTACGGCGGTGGGTATAGCCTCTTCCCAACACGCACACTCAACTAGGGGAAGTCCTCTCTGTTGGTAACTTGGTTGATTGTCCATTCTATGAAGGATAGTCCCCCAGGACTATATAAGAAGAACCATAGTCTAGGGTCGGCGCCCCAGCCAATCATAACGCTATCCACCACTGCAAACTTCTCCCATTACAATAGGACTCGCCACTGGCCTGGTAAACTCCACGCGATCGACTGGAGGGGCGATTGGCGTAGCCATATATTCAAGCTTGCTCGCAAACCGGGTGAGCAGTATTTGGGCAAGAGACATCAGCAGAGCACTGGTCGAGGCTGGTTTACCTGCTGCTTCGCTGAAATCATTCCTCAGTGAGTTTTAGGTTGTACTACTGTTTCAGCGGACTGCTCACATTTGATAGCGGCTCTGCCACAAGGAAACTTTGAAAATGTGCCAGGCGTCACTCCGACCATTATCACAGCAGCGTTGGACGCCCAGAAGAGTGTTTACGCCGACGGTTTCAAGTTGGTTTATTGTGTCACTGTGGCCTTCGGAGGTGGGTATCATGGCTAGTCTTCCAACAAGGATTCTAATTCTAGTGCTAGGGCTTGCCATTTTTGGCGCGCTGTTCGTTGCGGACGTAGATAACAGACTCACTAAGTAAGTCCTCCTGTTGCAAGCGAACCGTCTCAATGTGACATGCTGATCCACGACACCTTCCAGGCAGGTCAACGTTCAGCTTGTCCGACCGCATCTGCGAGGCGGCGGAATGGGTGAAGCAAAGGTATTACGCGAGCTGGACAATTAGTTGAAGAGACTTCACCATACTATGTTCAACGCGATGCCCAAATTTTGCAAACACTGCAGTGCAACAGAAATGATCGATCCAATCTACTGGCACGGTGGCTGTCGTAGCCCTGCTGAATCACTACGGTTGTACTCCATGCATTGTACTTGTACATTCATAGCGCCTGCTGGACACCTAGTTCCCAAAAGGATGAGCAGGTAATATCTATCATGTAACGTTTAACCGGGCTGTGCCTGTATATAGGTGGCGCAACGCCCTACCTTCCCTTGTTCTCCTTATTTTAGTCTTCTCGTAAAAAATGGCAGTCTATAAAGCAGGTTCATTCTCGCGTTTCGTATGTGCCGTCACAATAGCGGCAGTAGCACACCTCATAGCAAGTGACACTTTTAGACGAATACATCCTACATGTTCATGACATTCTTCGGAGTTTACTAAATCTCAAGGCTTTCTAGTGACGGTAGACAGATACCCTTTCTAGCTGAGAAACCCTTCTGTAGACCCTTGTGCTGTAAGACCGCCGTTCGATTTAGGGTACCTCATATCGAGACATGGGACACCCGATCCCATCTTACACGACAGAGATGAAATGCGAAAGATTGTGCGCACCGCCATCACTGGGAGCTTATGTTCTGGGATCTTGGGGTCCCAGACCCTGTCCCTCGTCGACCGCCGCGTAAAGTTGCTGCGTTCCTCGCAGGGGAGACACATGTGCAAGGTGTGAGGATCCGATGAGAGCAGGGGACCGAAACTGGGACTGAGTATTGGTGAGCAGAGGGGGCGGTCGGGACTCAGCGGCTCAAGGCAAGGCTGAGCCGAAGTTGAGCCCACGAATATGACCTATGAGGCGGACCCGCCTTCTTTCACATGTGCTGAGGAAAGTATGAAAGTGTATTGAAACCAGCTAGATCTATTAAGACAGGAACGCCGCTTTTGTAGGTAAAGTTACTGGCGGCTTCGCTGTATTTACACATGCCTCGGAGAGTTCGGTGCTACTGACCAGTGCCGGGTCGACAAGACAAGTGGCGCAGAGTTCTCTGAAGCGATTAATTCTATGCACAAGGGATTTTGGACGCCAGCATAAGGGCAGGGATTTCATAGAGGGTTATCTGAATGATAATGCCTTGCTGAGAAGCGGGTTTAGCCGATCGTTGGGGAGCTAGATTTGGCACCTCTGTTATAGTTCAGTCTTTTTCCCATCTGAGGCGCAGTTCCATCTGGGGCCCTCTTAGATGGGGACGTGGGAATTGTCAGCGACAAAAGGCTGTGACAACGGACTATCAGTTTGAATGCAGGCTTTCCAGGAACAGACCCATCTGACAATCTAGCCCGAGATTTAGCGACACGAAGTAAACCGATACCACTGTCGCAGCTTGCATTGCAAACATACTTCGGACCTGGTTACTAGACATCTTAGATTTGAGGATGGTTCTCCTGCAATACCGGACCGAGTATTTCCTTGTCAACCCTCGAATACCAATGGTACCCCTTCCCTTCCTCCCACAACGTGAGCAAGCAAATCTTTGAAGTCACCAGGCTGCTGTGCCGAATATGCTTCGGCCATTAGCAGCTTCTCCATGGTGGATCGTGCTTGATGGTTAGGTTCACGATTAATAAGGTCACGAAGGACTTTGCATTCTCCTTCATTCACTTTCACTACTGTCACTAGTAAGGCAAGCACATCAACATTTGCTTCTTGAATGGCCCTGCGAAGGAGCCATAGGTGGCATTTCCGAGAAAGGTGATAGAAGTCTTGCCGGGGAAACCCATACTTAGAGTAAGGGAGAGTCCCTTGGAGCCATTGCCCCATTAACTCTGTACTCTTGAGTATAGGTTCAAACAGTGTCATGGTGGCGTCTCCTCTGCTGAAAGTTCGGACTACCGGTAGGTCCAATTGAAGCTGATCAGAGGCATGGAGAAGAGCAAGCGAAGATTGCCGCCAACCTAGAGCTTGCAGAACGGCTCGGGCCTGATATTCAACACCAATATACTCCGCTGTTCGGTTAGAATTGTCGACAATGCGTGAATCAACACCGACACTCAGGAGTGCTGCAACAGCGGCAGCTTTCTGGTGACAAGCAGCCACGTGCAGTGCTGTCATCCCGTCCTTGTCACGGGCGTTGATATCTCCCCCTTCCTGTAGATATGCTTCCAAGACAGCAAGGAAAGCATCGTGGTCTTCATTCTCAGCAGCTTTGTGCAGACAAGTCTGACCAAATGTGTCGGGATGAGTGGTAAAGATTTCATGGACCTGGAGAATGCGTTTCATTGTCTGGACATGTGCCCAAGGCGCGGCCAGGTGCGCGACAGTCCGCGAAAACTGGCCAACCGCCGAAGCATCGACCCGGTCGGAGTCAAGTAACACATGCAAGACCGTCACTTGGTGGCCCTTCGCGGCCCAATGGATGGCCCCATTGCCATCATGCGTACATGCGTAAGTATCGCAGTTGGGGTTGGCCAAAAATGATTTGACGAGCATAAGCTGTCCGTAAAGCGTTGCCTGCAGGAATGGAGTCATCCCTCTTTGATCCCTAGAATTTGGGTCAGCTCCACGTTCCAGCAGCGCTTTCATCATTGACACTAGGTCGTTTGACATCGCAAAGTGCATTGGTGTAAGTCCCTCGGCGTCAGGTTCGTTTATCAAGTCCGATTTTGACAGAAGCAATTCCATGATCTCCATAGAATCCTCCGCTGCGGCATAATGTAGAGGTGTTCTACCAAGAGCATCCTTACGATCAACGTCAGCTCCCTTCGTGATCAAAGCTTCCATTGCGTCGTTGTGCGAACAAATCGCGGCCATGTGAATGGCGGACCTTCCATGCCGATCCGTGATATTCAAATCAATACCAGGCAGAGCAGTCAGTTTACTGAAAACTCGATCCCAGCCAAACTCTATCGAACCCAGAAGAAGGGGCAGTCCATTGTCATCTGGTAGATTTAGTTGGGGAGGGACAAATGGGAGATCGCGAATGATCTCGTAGGCAACATTCTCCGAAGTGCGGTGTGCCATCAAGAAGTGGAGTGCATTGCGCCCCTTGCGGTCCAAGCCAATCGCGCTGCTACCGCCACCACGTTTTATCAGCATCATTGCCATTGTCTCTCGAAGCCAGTAGCATGCAATATGAAGCGGAGACCATCCTCTGTCGTCCTGAACGAAGCAATCGACATCCGCTCGATCCAAAAGCATACCCAGTATGTCACGCCAGCCCATCTCTACCGCGATATGAATCAGACGTCGACCGTTCGCATGTGGCGTGTTGACATCAAATTCAGGTTTGGGGAGTAGTGCGACTGCCCGCGCTGCGCTTTCGGGAGACACTAGGGTGGAGTTGTACACAAGAGGTTCAGGTAGATGGAAGGCCCAGAACGATGATGAATAGGCTAAAAAGCCATGTTGTGAGCAATCTGCGGTATATTTTGGAGCATCGAGAGGACTCCTGGGGGGACAAATATCGACCGGCCCCCATGCAATGGATGCTAAGCAAAGGTATTGCAAGCATGCGCAAAGAATGTTCTCCCTTGCTTTCTGAGGGTTGATATGGAAATGGCGAGAGCTCTCATATCTTGGATTGGCCCTGAGAGACGCCAGTGAATGGAAAAACTCCCTCACAGAAGTGTGAACCAATTGAACAGTCTGATCAAATTCTGACAGACGCACCAGCGGCCCACAAAGCCGAGATATAGAGTCTTTGAGATTGAAAGGTAACGCAATATCTGCTTCTGACTTCGTACTGTCCTGAATGTTGGTGCATATTTCAAGTTCGTGGATGGTAAGTGGTCTAGCAGCGCAGACAACCCACTCAAGGATCAGAATGGTCGATTTAGATGGTTTCATACCTGCAAGGATGTCAAGTAGCAGAGGCACCAATCCTCGAGGCATACGGCGAAGCTCCGCGATCTTATCCCGGATGAGACCATTGTTCCATACCTCGTCAGTTTGCTGAAAGCGCTCCCAGGCCAAGCGAGTCCATAAGAACATGCCCTCGGATTTGTGAATCAGCTCACGCTCAATTTCTTGGATGTGACTTGGCTTGAAGTTTTCTTGAGCTCCAAAACGAGAGACCTCGGTTCCGACAAAGAGCGCGATGTCCTCTTTCACAAGATGCTGCTCAAAATCCACGGTGCACAGTCCATTCAACTTTTGATCAAGGCGGGTAGGAGGTCTGCTCGAAAGCACAATCTTGATCACTGGGATTCTTTCGTGGTTTTTGATAGAAAGTTTCATCAAGGTCCTCTCCAGACTATCCAGTTGGGAAAGGAAAGCCGACATCTCAGTTTGTATCATTTCGTCAACACCATCTACCATTATCCAGTAGGACTCGCCAAAGCTGTGCTCAACAAGGAGATGTTCAAACCAGAATAAAGCGCCAGCATCGTCTCGAATTGAGGTATTGTCCAGCTTCTCATGGCGTCCTAATGTGCGCATCATTCGTTGATTTGTTGTGGCAAATTGGTTGATAATTGATCTCAGCACAGCAGTGGTGCGCCTTTTGCGATCATCCTTGCCGTCGCAGAAAAAGTAAGCATGAAAGTGATCTGGGTGGCTGCTTCGCATTTCTAGTAGCATGGACTTCATCGCAACCGATTTTCCACAGCCAACATCGCCACGGAGCCACATGACGCTGCAGCCCCGCTTGAAATCTGTAATCCAGGACATATATACAGGATTGTGCCGAAGCCATTGTAATGTGCCTTCTTGTTGGCCAGGTACGAGCTCCAGGTGATCAGAAGGGGCGTCACCCTCTAATGCAGACAACAAAACTTGAGCTTCGTTAGGAAGATAAGAGGCTGAAAAGTAATGAGTCAGATTAGTCTTTGGTGTTGACCATTACGCATGCTCGGTTCCAATAGCTGCAGAAAGCCCAAAGTCTGCCGCAAATCTTCAACCGCTCTGCTGGATGTTGGCTGCCTCACCTGGGGGTTGGTCTTTTGCAAGCTTCTGCGCATACCCACGAAGAGCGCGTAGAACCTTTCGATATCCCTCGTCTTCGCGAGATCGGTACCGACACATCTGCATGTGGTTGGCATCGATGGTCTCGACAACTTCAGCAGAAGGCTGGCCGAGCTTTGACGAGAAGTCCGCGACCACCTCAAAGCTTGTCAGAATTCCACTTGCGAAGGTTGATAATACCCACCTTATCGGTGAAACCTTTCGTGCCGGATATGCCTCGTCCTTCCACAAAGGTATGGACCTTGAAGTCCTTTGAGTCGAGCATTTTGACGAATTCTTCATGTATGTTGTCCAAAACTTCGCTGTCGACTTTCAGACTTCTGAGCACCGTTTTGTCCACGTCTCGCAACGTCAAGGCCGCAATTTTAGACAGAACGACACCCCAGTCACTGATTCCTGCACCGCGATGCGGAGTGCCCATAAACACCACATATCGAGTGTTTTGGTGGACTTGCTGATGGTCTTCATATAGACTCGTCTTCGATCTTCGAAGGGCCTATTACGGTGTAAACAGATAGCAGGGGTCGAATCGCTATTACTCACGTCTTTCACAATTATCCCTCCTAGGCTGTGGGTGACAAATATGATCGGCTTCTAAGACGCGTCACCAGTGTCAGAGCAGAGCGGTGATGCTTGCTGCAAAAGGACCAACCTCATTGCGAATCTCTGAGGCGACTTCAACCATCAGATCGTTTCCATACTGCGATATGCTGTTTTTGATGGGACCTTGTCCCTCGAAGAAACCACCTATGAGGTCTGCATTATAACCATATGTATAGATCTGAGCCATTTTTAGGTCTTCGGCAAGGAGGTCCTGAGGCCAATATATGGTCTTCGTACCAACGGTCATCGTTTCACCGACATCTGTTGGCTCTTTATGTCTTGATTTAGCAAAAAGACTGCGGAATCTGCGCCTATTCGAGTCTTGCGGCGACGACGCTGACGCTTGCGGAGGGCCGTGGTCTTCCCAGGTCTCCCTAGGATGGCCTCGAAGACCGTGGACAAATATGATACTGGTCAACCAAAGTTTAGCGTAATATACCCAAGACGCTGAGCAGCATACTTCACAAGACAGATTTGAGTTCCATTTTCGCTTTGTGTTGCTGAAAGCGGGGGTAGTTTGGACAACCCGAGACGCCTGACGTTGGACATGGCAACCAGGGCCTGTTCTGGAAAGATAGGCGGGTTGTATTGTCATAAATTGCATAAGGATTCAGTGACATCCCCATTTCAAACCTTTTCCAGGACAGCAAGCTGGGGAGCGGTTGCGACAAATTGCGGTCAGGAGAGTGTAGGGCCACTATCCCGAGAACTGATGTGCCCCGCGCTGTAGGCGGGGTCTGTGAGCAGTCCATGCGCAGCAGGATCGTAAAAACTGGGCGCAACACCATCAGGCTGTGGGATATGCGAGATATCGAGTGAGTAAAAGGCCTTCAAAACACACTAACGCCAATTGAGAATGCCGCGTTGAGCACCATAATAAGCTTGTGTCGTCCAGTGTAGGACCAAGACCGTGAAGTGTCCACACTCTGAGCCTGATCAGCTCGGCGCAGAGGATAACAGTCTTTGATCATGCTTAGCTGAAGAATTCCAACATGGTCATCGATCCACTCACTGCCCTCGGCCTCGCTTCCAATATTATATCTTTCATAGATTTCGGCGTTCAAGCGCTCGCCAAAGGCCGCGAGCTCCATAAGAGCTCCACTGGCAGACTCATCGAACACGACGAATTCCGTATTGCAATAGGGCGACTTCAGCAGCTGCGAGAAGGTATCGACAACTCCCTACAATCGCTGTCCAGCCGAGCAAGCTTAACACGTGCCGAAGAGGCACTCCAGGAGATCACAGCCGAGTGCCAGAAAATCTCCGAGGAGTTCCAGGACGCCCTGTCCACATTCACAGCTCAACCTGGCCAGAGTCCTTGGAAGAGCTTTAGGCAGGCCTTCGAGGCTATATGGAAGAAGGATGGCCTTGAACGCATGCAGCAAAGGTTGAATAACCAAAGAGAACAACTTGTCTTGCACCTACTTGTTGTAGTGAGGTGAGTGAGGAGGCTCACTTATCCCACATGAAGCTGATGTCTATCTTCCCAGCGAACGACAGAAAGATAATTCTGACAAGCTTTACGCCAAGACTTCCGATGCCGAAGCTCATATACTTCGAGCAATGGAAGATTCACGTCGGGATCTGAAGTCTGATTTGGACGAGCTGGTCAAACTGAACCGGGACCGACGAGGCTGGGACCAAGACTTGAAGTTCGCGCGCGGCATCACCACTTTGACACAGGCCCGTTCAAGCGAAATCCAGAGGCTCTCGGACAACGTGTCCGGTAAGCTCAGTGATGACACAATATGTGATCTTATCCTGCACACTCTTCAATTCTCACAGATCCGAGACCGGAAGCTACAGATTGGTGCAAGAGCTGCTCACCCGAACACGTTCACGTGGATCTTTAACAAGGGTGCGCAAAATGGACTTGAAGACTCGAACTTTGCAAAATGGCTAGAAGCAAAAGATGGACCGAAAAACATCTTCTGGGTCGCCGGCCGTCCAGGATCTGGCAAGTCAACGCTGATGCATTTTCTATCTGTGGCGCCTCAGACAAATGACGCCGTAGCGTGTTGGACCGAGCAAATGCCTCTTCTGCAAGCCGCATCGTTCTTCTGGCTCTCGGGAACGCGTTTGCAAAAGTCGCTGTCTGGCCTCCTTAGGGCACTGTTGTACGATCTTCTTTGTCAAGACGTTTCTCTGGTTGAAGAGGTAGCCCCATTGCGATGGCGAGCCTACTCGTTGGGGTTTAGCACGCCAGCATCGTGGTCGAATGCGGAATTGATAGAAACCTTGCGCGACTTGGTACAGGCTACAGCAGCGACTCATCGAATCTTTCTTCTCATTGACGGGCTGGACGAATTTGAGGGCTCATTCGCGGAACAGAGCGAACTTGTTGAGTACCTGAAGTCTCTAGCCAACTGGGCCAATATCAAGGTCTGTGTCTCTAGCCGGCCTTGGCCGATCTTCGAGAGTGCCTTTGGGACCTACCCTCACTTTCGGCTGGAGGAGCTTACCCGGAATGACATAAACCTTTATGTCAATGAGAAATTTGCCAAAGTGAACGAGTTTGAAGATCTTCGGACTCTCTACCCTGAAGAATGTTCAAAGCTCATCCATGATGTCGTCAACAAGGCGCAAGGCGTCTTTTTGTGGGTATACCTTGTGGTACTTTCGCTATCGCAGGGTATGGTGGACGGGGACTCCATGCCAGCGCTTCAAGCGCGTCTAACCGCGATTCCTGGCGATCTGGAGGCGTACTTTCGAAAGATCATTGATGGGATCCCGGAACAATATCGACCGTTGGCTGCATCATATTTCAGTATCATGATGACGGTTGGCCAAGATGAAGTTTCTGTGCTTTCTCTATCGTTTCTCGAGGAATCAAGCTCTGACTTTTTGCAAACCCACCCTGTGAAAGCTGTTGCATTACCATTAATTGAGGCCCGAAAACGGTCCATGGCCAGGCGGCTGGAAAGCCGCTGCAAAGGGCTGCTACAGGTGAATAAGCTTCGCGATCGCGGCAACTTTGGAGACCAGGTGGTGGACTTCCTTCATCGAACGGTTCGAGACTTCCTCTTATCCAAAGACATTCAACAAATCCTTCAGCAATACTCTTCTGACTCCTTAAACCCGTTTCTGTTTCTCTGTCGCTCTGTCCTTACTCAAATGAAGATGGTTGGGCCCGAGGAACCCGGGTTATCACACTTGGCCACACAATATTTCACATACGCTGGAAGACTCGAATCCTCTACAGGTCCTACATATATTGGCCTCACCGAACTTTTCTTCGAGCTTGCTCACGGCCTCCTGCTCAAAGACCCACGGGAGCAAGAGCGATACGGGTCTGTTGGTTCGATCCTGAAGGTGGCCATAGCATACCGCTTGGTGCATTACTCAATGTCCAAGATTAGCTCTTCAAACTTCGATGTGAACAAACTATATTGCGCTCACCCTGTGCTGGATCGGGACCACAGTACAGAGCGCACGTTTCTGCTGTGGGAGTGCATACCACCAGGAACAACCAGGGACCTCGAAAATCCTGAAGTAACTGTACCTATCGGCGGGTCTCCTGCAACCGAGTTGTTCGCGGCGTTGTTTGCAAGAGGCGCTAATCCCAATCTTAAGAAGGACGACCTTACTATCTGGGAAGAATATCTGCGCCAGGCAAACGCCATGATTGACAGAAACCGTTCTGTGCGCCTCAGTGAAGGACCCTGGACCCGCACAACACGTTTGTTCATCGAGCACGGGGCGTCGTCCTCTGGGAGAGATCCTCGTTATCCACCACAATGGCGGGAGAGGGCTGCGGCAGGAAAAAAGTACCGGTTCAACGCTGCACCCCAGGACCTGGCAGATGCAGTCCAACACATCTTCGAAGCGCCCGCGGGAAGAGAGTTGGCCGAAGCTCTGCGGGCCCGGAGTACCGTGACTGGGAGGCTCAAGAAGTTCTTCGTATCGTGAAGGAGGTGAGCATACCAAACAGCTGCAGTAGCGGATGTACGATAGCATCAATCGCACATCAATCACGCAAAGCTAGGGCAGGGAATATTTGAGGCGTTAGCAAGGTAAGGACGAATCATGAGATGCTTGCCTAGTTTCATCCTGGCCATTCTGACGAGGAAAAGGCATTAATTTCTGCCGCATCCAAGAAGAGGATGTCGATTCTGTCACTTTTTGTCTGCAGCACCGTACGATGATTTGCACAATCCCAACAAGCGGGATGAATTTCCGGTTCCTCATCTCCTGTGCTACTTGCACAAAACGCTTCTGCGGCACGGTCGCTGTTTTGTTGTGTCCACTCAATTGTCGCTTGTGACCTCCGATGGAAGAGTGTTGAAGAGTCGTAGCAGGGGCAAGAGTTGTCTAGTCACAAGTCAAACCAAAATAGGCTGGTAGGGGGGGAGTGCGAGACAGTTTACAGTGCTGGAAGAGTGCCATTCTTTACAATTAGACAGAGTATCGGTATTCCATGCTTTTGATGCCGTCTACCTATTCCTGAGTGTTCCATTAGCCCTTTCCTACTCCTCAATGTCGTCGCCGTGCTAGGCGCTCGCTGCCCTAGCTGCTGCCTCTCTGGGGGTGGTGTTGGTGGTGGTCTTGCCCTGTCAGCGTCAACCAGAAACGCGTTCTCAATTCCCGATCTGCTGGATAGGCCTCTGTGCATTGTTGCACGTGCACGCCGAACCCTGAAGTGCTCTGTTACAATACAAGGCCGATCTTTCACTAGGCCTTCGAAGGAAGTGGGCCGAGGTTCATCATTTTGAAGCGAGCGCTGTAGAAGGCGACTGGCTAGGTAGTTTGAGCGCATTACAGAGTGCTAGGTTAGAATGCCCGAGTATCTTAAACGGATCCCATCATCTAAAGTCAACGAAAGTTAAGACTGTGAATGAAGCGAAAGAAGAAAGACCAAAAAGGCTCAGGCAGACACTCCGGGAGCAGTCAGAGAGCGCTCAAGAAGCAGAAGGCGAGCCGAAGGTGAGTATAGCGGCGAGCGCCTAATCAAAAAGAGAAGAGGACGGATAAGTTCTTCTTCGCTACTACCAAGGTAGCGATATTGTCGGTTCGTGCAACAAGAGGATGATTCCCGCATTTGAGGCTGAGATTGCGTTACCTCTGTGTGCTAGTCTCATCTCCACCGGTTTGGGGATGGATCTTGGTTCCTTTTTTTTTGGCGCGAGGTCTGGCCGACGGGAGGGATCGATTGACCACGGCGACGATGCTGAGTGGATTGATGAGCAGGCCTCGACGCCTCCTGCTAATTAGATGGTAACGCTCATCTACACGGAAGCGGATGATTTTAATACACACCTGACCTCGAAGCTCGACAATCTAGACCAAGTGTGGAATGGATGAAACCAGAACAGCAACAGGACGCAGTTGGAGGAGGGGTCCTTCAAGCATCAGAGCCGTGCCGTTGACGGGTAGAACACAAGGCGAAGGAAAGAACCGTTCAGGGGCTGAAAGATGGAGGGCGCAACGCCTGTCAACGGCCCTTATTCGCCTGTTTCTCGGCAAGAGATGCATGTTCCCCGCCTAACCTAGACCCTTGGCAGTGGAGCCCGCCTGCCCCTAGGTGGTGCCTTTTGGGTGCTTGGTGGGTGCTTGGTGGGTGCTTGGGGGTTGCTTGGTGCCCCTCCGCAACTTGCCATAGGGGCCTGGAACTTCATCACAGCTTCCATCCCACCAAACATGTTCTTCTAAACCTCGTGTTCCCTGTTCACTCACCATGGGAACTAATGCACGCCGATTCCTCTCCTGGCATCTGCTCCACGCGTCTTCTCTCCCATGGTCCAACCATTTTGCTCTTCCCTGCCTCGAATTGGCTGTGTGCAACCGTTGCAATCACTGGGCGAGCTGCTCAGCACCGTGTGAGGCAACACCGCACTTTGGAATGGTAAGGCTACCATGGGACGCAATCGGGCGCACCTGTGCCCTTTGACCACGGGAGGGACATGGACTTCACCCTGGCCATAGGTGGTCTTCCGTTTCGTTGGTTTCATCTCAACTCTTCTCTCCACGACTTCTGTCCTTACGCCTTGCCCCTCGCATGCGTTGCGCTCTAACAGTAAATGCGAGCGCGAATCTGCGCCATGAGGTGACAATCTCGCCCACGACAGCATTTGCGGAGATCCCTCAGCTGGGAGAATCGGGCTGAGATGGATATCTCTTCGCTTGTTCGAGCTAGTATGTCCCTATCGCAATGGAAATGCTTTTTCTAACCTCCAATGTCAGTCATCGCAGCTTTTGACGACGCTACGAAACTGGTCCAGCGCATTCGTGACCAAAGAACGAATAGCGACGGCTTGCAATTGCCGGAAGAAGCCACGCGAGACCTACTAGAATCTCTTGCCTTGGGACCCATTATTGTCCGTGGCCACTATGAACATGATCTCAAACGATTCGGAGAACCTTATGCCTGTGGTGATATACAAGCGCGGGAACAACTAAAAGATGTCTTGATCAATTTACAAATGTCTCTGATCATCACCTTGAGGACAGTGTTTATGGACGGCATTGAGCTTGACTTTCCTGCCCTCCAGGCAGTGTCAGATGATTGTCGAGTCAATGCCGGGGTCTGCCTTGGTCAACTCTCACAGCGACTTTCGGATGCGGTGAAAGCGCAGGCATTCTACCCTCACACACTGTCGTTTTCATCAACGCCTGGATTGTTGCCGCCTCTATCTCCGTCCTTGGGCTATTCCAGCAGCCGTAGCACTCACTCATCAGGCGCCTTTCCAGCCCCTCGCACTCCTGACGCTATTGCGGAGCAGTTTGGTCAACTCAGCATGTCGCCATCATTCCGTCATCCATTCGAAGATCGTAAGATGTCGATTAGTTCTAGAGGATCTCAGGAGCAATATCTACATCCTCAGTCTACCACAGTTCATCGACCTGCCGCGGGGTTCCATGTGACCGCACCGGCGGTCGGAGTTCATAGAATTGACGAAGATGACGACAGAAGTATGCGGCGACGGTCGTCTCAGGCCCTGGCACCGGATGACAACATCCTGTTGATGTTTCCTCAGCCCGGCGGTCGGCCAGTTTTGACTCTCCCAGCAAACGGACAGGATATTGATCAAGAATCATATGCCTCGGGTAAGAACAGCGACGCACCGTCACCCGAACTATCCCGAGCGTCCAGTGGCCATCGAAGTCAGGGCTCGAGAGATCGATTCGGACCAGATGACTACGGAGACCATATTATAAGGGGAGATGGCCGGCAATTCAGCAATAGTACCATCTACGACATGTACCAGCCAACGACTCCAGAAAGACAGGCCTCTACCTCTTATTCCTCGAGAGCACAAGCTTCCAACCACGCCAGCCTGGAGCATGTGCGATATCTGCAAGAAAACAGCAGGCCACCAAGACGAGAACCAAGATCTGATTCACTTGGCGTTACAATGAGAGCAAATCGCGAGTTCCCTCGACGACCAGTTCGTTCTCCGACAGACACTCCAACTCTATCACGAGAATTCCTGTCTCGTCCGTCCGTCTCTGCCCCTATTCCCATTGAGCCAGCTCGTACACCGCCACCCACGGGCCCTCTCCCGCGACCCCCTGCACAATCCCATTCTCAATCGGTCGCTTCCAAACACACCTTGCCCCCTCCCGATCGTGCGCCTTTAGTCCACACCCTCGCCTCGTCCACTGCTCCCTCCGTTACCCCTCTCATAAATACCGCGCCCCCCATCCTTCCCACCGATAAAAACCTTCTCGGCTTCTGCAAAGGTGCATTCCGCCTTCAAGCCGGCATGGAGCGCAAGGCATTTACCATTGCCAACCGGCCCCATGGCTTATCCGGGATGACCTCATATTGGCGCTGCGAGAAATGCAATTTCGAGGGGCCCGTCCATAACACGATAAATACCTCGGATGATAAAAAGAAGAAGGGGAAGCCCGAGAGAGTCTTTGATCCTAGAATCCGTCTTTCTGAAGGTGGCGGAATCCGGTATCGTTGGACTTTCCTAGCGAGGTGTCATGTTTCGTTGAAGGGGATGGTGCTACTCGATACACCGTCTGGCAGGGATGGGAGTTTCGGCAGTTTCGGGTGCATCTTTTGTTGCGCGGAGGGCAAGAGTCGAGGGTGGTTGGACACATCCAGGACGGGCAGCATTGTTGGTGGCCCGATTACTGGGTCGAATGTGAGCACCAAGTCGGGACATACCGCCGCGAACAATACTGCAAAGGCCGAGGGTATGGCAAAAGCGACGCCCATCTTTGGCAACGTGAGCAGTTTCATGCAACACCTTGAGAGCGTCCATCGACATCAGGATGGATGGCCAAACGCCGAGATGGTCGGTCGGTTCCGCGTCGTGGTAGGTAGAATGGCGCCGGTAGAAGAGACAGGTTGGGAGGTAAATTTTGTACCATTTTGATCACGAACCATCCTAGGGGAGGCGTTTGGTTCGGCATCTGACAAGGCTGGCTTCGTTTCAGGACATATTGGGTGGCATTGTGTTCTGCTGAGCGTCCTATGTCGGGGCTAATTGTCGAAGGGATGTACATTGGGACTTATGAGGTTTTGTCATCCGCGTGCCTAGGTATTCAAGCACCGTGTAGGGAAATGGTTGCAAGATGAGTCTAGGAGCGTGTACAAGCCTGCCTGGATGGATGTGATGAGATGCCTCTCTGAATCCGCCTTGCGAGGCGGCCAAACTAACCAGGGAAGGATTAACACAATGCTGGTGCATAGCAGCTGCCAATTACGCAGCATTGTGACCAAGGCACAGCTTCTCTTTTCCGGAACCCTACGATATCACCATGACCCTAACCAGGTCACATCCTCGATACTCAGATGCGCTTGTAATCCCTCAGAACCGCCGAAGTCGACTCGGCACCGGTTCGTAACGTTGTCGAGCGAGCTGGAAGACAAGATGCTCGCCATTTTTGTGTCTAGAAGCACAATCTGAATCTCACACCTATTCCACGAAAGCATTTAGACTTGTGTACAGAGTCGTCAAACAATGCTGACGGGGGTTTTCTCTGGGTCAGGCTGGCTATCCAATCGTCGCTTCGCGAAATCAGGAATGAAGACACCTGGGGACGTCTTGAACCAACGTCCGGACTAGCTCCCATGGACTACCCCCCATCTGGGCTCTTTGACCTCCACATGCACATGTGGAGAAGGATGGCGGGTGACTATCCAATATATGCTAAGGAAGCTGCGCTTTACCTGCAGATCATTCAACGGTTCGGAGGATGAAACCTGATCGAAATGGCCACCATGATGAATGACGATCTTCATACCGGCTTCTCGCAGCCAGCAGCCACTTGGGGCATCAAACAACTAGAAGCCAAGGTAAAGCACGGAAAAGCAGAGAAAATGATCACCACATGTTGTGCTAGATTTTTAGAGGTGGTGCGCAATCCTAATCCTTGGTGGCAGGACGATGCCCTCCAAATATACGACAGGCTTAAACACAGCCGGTTTGAAATGTCATTTTAGCTTCTATTTCTCCCGGCGTAAATATGAGTTCGCACTCACCTTCACAGCATCAGCAACGGCTCTAGAAGAGCCCAAGCAATCATACAAGGACGAGTTGCGTGCCTTCAGCAATGGTGTGGATGCATTCCATGTGGCTGGATGGACGGATGAGGAAATTCACACAACTCCCGGCCTGGGAAGTTTGAGGGAGGCAGTTCGGTGAGTGAGTGACAACGGTCAAAAAGGTCAGAAAGAGACGTATTTTTCAGAAGACCAGGTTGAGGATGATTGTGCATTGCCAACGCTCGGGAAGGTTTAATACGACGACGAGCTCTTTGATGTTTTCGCTTCTACGACGGCGAATGGAACCTCGAGATCTTATGGACATTGGGAAACAAACTGCCAGAACTCAAGATGATCGGATGAGGAAAGGACAGGAATCCAAGAACTTCGTCTGTCTACCTGCAGGAAACAGCATTAAACGGACATACAAGTACCCTTCAGCCTGAGAGCGTTCCCGTCGGTTCTTGCTTCGCCCAGAATGAACACGACCTCTGCTTGGGTTCTCGAGGCCCCATGATCATTGGAGCCGTCGGGCGAATACGAACTTGACTTCTCCCCATCGGTCGGTCATTTGCAACTCGCTTCGCCGGCACCACAGCAGGGCGCCTCAAGAGCTTAAAGGTACGTACGCGAAACTGGGCTAAATCGGTCGGCACAATCACTTGTAAATCTGCTAATCGCTCTTGGCCAATGACCCCCTCTTGCTCATCTCTTCCCTCTATTAGCCGAGCGTATCGGAAGCGTGTTCGTGATGAGGCTGTGGCAGCCTAGCCTGAGATTTGGCCCCTCTGGTCTAGACACGAGGCCACATCACTTCCGTAGGTCGTCTGTGTTGAAATATGGCAGCCACAGCGCAACATGTTCGGAATATGGGCAATCGTTTGGACGACTTTTCGGGAACCTCTTGTAGACCACCCCACGCATGTGAAGGTGGAGACTATTGGTCTTTCCCTCCTTCCACCATATATCTCACCATGCGCTCACACGGGGCATCAGGCTGAAGTCACCAGAATCCCTCTTCTCCACCGTCCTTTACTGAAGACTTTACAGACTACAATAGATGTCAGTGGTCACCATGGGAGACAACAATCACCAGAGTACTCCGTCGGCGGTAGCTAGGACGTCAAGTGTCCTGACAGGCATCACTCTCGTCGCCTCTCGCCTGGAACAAGTACCCGAGACACCCTCTGCAAAGCCTTCAACTGAACAGAACTCAGGGGGCTCTCTATTGGGCAACCGGCGAGTAAGTAGTGTGTCTGAAGCACCACAGTCAGCTCGCCCGGCGGCGTTGAGGCAGCTTTTGGGCGATGCGGAAAACTTCCAAAACCGGTCAAGTCTTGATGTCTTTCAAGTGTCGAAGCAGAAGACAGGTAAGTGTGAAAACCTCTGCTTGAAATCTCGGAATCTGATCATCAGGATGGCACAACGGCGTCGGCGATGAGATGATCAAAGCTATTATCTCGGTAGGGTTGGATTTAAAAGCTGGAATCCTCTGGCCCGTGCTCACTGACCTGCAGGAAACTGAAAAGGACTGCAATCCTTCGCACCCTTCACTTCTCCTTTTGTGGGATACTCCGCTTAGTCCCCCTTTTAACGGCTCAGCTATGGTCACTGACTGTCTACAAAGTCTGGTATACCTCGAAAAGAACGCTGGTGCGACTTGGGGACGTCGCGCAACCATTTCGGTCGAAGCCATGAAGTACATCAGTAGGAAATGGCCAATCAATGGAGAAATTCTCCGTGATATTTTCGGCCGACCTGATTATTGGTCTGCTGTAAAGACCTCTCGAGAAAATCGACATTATGGTACGTTGATAATTTTCGTCGAGAAAGCTGTGGTGACCAACTGTAGGTCTTGTCGAAAAGAGGTTGGATGTCAGTTCGCTCGATGGCTCATGAGCTCGAGGTGGGATAACATGGCGGGACCTGTATCACCGGTTTCCATATCCTTCCGGCATATCGTGCCAGAGAATCTCACCGTCTACATTATTTCGGGCGATCCAAAGGATAGCTGCATCGGCTCGATCAAAGACCAGCTTGGCTTCGCCGAGGGACTCAGCCCCTCCGAATATATTCAGCTCGAACAAAGGAGGGCCGCGCAAAGTCCCTTTCTAATTGTGGCCCAGACTTTGCAGGCATCGCTCGAGCAGGCTAAAGACTATGTGGCTATTGTCAAAGACCGATTGATGGGCCAAGTACGTTAGCTTCAGTGAGGGAAAGGTATGACATGCTCACTGGGAAAACCTAGATTAACAAAGTCGACGACTACAATGAAGCAAAGCATAACTACACAGAAGACCCCAAAGACTTGCAGCGCTTCTGGAGAGACAAGGGTAGAAATCTCCTAGAAGCCATCACCGAACAACTTCATCTAGTCTCTCAAACCATTGATTCCGGCATGGCCAACACGGACATGTCGATCAAACTCACTGATATCATAAAATCTGCCTTTGATTCCAGCCCGTCAGCGAAGAGTCCTCAAGAGAGTGTTGTTGCGGAGACTGCCGAGCTGCTCGAATACCTTTCGCACTCGTGGAATTGCGAAATGAATTGGCTCAGGACGTACAAGGCTCGGAAGGACACTACAATGAACTTTGTGAGTTACTGGAATATGCGTATCCATCCCACTTTGTCACAACGAGAACTTGCTGACGATACAAACGACAACCGCAGGTCTTCAACGCTGTAACGCAGCAGGACAGTGCCATCAACATTGACATGGCCCGCAAGATGTCCCGGGACAGTTCGTCAATGAACGCCATCACGATATTGACCATGATCTTCCTCCCCGCTACCTTCGTGTCGGTAAGTACGAGGTAACCGTTAGCTAGCTAGAGAGCAGAAGGAGATCCGGCCTTCCCTCTTCTTTCTAATGTCTTTGCAGGGCGTCTTTAACAGCGGTATCCTGACGTCGGAAAAGTATGAGGAATACGTCCGATCTCCACTCTTCTGGCCATATATATGGACCGTCATCCCGTTCACTGTCTTTGTCCTCATGCTCTGGCTGACCCGGAAGAGGCTGGAGAGGGTACTAGAAATGGTTCATGGACATTGCAAAGGCGTATCGCCTCGAAACCCCACTCGAGGCGGGACGAGATCATCATCACGGAGGGAAGGAATTGCAGGTAACAAGCCTTGAATCCACGAAAGTTTGTTTGTAGAAACGTGTGGTTGTGGTGGTGGGCACTTGCATGCCCGTGGCAAGACGAGGCTGGTGATCCTCAGGGGCAAGCAGCGGTAACTCTCGCTGGCTGAGTCTGCACTAGCCTTTGACTCTTGCCTTTTTAAACTCAGTTCTGTGGTTCGGATCAACAAAGAGCTTAACTCAGACTTTACTGGAGCCTCGAGAAATATAACGTTATTATGCCGGTTATCAAACTAGTGGATGAGACAACCAACAAGAACTCTCTGCCATCCCAAAGACAACTACGGGTCGAAGAACATCCGAGACCCGTGATAGCTGCTCAGAAGTTATTGTGCAAGCAGCCCAGCAGCCAAGTTGCCACAGCCAATGTGAGTTTGCAAGTATCATCCGATTGGCGCACTGTACCAGGCTAATCCTTGCTAAAGCGATGGTTGCCTAGAGCTAAACAGGTCCCAACGAATGGAAAGAGACAAAACCATATTGTAGATGAACCTTCCATCATGATCATTCCCAATCTCTGGAAACGACAGTGATCGCGTTCTATCAAATACTCACCACCAGGGATTCTGCGCAATGCGTCCTCCGATCCTTGCTCGTGGTTCTCATGACGGACGAAAGGCGGAAGATTCGGGAGGACCGTCGCCAAATGACCGAATGGTACAGGCACATTTACTCAGCTCGCTGTGAACATGGATCATACTTGTGCGCGGTACCCGATCTCCTCTCTCGGACGAGGTCGTAAGCCATATGGCGAACTGACGAATGCTCTGCCCTAAGCCAACTGGAGGCAATGCGAATACGCCGTGAGAAGGGCGCGCCCAAGAGGACTTGATAGTGGAATGTCATGTTGGTGCGTCAGTACAAGTATTTCAGAGTCGTCTTGCGGCTAGCAAATACTTCTCTTCAAGCGACCAAACCTATCAGTGCCTTTTGCAGAAACCACTTCAACGTGGTATACTTCCCTGACGTTCGTAGGTTCATTTTCAAGATCAACATGGATTCCCGAGAAATATCAGCGGAGTTTCCCTTCACCAAACAACGGGTGTCCATCCTTGACTCAACGATGGCGTACGTTGACACAGGAGGGCCAAATCCCGCGTCGCCAACCATAGTCTTGGTGCACGGCAACCCGACCTCGTCTTACATCTGGCGCAATATCATCCCACATCTTTCGCCGATCGCAAGGTGCGTTGCGCCAGACCTCGTAGGATTTGGCGACTCAGGCAAGATGCCTTCAAATTCGTATTACGTCCGCGACCACATACGGTATTTCGATGCGTTCATGGACAAAATCTTTGAGAACGACAATGTCAAGGAGAAGGTGTTCTTGATGGTCCACGACTGGGGCAGCGCCCTCGGATTGCAATGGGCGAGCCGGAACGAGGAGAAAGTGGTTGGACTGATCTTCATGGAGTTCATTCTCCCCGGGATGAAGCTGGACGATCTGCAGGACGGACGGCAAATATTCCACGACTTCCGCACAGATAGTATTGGCCGCAAGCTCATCGTCGAGGATAACGTCTTTATCGAGCTCGTCCTCGCCAAGGTCGGCGTCAGACGAGGTCTGACGGAGGCAGAGCTTGCGCATTACAGGGCTCCGTTCCTCGATCCGAAGACTCGTGAGCCGATATACCGCTTCCCGAACGAGCTTCCCTTCGACGGTCACCCCGTTGACGTGGCCGAGCTCGTGCAGGCTTACTTCACGTGGTTGACCACCACGGGCGTGCCGAAGCTGATGTTCTGGGGCACTCCTGGTGCCATCGTTTCGGTCGAAAGAGCCAAGGTGCTGGCCGGTCAGATGAAGAATGTCAAGAGTGTTGGAGTCGGTCCTGGAAACCACTATCTACAGGAGGACAATCCGGACCTGATTGGGAGAGAGACGAAGGAATTTGTCGAGCAGGTTTGGAGGAGAAAGGAATAGCGGCCGATTGATCATCTGAACGTTATTTAACATGTTGAACTAATCTTGCACCATAACTTGACTGATTGTTTCGGAAGGAAGAGAAGTTTTATCTGTGACAGAAGAGGCTATAGCCGGTGCCGTAGTGCTAAGAGGTCTTCGATATTGCCTAATCAGGCTAGTCCGACACCCTGCTGTGCCGCACAAAGTTGGGCGTACCTAAGTATTTCTAGCTGGAAGTCGCTTTTCCTGAAACTCGTTTGGTCTCCGGGAGAGTCTCCTACACTCAGTCCTGTTTCTGATTATCTTTGATTGCAGGTGAAGTTGCAAATAGTACACCGAACTAGAGTCAAGCAGGATCAGTTGTAGCAACCCGTCGAACAGCTCGGAATACCGACTCAAGTTCCCTTGGCCGCGATTGAACTGGGCAGTGCGGCTCTCAAACCCATCCTCGGAGAGAAAACATTCTAGGGCTGCGAACCGTGGATCCCAGCGCCGATGATATCCTTCCCGACCACATGGCAGCGATGTCTCCTGGTAACTCCGTGCCGTTGCGGGTATGGGCATTTGTCTTTGTTGGAGCTATGTCCACCGTAGAGTGGACCTAGAGGGGGCGCAACCTAGAGTAGACGCTGCCCGGTTTAGGTTCCATGTATAGAGGAAATCGCACCGCGACGAAGAAACTTCGCCACCATATTCCGGTCAGATTTGTAAAAATCTCCCAGGCATATTCTTGGCTTGCATCCGAGGTACTGTAGACCCTAATGTTCTTGAAGCGTTTGCAGGGGTTTGAAAAATTCCCTGTACCGAAACAGTCATTCCAGTCGCGGGCTGTATCGGATCCATATAGACTGAGCAATTCATCGTAAACTGTGGTCCATGCCCAGTTCCCGCTCTCTAAGTGCCCAGTTTGATAATGAATGAAGGGTGAGTATACGCCTTCGAACACCATCTCGAAAGTGATGACACGAAGTTCATCACCGGATATGCCGAAGTGCTGACGAGCCATCTGGAGATCGTACAGTATCAACTCCGCCTCGAAATCGAATAATTCACCGGCCTTAAGCGCGCTCAGGACATGCTCCTGACCATGGGTGAAGTTGCCACTTAGCCAATGGTAGATCCCCTGTACCCAGTGCGCCACAGATAACATGCACGTATTCAACTGAACCCCGCTGAACCTCACATTGCAGGTGACTTGTGCAGTTTCGCTGGCCACCCCCGCTTCTTGGTACCATTTGCACGACTCTTCTAGAGCCCCCTGACATGCAGAGCTTTGAGCTACCAGAAAAGCAAAACACGCGTCACGTGGAAACGTCAGCTCGTAGAGAGCCGTCGCAAGTTCCCCTGCCAGTTCACATTCACCAGCATCAAGCTGGCGAATAACTATGTCGAATCCGGTATCCTGTATCCAGGCCCAGCTATCGAAGCCCGAGCTGCGTGTGCTACGTGATATGTGATATGAATCAGCAGCGAGGCCTTGGAGCACATTCAACAAGAGTTGTGCGGCGTCCATCGACTCGTCGCCCGCCAATTCTTGTTGAATCCAGATGTCACACTTTTCGGATAATCCTCGTGCCTGGTGCTCGTCTCCTTGACACCCTCCGTATGGTCCCCATGTCGCATTCTCATAACCGGGAGAGTCGCATGGGGTGGGATTTTCCGTCCACCTACTACTTAATAAGTCATCCCAGATGTGGAGACACTGACACCATCCAGGCAGGGAGAAGTTGCATGTTACAGCCGAGGCGTCCGGAACCAGATCTGTCCACTGGAAGTGCATCAAGGCCGGAGCAATGACTGCACAATCACGGGGATCCCTTTCATATAGCTCAAACAGCGTTGAGTTGAGGCCGAATGCTTGGTAGAAGACAACACCAAAGACCTCTGCAAGAGGGAAGCCCTCGAGAACACAACAGAGGTGACCGGATTGGTAAAGATCCTGAACGAAGCTCAAAGCAGCAGTGCGATCCGCCCAATACGATAGCAATCTTCTTTTCGGCCGAAAAACATTTTGTGTCAGCTTGTCTTCAAAACCAAGCGCTTTTGTACAAAACGTTAACGCCTTACTAAAGAGAACGTCTGCCTCTTTGTAACGTTCATCAAACATGAGCAGTTTTGCAATACCAAGCAACGCTCCTGCAGTTGATGAGTGTTCTGGACCATACATTCGAGCACGAACTTCGGCAAGCCACGTGTACCAGGCTTCGGCAAGCCTTGGCAAGAACTCATCCTCTCCTAAGAGGATGTTGGCGTAGCTTCCGACAATCTTCAGAGAGAAGGGATGTCGATAATGTAAGCGAGAACAGGCTTCTTGATAAGACCATTGAACTAGGCCAAGGTGGTCGACTCTGTCCCCGAGGGTATAGGAATATCTCCATGGCACTGCCACGAGTCGCGAGTGTGGTGGCATGAGGAGCCTCGTCAAGCTTAGAACAGCATCATCTAGGATGCCCCAGAGAAGCATCATTTTCTGAATGAATGTTTCAAGCCACTCAGGCCATGTCTTCGCCCGAAGAGCATCGGGATTGAGATGTAGTGCATTCTCCTCGAGAGTAGCAGTAGAGAAATACTCTTTGACGGACTCGAAAATGTTCTCGGTCTGCGAGCGTGGGTTCACACCAAGCACCCAGCCAGCCTCGACGAGTCGCATGGCCTGTGTTGAATAATAGATCTGCATTGGTCGAGCGAGCCTCGAACGTACCCAAGCGTGGATCTGAGGGTGCATTGAAAACAGTGCAAGAGTATGAGCTGTATAGGCCAAAGCAAGAGTCCAGATGCATGTCGCTCCACTGGCTTTTCGGTGGCTCCGTCCATCGCTGAAGCTCATAAAGAAAAGAGAAGGACCCAGTCATTGGATGACTAGGTAGGACTGCGTATCGTAATATCTTCGGGTCCAGGTCACGTCGATTGAGGAAACCCATCAATTGGAGGAGTTCTGCTGCTGCTCGGTCTTGACTCTCGATAGTCTGGAATGAGACTTCCCAAGTCGTAAAAATTGAGTCGTTGCGGTAGCCCCGTAGAGCGAACGCAGACTGCTTTTCCAACTGCTCCAAGAAGGCTGTTTCGTAAGTCGTCAGTTCCTCTTCCAGCCTCTGCAAGATTTTATGTTGTGTGCCACGAAAGATGAGAAGGCGTCGTGATATGTACGCGCTTGCTTGCGCTATCGCAAGCGGCATGTCGCCGAGTTTGTCCAAGACGCTGTCGAGGAGTTTCATTGCTACGCCCCGTTAGTGCCCCATGTACGCGACAACCTGCACACGTACCTGATGACCCTGACGGGAGTTCCAGAGACAATTGTTTGAGAAATAGAGCTCTGGAGTCTTCCCGCTGGAGTTCTGACAGCTTTATGCATCTCCACTGAGACTATTCGCCGCTCTCTGGTCGTCGGTTTGTTACAAGCGCCTTACCTTGCACATCGCAAGGAAAGAAATCGCGTACATCGAAACTCTCGAGATCGTCGACGTTGTCGAAGAGCAGCAGCCACGGTACATCCTGCCGCCGCCACAACCAACCTTTCACAAGTCTGTAATCCATCACACACTCAGACTCCACTTCATTTTGGAAAGTCGTGTTGCTTTTAGCCCATTTCCACTCTAGATATTCCTGTGCGACAACCGGGTCATCTTTGGCTAAGAGTTCCCGAATTCTCTGGAAACTAGCACAACACGTTACGTTGCTGGTACCATCGACCTCTAGTATAGCGCCGAAGCGTTCTCCGTAACTCTGCAAATATGCCATGGCCGTCTGAGTCTTGCCCATTCCTCCAGCTGCATAGATGCTGACAATGTTAGGAGAGTCTGGCCGACTTGGCGTCCAGGGCAGATGATGCACGCGCTCCAGAGTGTATTCGCGACCAACGAAGTGCTGTGTCACCGGTATCCCTAGGGATGGCCGTACTATAGTTGCCTTCACAGGGCGCGAGGGGACACTTATAGACTTGCTCCTGCGCAAAGAGGCAAAAATACCTCTCAGCTCTTCAAGAATGACCTACATGTTGGGATCGTCAGCGGCGCAGAATTTATTCATTCCACGATGATCTGCGTCCAACCATCGGCTCCGAGGGTAGCCTAAAGCACCCGGATGCATCTTCACGGTCTAATGTAGTTGGTTAGTGTGTGTCAACGCATGCAGGAGCGAACATACAGGTCAAACAACGATTCCAAACTCTCCTCAGGCCGCATTTCTGCAAAATTGCAGACATAGATAGAATCTTCAGTGCTGCTCGAATACCAAGGTGGATAGGACCTCCTGAAGTCTTTGTCAAATTCATAAATGTCTTGGTGTTCTCACTCATGAACCTTAACAGTCTTGTGTCAGAGCCGCGTCAAGTGGCTGTGCACGCAAGCATCGAGGCAGCTTTCGTGAAGCTGGTTCCAGCATGAGGAACGCCGAGGAAGAGGATTGCCTTCGTTGCCGCAGCAACATGACTGGATTTCTGGCCCAGTGCCAGAAGCAGGCTCTGATGGCGCTGTGAGTACCCTTGATTCCGATATAATATTGCAGGTAAAATACCTTCCTGAGGAGGATACCGCCAAAGCTATGGGCGATAAATATATAATGGGCCTCGTCGGATCCTGAACCACAATTAGTATTTACGTAGTATCTTATGAGGTGGCATTACCGTGTGGAGGTCTTCGATGTGGTCTAAGAGTTGGCCAGCATGGTCGCTTAGCTCCATATTGGGCGTCCTCGAATCCCAACGAGTCTGATGATTCAACATCACAATTCTAGCCGATTCGAAGACCTGCGCGGGCAATATTTCCCGCAGCCATGAGACGGCGTGAGTGCCATTACGACAGGTCCAGGCATTTTCTGGATTCGCTCCCAGGCCGTGTATTGCTATAATACTGCACTCTAGTTAGTGCCTGAAATCAGAGAGCTCAGCCACTCACTCGACGCTTATACTGTTATTGGGTCTGTAGAGCTTCTGGAAGTTCTTCAATGGGGGGTGAGCTTGATATGGGGACCAAAGGTCCATTGGCGTAGGGATTAGAAGCTGTGCTGGAGTCAATGTCAGCCATATGTTAGCCTACGCCTATTGTAAGTATGGCGAGCCATAAGCGCAACAGGCCTGCTCTCTTTGAAAGAAGGCGTGACGCCTCCAATAACAGACGTAGCTGGAGACGTAGCACAACAGTATTTGCGAAGAACAATGTCGCACAGATCGCATCTTGCTTAACAGTGTAGGCGGCGAACAGCACCCATAAAGCAGCTTCGACTGACGTTACGTGCTGGTTGATAATATTCATACCTACCCAGGTCCTTCCATCATCCCGCTGGGAGGTACAAGGAAGACTGAACAGAACATTCGGGCGTGAGGCTGAACTTCCAAAAGAAAATAAATAGGCTTGAACCTTAAAGACCTTTCTTGGTAGCTCCCTCAACCCATTCTTGGCCATTCTGGCCGGTACCCCGCCAGGCCTGGCATCATGTGTAAGCTTGGAATCAAGACAGCAGGTTTGCTGACTACCTCGTGCTTGTGAGTAAGGACGGCTAGAAGATTATTACACTGGTCCTCGGCCGAAGGACTTCTGACACGGCTAGGGAGGCAAAACCCCCGTGTAAGTTTACCCAACCAGATAGTCGGACAGGTCGCCAGGGCCTTGTTAGAGTCCTTCATGTACGTGCAACAACGCACAGAGGCCTGTCCAGCAGGTCGGGAACCGAGAACGCGTTTCTGGTTGACGCTGACAGGACAACACCACCACCAACACCACCCCGAGAGAGGCAGCGGCTAGGGCAGCGAGTATCTTGCACGGCGACGGCATTAAGGAGTAGGAAAAGGCCGATGAAACACTCAGGAATAGGTAGATGACATCAAAAATATGGAATACTCTGTCAAATCTGTAAAGAATGGCACTCTTCCAGCACTGTGAACTGTTCAGCACTCCCCCTTTAGCCCATTTTGGTTTGACATATGACTAGGCAACTCTCCTTTCTGCTACCTCCCCATACCATCCCAGCACAGCCACTTTCCCTTGTTACAGTATGACTCGTGTTGATATGCCTGATACCCAAGAACCATATTGCCGGTTAAAGATCGTGAGCCACCAGCAGCTGAACTTCCACTGCACGATACATCACAGCTCTGGGTGTTATTTCATCGTCAGTGTCTTTCCTTCACCATAACATGAGGAGTTTGGGAATGGCATGTATGCGAGGTCTGTGATTTCGAAAGTGGGCTTTGAGCCGTCTGCAGTGGAGTCGCCCCTATCGATTGTCGGATTGTCTAGACAAAGTACATAGCCAGAGCCCACACTGGCTCCACGACATCGGATTAGGCTTCGCTACCTTGCCTGGAACCAGGGGGCTGCACCTTTTTGGTTATGCTGACACCAAGATTGCTTCATCCTCGATGGAGGCTAGGGCTTCAAAAAGTCCACCTTCCGGGTGAGCCTCTAGAATCGGTCTTCTGACATCGAAGCTTGGGGCTTGGGTATGTATTACTTC
Organism: Cladophialophora bantiana CBS 173.52; assembly: GCF_000835475.1. Classification (NCBI taxonomy): domain Eukaryota; kingdom Fungi; phylum Ascomycota; class Eurotiomycetes; order Chaetothyriales; family Herpotrichiellaceae; genus Cladophialophora; species Cladophialophora bantiana. Next base: position 1,736,589 of record NW_015971579.1, read on the forward strand.
AAATTCCTAGGGAGACCCTGCATGGATGAAAGGTCCCTTGCATCGCTCTCACAAGAGATTTCGTTCTGGTTTTGGTTGTCTCCTTTACTGCCCTCTTTATTACCGTCTGCCTAACTGACCCTGTTAACGGTGCAGCTTCTGGCGACTCCGATTCCGAATTGGCCAGCATAATCATCCATTAGCTCTAACATTTCTCAGGGGACTAGATACTGTCGAGCGGTGTCCCGTCTTGAGCCTGAGAGGTAGTCAAATGGATATCCTCCACAAAATCCGTGTCACCGATTCATCTCTGTGCACGCAGGACTCTAGGATAAGATAGTGGATGAAGATGGGTTAGCTAAGAAAGCGCGACAATCAAACTATGTATAGCTGCCTAGAGAGCAACTATTACCTGGGGAACTGAAGGGCGATGCGAGAACATGTAGAGAGCTGAGCTGCGGACTCTGCATCCCCAGTTTCCAGGCATTTCGAACTTAGAGCCAGGAAATGAGGCATCCACGGCCAAACATTTTCAGAATGAACGGCGAACGTCTGACGCGAGTTTACTGCAGCCGCATCACTGGTCGATTGAAATGGCTTGCTTTGGGAAAAACAGGGAAATACATTTGGGAGCGTGCTCCTAGTGAGTCGGCAGTGTAGATAGACCAGGAGAATTACTTCAGAAGAGACCCAAACAAACAAATCAATCTGTAAACAGGAAAAACTTTGATTCTGATAAATCTCTATATGCCTGGATAACTGCTACTCACTCCCTTTCTCGGTCAAATTATACAATGCTGTTTAGTTCCTCAATACTTGGCCATTATTTCGTTGCTCAAGCGCAATATCTCTATCTGATGTGATCCAAAGCTGCTTGTTAATGACTGAATTTGAATTTTTGGGTGAGTTAACAAAATATATTAAGAGACAAGATTGAATAGGTGAACAAGAGCAAAAAACAAACAGGAAAGTGAAGTCTTACGCAAGATCAGGTATAGAGTCGTGAAAGGGAAGCTGAAGGTCCGCTCATGCAATGTTATGGCAAGCTGATCAATACCGCCGCTGAGAGTCTTTTCTCAGGTATTACATCTCTATTCAGCAGCTATGGAGAATTTTGCCACTGGTACATTATTACACTTTATTGTGGTGGTGGAACTGATTAAGAGGCGTTCGCAGGAATAACCCCTTTCACTCTCAGCCTTGCGCATCCTGGCAAAGTGTTATGAACTCTCCACCTGTCTCACACCTTCACTCGTTCCTAGGCATGAATATATCCTTTTAGGCACCCCCAAGCTCATAAGCTTACCCTTGATAGGCTTAGAGTTACCCTAATTGTTGAGTAATAGAGTCTCCATCTGCATTTGTTATTTTGTTTTTTTCAGGTTTATTGAGTGCCCAGATAACTTGAGAACGAAAAAAGTAATTGCCATATACAGTTTGATCCTAGAGGGTGAGCGTAGGCTGCTTTCACCTGAGCTTTAACTTAGCCTTTCACCTGAACATAGCTGAGCGCTCCCTGAGTGCTCCTGAGGACAGCCTGAGCACAGCCATCTGAGGGCCAAATTAGGCCCCCTAGCAATCGGCTACACCTGCCTCTCGGCTAGGCATCTGTTTCAGACGGGCGTCACTGAACCTGACAGATTCCCTGCCCTTACCCATCTGCCTGAATTCTCTTGTAACCTTTAGTCCGGCGTTGTGACAGGGTGCGCGGCTAGATCTTACTTCGTACTGTTGAATAAGGAATCTAATTAAGCAAAACGGTGGTCTAGACGCTAAGAAGCCTTAGGCTTCCGTTAAACTACGATTAATGGCCATGCACAGTGCCAATATAGGACTCCTTCCACTACTCTTTCCGTTGACAGAATCCTTCTTCATTCTCCAGCACAATAGGTGAGCAACTTATGGGTTCATTTGAAGCCAAACATGCTAACGACTACTATATGATCGACTGTGTGTACCCACGGGTTAGCGCGGCCTGTCCGCAAGCAGAGCGTCACTTTAACCAAGCAAAAGCCAAGCATAGCGATTGGAAAGAATGGTGTCAAAGGCATAAAGACGAGATTGAACGAGGAGATCCCGTTGGTTTTGAGGTCCGCCCGGAAGCGGGACCATCATCTCGATTCGTTCGGTGGACGGAATATAGCTGTGCGTTCCGGGAAAGTCAAAGCAGATTTCAGGAAAGGGGATATAGTTGGGCTTGCGCGGTAGACAGAGTTGCCAGATTGTGTCTGCAGTAAGTAAAACTCCCCTCATTGGCGTCAGCTGTCACACACAAGGGCAAATTTTGCGTTTACGCAATCAAGTACACTCATCATCAAAAGAAACGGGATTGCAGAATAGCGCAAAGTTGCAACGGCAGACCCGAGTATTGTGTGCGAATCCGGGAAGCGAACAAACCCATAATGACTAGGTCGAACCGTGGATAGGACGTGCAGACAAAGTCCAGACTCAAGTGAGAAGTATCCCTTCATAATATGGCCGAAGAAGACTGACATTTGAAAGACAGGAGCAGAGTTGACGATGTTACGGATCTTCAATATAAGGGTACTGGTAGGTAGGTATCAGCGAGACACCAATTGATCTCGTCACCGCGCCGATCAGAACGTTAAACGTTGTTGTACTGTCACCATCGTCTTATTGCTTCCAATGCTGAGTATGTGGCTGTTGGGTAAGATGGTAGTGGTGATATAGTGATGGTAATGGTGTCTAACGTCTACGATATAAGTGCGCGGCCTCCTCTCTGCCCAAAGCCTCACCGTCTAATAGCTCAGACCAAGAGAATGGGCCGCGCCACTGCTGCAAAACATTCATTCGCTTTTTTTCCCCTTTAAGAACGAATGATAATAACCAGCCGCGCCGGGAAAAAGAACAGCCTGAGGGCCAAGGTGGTATCACCCTCCGTCGGAACGGGGGTGAGTTTGGCGTGAAACCACCATCTCTTGTACAGTAAAAGGCGGTCAGACAAACACACAGGACGGCAAACATCTAAGCCATTCACCGATCTCGCGCTTTTGGCAAAATTCACCTCGCCCCGCACTCGCTCCCTCCTACTCACCCTCCATTTCTGCTCCTCACCTTTGATTGACTACAGCGATAAAATGCTATCAAAAAACTATAGCCATACCAAAGAAAGGCAAATAGCATTCTATACCAGACGATGCTAGACCATCGTGATCTATCGTATTCTACTATGATCTAGGACAGGAACCGTCTCCTTAGGCCTTTATGCCTCCAGACTGTACCTAGTACACCATTCACTATTGGCTCAACGCACAAATGAGCCCAAATGCCCGAGACTCAATCTCGCCTGCAAATCTCTTCAGCTGATGGACAATGCTGTGAGTCAGGACCTGATGTTTGGCAAACGGAGCCGCTATGGATTCGGCCAACTCGACCAGGATGACCCATCTCTCCGGACTGGCGCCTGTCGCTGCAGATTGAAAGCTAACCTTCTCATATGACTTGGTCGAGCTTCCTGACTGCGAAGCGTAACTGTCGTATCGAAGAAGGTGAATGGCCAGTAGACTCTGGTGGCTTGAGAGACTAGGCCATATGGTTTCTGCAATCCAACCGCCGAGCTCGTCCCTCAGGTTCTGCGACGCCGGAGGCTGGAATGTAATGAGCACCAACGTGGCCCCTGTGCCCAACCCGGAACATTCGCCAAACTCGGGCCGCGAACAAGACTGTACCACGCGACATACCAGACGATTCATTGACGCCATCAAGGGCATGTATGTCTGAGTGCCAGTTGTTGGGTTGTTCAGGGCGTCCATGTACGCGGGCGAGGTGAAGATGTCCAGAGAGGAGACTTCGTAGCAGACCAAGTACTGCGATTTGGCATTCTCCACGGAGTAGTAGCGACGAGCTCGTCGAAATCCCGGTATCGCGAGACGCTCCGGGAGGTGCTCATAGGTCCACCATTCATTGAGGTCCTCTTCGTTAATTGACTTGTCTTGAATCTCTCCCCATATGACCATCATTCCTCTCTCCCGTGGGAAGGTTGCAGCCGGCATGATACGAGGTCTTCCAGAGAATGCTCGAAATAGGACATCCCAGATAGGATAGAAGGTCAAATGTCGGTCGCGTGGTTTGTTTTCATCGACGGAATCCTTGATCGGATGGACTCGAAACGAGTGATGTTCAGAATGTTCAGTTCCGCGTCGTCCCTACGAGGAGGTCTAGTCCGCCGAGGCCTCCGATTATATGGCAGGGCGAGAAGGAAGACGAAGCGGTCCGTGATAAGGGCAAACACACTACTAGTAGAGGTAGGTTCCAATTGCCCTAGTAAGGCGACCGACAGATTCTGGGAACAAGAGAAGCGAGCCTCGCTCTCTATGGGTTGGAGGTGTGGCCTCGGTAGTCGGCAGTGGTTTAGGGCGGCATTCAATGCCCACATCCTCCACAAGCGGGAAGGATAATTCATTCAGAATGGTATCGTTGCGAGGGGTACAGCTGGGGTCGACGGGGTCTTGATTGGTAGTTCCTGTGTATGGAGTACGGAGTACGTCCGTACTCCATACAGTACATCCAAACACGCCAATCCATTGGAGAACGCCTCTGTCGTCTCTCCCGACTACCGACTGCCGGTTCCTCATTGGCCATAGGATGTGGATGGATGGATTACGGGATGCCCTCCCCCCGGGGTCTCCAGACTTTTGACGAGAGTTGTCAGACTACTTCCAGTACCACTTTCGCCGCAATCAATTACAGTATTTATAGCTGGCTACTCTTCCTAGCCATGATGTGGTAACCATAATGTGGATTCTTCTCGGCGTGCCCATAACTGCACCCGCAACCTGCTGAATTTCTTGAGCCTCCCTCTCGCATCGTCGCAGGAACCCCGTCGATTCTGTGCATCAGTATGGCATCCTCGATCAAGGAAAATTCAATCCATCTGGAGGAGGCGGTGGATAAAACAGAACCAAAGGCCGCCATCGTTATCGACAAACGTCACCATGACGAGGCGATGACGGTTCTGGCAAGCTACACTGGCCCGCAAACATGGGACGACGAAGAAGAGCAGCGGGTCAGGAGAAAGATCGATCGACGCCTCCTCCCGATCCTCGTCATTTGTTACGGTCTTCAATACTACGACAAAGCCATGATCTCGCAAGCAGCATTGTTCGGCCTTCGCACCGACCTTGAGCTCACTGTGGGCAACCGGTTCTCCTTCGCGTCGTCCATCTTCTACCTGGGCTTCATTGTCGGTGCCTACCCAGCGATAGTCATGGCTCAGCGCTTCCCCATCGAAAGGGTGGCCGCGGGCATTATCTTGGCCTGGGGAATCTGTCTAATCTGCACGCCGGCATGTCACAACTGGCAAGGACTCTACGCGCAGAGATTCTCCCTCGGTTTCATCGAGTCAGGAGTCAGCCCGATGTTCATGTTGGTCGTGGGTCAGTTTTATAAAAAGAATGAGCAAGCCCTGCGGATGGGGTGAGTGGGTTTTTTTGTTCGCCCGTCTAATCTCAGCACTGGATCGAACAAGACTGACTCCGGAATAGTGTCTGGTACTGTGCATGCGGCTACGTGTCTATTTTCTCGCCTCTGATCAACTACGGGTTTGGGCATGTCCAGGGTGCACTGTCCCCGTGGCGCTACATGTATCTCTTTGCCGGTTCCATCACCATTCTCTGGTCAGTGGTGGTCTACTATTACCTCCCTCCTGATCCGATCCGCGCGAAAGGATTCACCGAGCGCGAGCATTTCATTGCTGTGAGTCGGCTGCAATCGAATAACTCGGGCGTCCGCAACACACATTTCAAAAAAGAACAAATGATTGAACTCCTGTTCGACCTCAAATTCTGGATCATGTTCTTGATGACCCTGTTGGCCATGTTTGCCAATGCTCCGGTTTCGACATTCACCCCTCTGATTATCTCCGGATTCGGATTCAACACACTCAACTCTCTGCTCTTGGTGGTCCCCGTTGGGTTTTTCACGTAAGTTGAGCCCCCGGGACCGTCGATGATGCTTCAAGCTTACCTTTCGTCTCAAGTGGTACCGCCGAATTGGTCATTCCCTACCTTGCCTACAAGTATACGAACATAAGGACATATCTCGTGGCGGCATCTGAACTGGTTACCGTCCTCGCCGCAGTCCTGCTCTGGGCTCTCCCGAGACACGCCATTGGGGGCCTGATGTTTGGGGTAGTCATCCTTCCCTGCTTTGCTGCCGGATACGTAATTCAATTGGGACTTCAGATCGCCAACACAGCGGGCTATACTAAGCGATCTTTGGCTTCGTCGGGGATTTTCGTTGCCTATTGCATTGGTAAGAAGCTTTTACAGGACAAGAGAGATTGGACGCACTGCACTGGTCCGGATGCTGACTGGGACTTTGGCAGGTAACTTTGTGGCGCCTCTTACGTTCAGAAGTCAGGACGCACCAATTTATGCACCAGGGTTGGCGACGGTGGTTGGCACGTCGATCGCCGTGGTGGCCTTGTCCATGTTGTACCGATTTGTCTGTATCAGGGACAACCGCAAGAGAGATGAGACCGGCACATTTGAGGCTTTTGACCATGCTTACGAGGATGACTTGACCGACAAAACTGTAAGTGGTCCTCCTGCGCACACGACAAGCATGCTCCCACAGTTGAGCACGTCGAGGTATGAACGATCTGACCAGTCTGGCACACAGAACCCGCAGTTTCGGTATATTTTGTAGGTACCGGGATGAGATAGGAAAGCTGGATGATTTGCTCTCGGTCGTTGCAGGGGAGAGGAGGGTGAATAATTGCATTCATAACGCTAAGATCCATGCACAACAGGATGTACGGTGTCCCTCGCCGATTCTCCAGCTATCTCCGGTCTGGATTTGTGTTGCAACAGGCTCTGTCAGCACAATAATAGTAGCGAATATGTATGGCTCGCTGTTGCGCACAACTATAGTAGCCTCGACAGCACCGAAGACTCTGACTTACACAGATGTCGAGACCATGGGAATGTGATTTCGGTTTCCAAGATAGGTGCATGGCCAGTTTCCCCTCCCCTTCCCCGCGCCCGCGGGAAGCCTCACCAGCCTCCATTCTCCAGTTTTAGGTAGACTTTTGCCTGGGTCGGACAAAGATTATGCACGGACTAATAGGAGTGGCAGTGATTCCTCTGGCACAGCACAAGCGAGCTTCTCTTGGCGGTCGGCTTCCACGGCTGTCGGCACTCGGTTCTCAGGTGTGCAGCTGGCGTACTGTATGTAGGACTAATCTAGGTAGGTGAAGGTGGTTTTGAATGGGGCCGAGAAGATGCCCAGCCCCCTATTTCCTGATCGCCCGTCAGTTCCGTGCTACAATCAATTCCAGTGGAGCCGGGACTAACACAGGTATTTCAGTTCCTTAAGGTAGGTATCAACATATTGCAACCAAGCAGCTGAATGGCGAAACTCCCCCGGACCAGACGAAAGATCAAACAAATCCCTTGACAAAATGAGCCGGCTTAATGGAAAGGTCATCATTGTGACCGGGGGCGGTGCTGGATTCGGTCGTGGAGTAGGTACAGAACAGATTTCCTACGAGGACTCTACGACATCAACTGACAAGGCCGGCCGTCGATAGATTGTGCTGAAACTCGTCCGTGAAGGTGCTCGCGTCCTGGCGGTAGACTTGAATGGAGCTGAAGCTGAGCAGACGGTCAGATTATGCCCGCCCGGCTCCTGCCACGCCTGTACAGCAGACATTACCCTCGAGTCGTCGTGGCGCCAGATTCTCTCCACGGCGCGCAGTCTCTTCGATGACCGTCTTGACGTCGTGGTGAATTGTGCGGGGGTGATCCACGACGCAGCACCGTCGCACGAGGTCCCTGAGGAGCAATTCGACTTTGTCTTCAAGGTCAACGTGAAGCCACTGTACTTGAGCACCAAAGTCATTGTGCCGTGGTGGAAGGAGAGGAAATGCCCCGGCCTATTCATCAACCTGAGCAGCACCAGTGACCCGCGACCTCGTCCGTACTTTGTATGGTACGCGGCCACCAAAGGCGCCGTGACAGCTGTGGGTAGTAACTTGAACATTCCAACTTCATTCATTCATGGCTAACTGAGTCTTCTCAATCAGACGACGAAAGGTCTTGCGGCAGAGTACGCCTCTGATAACATTCGGTATAATTGCATTCGGCCTTCGATAGGGGAGACAGCCATGTAAGAAAGACTCTTGCAAAATGTAGCCAGTTCGTCGGTGATCAAGTCTAACGAAAAGGCCAGGCTATCCAAGGTGCTTGGAGACCGCGACAGCTTGGATTCGGACCGTCGCGAAAAGATCTTGGGTTCGATACCGCTGGGTCGTGTTTGCAAACCGGAAGACGTGGCGAACATGACTTGTTTCCTCGCCTCGGACGAAGCAACCTATATCACTGGCGCGGCGTTCGACGTTGATGGCGGAAGAGGAGTGAGTTGATCCCGTATCGTGAGGAGACTGATGGAAAGGATGGAGCAATGATGGTGTCAGTGGCTGGTTCTCCTCCCATCCATCGTCGATGGTCATGGTGACAGTTCGACAGTAGGCGGGATCATCTGGTTATATCAGTCGAGACAGAATCCGGTGGCATTCCTGAAATATCTACACCTCACCAACCAGGAACTGTGCTGGGTGCGCAAGGGTTTATTATTTCGACGAAGGCTTCAACTTTAGGTGGCGATCAGACTGAGAAACACATGTTATTCGAACGAAAAAAATTCCTGTAGAATGTCGGCCTAGTCCAACGGGCCTCCCCTTCTGCAGCTCATTCAGCGACTGGCAGCACATCAATGCACTCTACATATGAGTTTGCCCATGGTCTGGTTTGACTCCAACAACTCATGCGCCTTTTGGATCTCCTCCATCTCAAAGACCTTGTCGATGAAGATTTTGAACCTCCCGTCCACAAGCCTGGGCAACGCATGCTCGACCAGCAAGTCCCGCAGTTTCTTTTGGTATTCCTCATCGCGACTCCGTAAACTGCTCCCCTCGAACCTCAATCTTTTGCCTAGAAAGGGACTGATATCGACATCACCCTTCACAACTGTTCCACTCAGCCAACCCAAGTTAACGATGTGGGCATCTCTTGCCGCCGCTTTCAAGTTCTTCTTGAAATAGTCCGCACCGACAAAATCCACGATCAGGTCTGTTCCTTTCCCACCGGTGTGGTCAAGCAACGCGTCCGCCCAGTCGCCCTCTGTATAATTAAACCCCTCCGTCGCGCCGATAGACTTGCAAAATTGAATCTTGGCTTGCGTACTCGCGGTGACATAGACAGCAGACGCTCCGGCAGCCTTCGACAGTTGAATTCCAGCAATACTAACGCCACTCGCCCCAGCATGCCAGATGACGCTCTGACCTGCTTGATATTCACCGACCAGGTAGAGCGCTTGGATGGCAGTGATCCAGGTCTCAGGAACCCCGGCAGCCTGCTCCCAGCTGAGTTCTTTGGGTTTGTGAATGAGCATAGACGTGCTAACGGCGATATACTCGGCGTATGCGCCGCCATAAGCTAAGCCAAAGACCTCGTCTCCGACGCGGAAGCCTAGAGTGGAAGAGGAAGAACCGAACGAGTCAATGATGCCTGAGAACTCGACGCCCATGATCTTGGGAGCTTGGGGCGGTACCGGGTACTTGCCCTCACGCTGGAGGAGGTCCATGCGGTTGACACCAAATGCTTTGATTCTCACCAGGGCCTGATTGTGCGTGGGCTTGGGCATGGCTGTTTCGGAATTGATGAACAAGGCTGAGACGGGTCCTGTCCCGCCTCTGATGTCGACTGCACGCATGGTGGCCATGGGTGACTCGAGGAGCCTAGTTCCAGTACTTTTGTCGCTAACTCGGTTAGATCTGAAGTGATGAGTGATTTGTGGTGTGGTGGTAAAATATCAATAGATCGACATATTTGGCGATTTGGTCATCTTTTGATGGTTCAAATTTTGACGACTGTTCTTCCTGCGTCGACTGTCAGAATCGAACACACACATAACCAGGGTGCTGTGGGTCGGGACCCAAGGTCGAAATTACAGAGTAGGTGGCTCGGTAGAGCCACGCGTTGGGCTCTCTGCAGGGGAGTCTTTTCATGTCCACGCCCAATGAGAATAGAAGCGTTGTTGCGGGGCAAGGTTTCGGCCGGGTCTGGGGAGCCTGCGGTGTTGGCGAATTGATGCGGCTACCGGCTAATACCGGCTTCGGTACTCGGTAGTGGTCGAGGGGAGCTGAGCGATCAGAACTTTCGAGCCCGGTCATAAACAAGTGAAGTCAAACCACGCATGACACAAGCGAGACATGTTGTGCTTTGGAGCAGATCCTTCCTTCCACATCGTTAATTTCAACCAGAAAATCACTGGTACTGAAATATTTGATTAACGAAAACGTCACCAAAGTCAAAAGTCACGTTGCCATCGGCAATGAGACCACCGGGCAAAAAGAGGGAACTGCTGTCCATCCCTTCACCGAGACCACTTAGAATATTCGAAGTATTTCGGCGACCATCGGGACCTGCGAGAGATTCGGTTGTGATGTGTTCTTCGTTGTTCGCTTCAGAATTTGCTAACCCATCAGCGGATGGGTTGACGGAATGGGAAGAATATTGGCCAGGCAGAGTTCCGCCAGAAAGTTCCGCGCGTTTGAGGTTGCCGAGGACCAAGGCGGAACTTGGCACAGTTGCAGACAGCTCCTGCAAGACTGTCCTGACAATTGCGAGGTTGTCATCAAACCCACCTCCTTGGCCCGAAAAGGTGGCGCGAGCGCGAATTTGCACCACTCCGGCAAGGTAACAAAACCAAGCGTTGATCGGTGCCACATACAAAACGTCGTTTCTGCACTGGATCTCTTCGAAAACACGGATCATGTGTGACGCCGTCTGGACGCACTCTTCGAACGTAGCCCTGACTGAGCTCGAGACTGGTTCCACTTTCATCAAGGATAGTTGGTAGATCAATAAGCAAGCGTAATATAAAATGTGCAGCTCGGAAACTACTCGACGATAGGGTTTTGAGTCTGTGTGTTGTAGAGTCAATTCGGCAGGCAACTCGCAGACCCACGTTTCAAAGGCTTGTCCAATAGGCACGATATCTCCATAGCTCAAGTTGGGATTGTATCGTCCTTCGGCGAGTTGACCAAAAATCATGCAAAGTTTGGTCCTCTCGATGAAGATGTTGTTGTCAGGGTGTTCTTCGGGAAAGTCGCTTTGTGAAAGCGGTTGAACGTCGGTATCATGCATATGGATCATCAGCGGCCGTCCATAACAGAAGGAGACCAGCTTGTCCTGATTCTGGGAGAAATGTCAGCGCCGAGGCGGAACGAAAGTCAGGAGTACGAAGTGTTAGGGTTCATCCTTACGAAGAGATGCCACCACATCCTTCGACGGGTTCCAGCATCTTGGTTGCCGCTGTAGGTTGCTTCTTTGTGAAGACCCATGTGGATTGCATAGCGCGATGCTGCCCCTAGCCAATGCCAGAGGCTGTCTAGGCAAATCACGGTCGGTTCGGTCATGCTTCGACAGGTCATCAGACAGAGCGCCTTGAGAACCACCAATTTATTTCGTTCATGCTCTGTAGCCAAGAGCAATTTTGCCTTCAGGTAGTACTTCTTGGCCGCACTCAGCTGGCTTATGCCTCCTCGTCGGTGGCCATAGGCACTTGCAAGCATGCAGACACTGTGTACCAGCAGAGGCGACTGAAAACGCTCAAAGTCTGTGCGGTCGACAAGGGGCTGGTGGAGATGAATGTGTTCAAAGTAAGCATCGGTCAGAGCGGCGACCAGCATCTGTGAGGGCAAGGCTACTGCGCCGGTGGACAGCAGCGTCTTTGCGTAGAATTCGGCCGTCTCTGCCTCGGTCTCGTCGTCGAACTGGAGCGCGCTGGGGTTCTGAAGCATCATGCTCTCTTCTCCTAGATAGCCCACAGATCCCGGCGATGCAGACGGTGGCAGTTCTGAGCGCTCTGCCGACTGCGTGCTCGTGGCACTGGCCCGGTGAGACCGCATGTTCCGTTGCCGAACACCCACGCGAGGTCTATTGATTGTTCATTCTGCTCAGAATGGCCGCGCTCATTTCACGCGTATAGAATCAAACCTACCTGCACATGACGTTGGCCCTTTGACAATTCTGACATGTCCCGTCGGTGTGGTCTTGCAAGTCACATTTAACCTGATCCAGTCGAATCAGTAATCTCTGTCACCCGGTCTGGGGAGAGGAGCTCTTACCTTGCGCGCGTGACATTGCATGCATACCTTGGTATTGCGAGTTCGATGGCCTTCCATTGTAGTGGAGCCAGCTGTTCCTAACGGCGACCGACAGTACACATCTAGAAGGCGTCGTTGAATTGACGAATCGAACGGCTCGCCAAGATTTAGTTGAAGTAGAAAACACAAGACTGAGAGTGAGACGATGGGAGTCGAGACGTTGCAACTTGTCGACAGGTAAAAGACAGACTTCTACCTGAAGGGGCATGCGGGGCCTAGCCTAGTATGGTGGTGTGCAAACGCCCAAAACTGAGGCAAGTTTTCCGACACCTCGAAAAATGCGTGATTCCTTGTCTCAGTTCTCAGACCCATCGGCTCAGTTGCTATAAGTGGGCGGGCCCACTGTTTTGCGGAGCAAAACGCCTTCGCGAGAAGAGTCTGAGCTCCAATACGTGGTTTTGGGGTAAAAAAGCGTTCGTAGTGGAACAAGGCAAAGTGGCTGTGCAGTGCTGTGCAGGGCTGGTAGAGTGGTAGCAAAGGGGGGAGAAGTTGCCTAGTCACATGTCAAACTAAAATGGGCTGGCAGAGGAGAGTGCGGAACAGTTTACAGTGCTGGCAGAGTGCCATTCTTTACAGTTTGAGCAGAGTATCATGAATTCCATAGACTTTTGGTGCCGTCTACCTAATTCCTGAGTGTTTGATCAATCCTGTCCTGTTTCTTGATGCTGCCGCTGTGTGTTCGTAGCCCTAGCCGCTACCCCTCTGGGTGGTGTTGGTGGTGTTGCCTCGTCAGGGCCAACCAGAAACGCGTTCTCGATTCCCAATCTGCTGGACAGGTCTCTGTGCGTTGTTGCACGTGCACGCCGAACCCTGAAGTGCTCTGTTACAGTAGCGCGGCCGAACGCAGAGGAAACTCGTTAGGGAAGGTAAGATTGAGAAGAGACACAATTAGCAAGGGCTTTAAAGCGGAAACGTCGCAGTAAGGATAGCAAACCACGTTCTGGATAAACGTCCAGCCTGTGATTGCCGAGGTAGAAAGTGAATATATCGCGAGCGAGTGATGGCGTACACATATCCCAGGGGAGCAACACAAAGCCGACCTTCCGCTAGGTCTTCAAACGAAGGTCCATTCCTCATTGCTACGCAAGACAGCCTCACAGGAGGCGCCCAACTGTGTGATTCGGTGCTTTAGAAAGAGGGCCGAGTTGTGATCGCCCAGCATCTCAAACGGGTTCCATCGTCTCAAGTTGACCGAAGATGATGTTGTGGAATGAAAAGTAGGAGGACCATAAATGCTCATGCAGACTCCGGGAGCGCTCAGGGATCACTCAGGGAGCGGCAGATCAAAAGGGGGCGACGAGCGACAGGTTTGTCGTCCGATACTACCTGGGTATTTTCAGAGAACTGGGGTTTAAGTGATACCTGAGAAATGGCTCTCTGGACTTAATTGTTCTTCTCACATTCACGGCTTCCTTGGCGAGAGATACTTATGTCTGACTTAGCTGTTCATGGTTGTACATCTATTGGATGGTGCAAGCAGCTCTTCTCCGAAAGCCCTTGGCAGGGAATTCTATCCCAACTACTACAAATAGGCGGGGGCCAATCTCAACCTCTTAGAATCACACGAAATGTACTGAATTGAATCGAATCCGATTTGAGCTTCAAACGGTAAAAGCTCTGGTTCAAGCTCGGTGGAGATTAAAACCTAATGCTTACCGCCTGAAAAGGAAATTCTTAATGAGGATGAGGTTCTTTATCGCAAGTTCACGGCGCAAACCGGCACTGAGCCTTCTCGCCATCTCTATCTTCACGTCTGCAGTTTACGCGGCCCCGTCACCAAACGTAATAGAACGAGACATCCTCACAACCATAACGTCGACACAGCCCTATCAAATTCTCACAACAACTGTTACCATGAATCCCTGCCCGCAACCTTGCGGCTTCTACACCCAGCTCTGCTGCGCTGCCGATCAAATCTGCTCCACTGACGCCAACGACCTCGCTCAATGCGTCTATTCCACAACCGGCCCAACCACTCCACCGAGCTCTCCACCGAGCTGCCCACCGTGGTCCACCTCAACATACATGACAACCCTGTCCTTCAGCAGTGTCTCCACCTACGTCGTCACATACACACAGATCAAACTCGACGTCCAAGTAATCATCGGCACGGTGTCCTGGCAGGTTTTCCCCACGCCGTCGGACTGTTGCGCCCCGCCTACCCCGCAGCCCCCGACATGTGACTATGCGCGAGGCGAGACGCCTTGCGGTAATGTGTGCTGCGCTGAGGGACAGTACTGCCAGTCGGCCGGCTCGTGTGCGTCACCGACGCCGCCGATTCGGCCTACGAGTGCGACTGCCAGTACGATGACAGTGACCTTTTCGTCCTCCTTGGCTACAGTTACCTCATCTGCGACGACGGGGTAAAAGAAGCGAAGCGGAAGGGAATTCTGGGGGTTCTAGGGGTAAAACTAATGCATCGAGGAGACTAGCCTCAGCCCACAGTGACTAACTGGTTAGGGGACTATTAGTTAGGGCTCGGGATGAACGGGCGGCCTCGGTGGGCTGCTCAGGCCTGGAACAGAAATGGACTTTGGAGAGGTCAAAATTCGTTACTAATTACGTATTTTAGTATTTTCAGGGCTAAACGCATTCCATCCCGCATTCTCTTTTTCTTTGGCTCTCTTGACATGCACCCGCAATATCTTACACGATCTCGGCTTGTTTGCCGCGTGTTTTCATATATTCCCTAGTCTGTTACTTGGATTAGCCGGATTATGAGGCATTTGCAGCATCCATGAGGCCGTCATCAAGCTGATTGAAGCGGCTGCGGATGGCGAAGCCCATTCCATGGTTGCATTGGCCATATATCGCTCTGTTTCATGGTCGCCAAAGACAATGACCTCCAAGCAAGAGGACAAGACACACACGGAGGCGGACGGGGTAATTTGTCGATTGTGGTTTAGGGGTAGCTTTGGTCGAAGCAGGTTCAGAGATGTTCAAATTGAGAAGACCAACAATTGGCTCGAGGGTCCACAGAGCCGATTGACGGCTCTTGAGTGAGGACCTTATATCACGATGAAGATCACCAAAAATCCGAAAGTTGCTAGTATAGATACATGGAGCCCGGCCTCGCTAAAGTTTTAGGTCAATAGCAGAATGGTCTGAGATTCCCGTAGGACGGTGCTCCAGGATATGTGCAACTCTCCTGCATCTCGTCGTCGCCATACTTCTTTTGCAACCATTTCTGCCGCTTCCGCATTCTGGAAGCCCGCCCAAGCAGCGTGTCTCATGCAGAGGATGGCGCGACGGCGCAAGCCGTCTCCCAGCGCTTCGCAGGCAGCGATAAAGCTGGGCCACACAGTGACACCCAACCGCACTCCAGGAAAGAAGCACTGTTTGCTTTCATGATGCATTTCGAGGTTCCTGAGGATGCTTTCGACATAGTGCTGTAGTATTATAGGATTGGTGCCTCGCACAAACCGGAAGAAGTAGACCATCAATGCGTGGTGCATTGCCGTGGCGATATTTGACTTCATAGTTTGGGCAGGATCCGGAATGCTGTCGGTAGAGCGGCAGCTCAACAAAATGTAAGTGTCGCCGTTACTTTCGGCTTGCCTTTGCGGTGTCTCCCAGTGACAAATGTCCCTTTCCAAGGCTGCGGCGTCCTCGATTAAATTTGCGGGAATATAAGGCTGAGCGGTCCCATGGTGTTGCGGCGAGTCGATCTGGGTAACCATATTGTTCGTTCTAGCGATCAGCTTTAAGGTGGATGCAGGCATACCATAGAAGTCGTTGAAGGTTTCTTCCTCAGGCCCACTCAACCCAAGATCGGACCAGGTCTCATAGTCCGACGCGAGAATTGCTGAATGGGGAAAGCTGCCCTCCGGAATCTTCTTCACAAGTTCTATTTCGTTGGCAAGCATGGGTTTTTTGCCTAGGGTTACGAGATACTGATCCCTCGTCTGGACGAAGGTCGTTTTTTCAATAACCCTGATGTAAGCAAATATTCTGTGCAGTTGCAGTGCTTTGGCAGAGAACGACCCCTTCTTCCTACCAATATTGTTGACAATCTCTTCACATTGGAGGATGAATAGTCGTGAATCCCATGGATCCCCGCTCACGATCTTCAAACCTGTCAGTTTAGAACATCTGTAGTCTTTTCAAGATCTTGTGAAGGCAGACGTACCCCGGTACAGATAAGATTCATTGCGCTCACAAACATCTCCTTGTATTTCACCGGTTCTATTTGCTCCGTCGACATTGCATGCATGCATTTTCGAAACGCTGTTCGCGCTATCTCTCTGAATTTGAGACCTTGAGAGTTCCAATACTGCAACTTCGATGCCTGGTCGTCGTTCAGCAGGACCTCGGCATTAGGTCTAATTTCGGTAGGAACAGGCCTATAGAGAGTACCAAGATGATAGCACGTCAAGGAAAGAAGGCTGTACAGGAGCGAAACTCTGGCGAAGCTTGACTGGCCCATAATATCCAGCTCTCCGTACGCAGTCATAGCATACGGCACATGAATATTCTTCCAGGGAGCTTCCGTGTGAGGCAACCCAGAAAGGGAGGCAATCACATGGTTCATATAGTGAGACAATAGAAATCGGACGTTTGAAGGTACATATGGTGATCCATTGGACAGGGAGGATACTAAAGGGTATCCGTAGGTAGCGAATCTTGTAAATCCCGGTCGAGTAAGGTGAATGTCATCTGGGACGGAAGAGGGGAAGTTCGGTAGGTTAGTGCCTGATGCGTTAAGCAAAGATCTTTCAACAGTTTTACGTGGCACCTACCTTCAAATAGCGAACCATATCCGGTGTTTATAAAAGGGTAATTGCAGCCTTCTCCAGGAGAGACTTCGGCGAATAATGTCGAAGGCCCTATGTTGCTGTCCGGCATCGACAACGACCAGTCAATGCCCTCTAGGCATGCCGTAGATTCGCGTTCACCATTAAGTGAACTTGCAGGCAGAGGATGCCGCATCGTCATTTGCCTGCCGTTTGGCGCGTTGACATTTTCAAGGTCGGGTACGAAGTGCAAGACTGAAAAGGGGCCTTGGGATATCTCCCAGCTTTTTTCGCCACGAGAACTCTCAGACTCTTTTACCTGCTCATCAAGCTGTTCGAGAACCTGGTCGAGGTGCTGTGGTTTTTGTGTAGATGAAAGATGCCGGACCAGGTCGTCAGAGAACTGAGACCTTGAATGGGCTGCGGTAATCCTGAGTGTCCAGGTCGGCAGAAGCTCTTGAGATTGCACGTACCATCAAATATCTCTGTTCGAGTGCGGCGGCCCTCTGCCCCTTCCACTGTGGATTTGCCTAGTGAGGTCGGGTCAGGCTGTTCTGGATCCCACATAGGCAGCCATTGTAGCTGCACTTGGTAGCCACGACATCGCTGACCCAATCTCACACAATTGTTGCAACTTGGGCGACGCAAGTCGCATTTCACTTTGCGGCTACGGCATGTCAAACACCCTGTGAATGTGCGCGTCCTCACTTTCGTTGCTGGGGGGGTCGCTTGTGCCATGAAGTTGGATCATCTTCTGGGGAGTTCGCCGGGAAGAAGATTCAAAGTGCCAGATGTTTGAGGAATAAAGAAAAGGGAAGGCTTCGGCGACGATAGGATATTATTGGTGGTTGCTTATCGTAGCCTCTCCAAGAAGGGCGGGCCTTGCCTTTGAAATTCGGTAGCTCAGTTTGGCTGGCAGCTTGCCGAGTTGTCTGGACAGGTGATCCGATAGAATCAGCGGGGCGCAGAAGCACACCACTTTAAGCTTGGACTTTGTTATTACGTACAAGACACCCTTAGCCTCAAAATCCCAATGCTAGAATTTGGGATAGTCTTAACAAGGAATCCTTGGTCAATTCAGACTCTTCAAGGACCAGTTGATAAATGACGCAAGTAATTCCGCTCCTCTATCCTCCCATACTTTTGTTAGCTCTTCGTACTTGGGTCCTAGGACACGATGCTGTACGAGCAGGATGCCTTCGGAGGGGCCAGTCGTATATCTAAAGGGTATGTGAATGCTAACCTATAGTACTGACCACGTCGAGGAAGGACATTATTCTGACATAGGATATGCAGCGTCAAGCCTCTCAATTATAATCTCAACATCTTCAACATAGAATTTGGGGGAGAGTGGCAGTACGAAGGTCTGGTGGTAATCGATGCTGAGGCGTGTGTCCCTACGGATCGAATCATTATCAATGCCAGCCAGATCGAGATATGTCGCTCTGAAGTTTCATTTGCCTGCAATGGATCCTCTTGTACGCCCACAGAATAATCCGGCAGCTCTTGCTATCGGCAGCTGTGCTAAGTTCGCTCAGTAACATATTCCGCCACTTCGGTAACCTTCAACAAAAATGACCAACAAGTGTGTATATCGTTTCCAGACACTGTCCCGAAAGGATGCTTGCAGTTGAAGATTTCATTCAGGGGAAGAATCACCAACTCAATGAACGGCTTTTGTCGTGCTAGATACGAATCTCAATCGGACCCTAACGCGGCGTGTGTCAAGGTTGGAAAGTATCACTATCAATTAACCACTGACTTTGAGCCCTGCCATGCAAGAAAAGCCTTCCCTTGTTTTGACGAGCCTCATCTAAAAGCAACCTTTGAGCTTGAGTTGGAGATCCCGGCAGAATTGACGGCACTAAGCAACATGCAAGAGAAGTCAGCTCGCATCCTGGGCAGATCCAAGAGCGGCCTGAAGACTGTGCGTTTTCAGAAGACACCAGTCATGAGTACATATGTAAGCAATGTGGCTCTCTTGAGAATGTGATTGCAAGCTAAAGTTTTGTCAGCTATTATGTTGGGCTGTGGGTGATTTTGAGTATATAGAAGCATTTACAGAAAAAGAGCATGGGGGGAGAAGAATACCCGTCAGGATCTATACTACCAAGGGTCTAACACAATATGCGCAGTTCGCGTTACGAGATGCTTGCAATACCCTCGACTTCTTCAGTGAGAGCTTTGGGATTGACTATCCACTGCCGAAATGCGATCACCTGGTTGTGCACGAGTTTATCTCTGGTGCCATGGAGAATTGGGGCTTAATCACTTACAAACCAACCAAGATACTTTTTGATCCGTCGACTTCAGACAATAGGCTCATGTCCAAAGCTTCATATGTCGTTGCGCACGAGTTGGCCCATCAGTGGTTCGGCAATCTGGTTACCATGAGTGGCTGGAACGAACTCTGGTTGAATGAAGGATTTGCAACATGGGCGGGCTACCTTGCAGTGGACCATCTTCATCCTAGTGAGATAAGTCTGAATCCCTCTGATGAGCCCTCGCGGACTAATAAATTGTATACAGAATGGAATATCTGGGGCCAATATGTGGTAAGTGTCCGAGTCCTTTGGTAACTCGTTCACAATTCATTAAGCGACACACAATAGGATGAAGCTCTAGAAGAAGCATTCGCTCTGGACTCCCTGAAGTCTTCACATCCACTGGTGTCACATGTCGAGCACGATGCCCAGGCACACCAAATGTTCGACAGCATCACTTACTGCAAGGGCAGCGCCGTCATCCGCATGCTAGCTGGGCACATTGGTCTGGATGTCTTCCTGAAAGGCATCGCTGCTTACCTGAAAAGCCGCTCATACCAGAATGCCACTTCGAATGACCTCTGGAAAGCTCTATCTGAAGCATCTGGAGTAGATGTTGCAGCTATTATGGGCCCGTGGATCCATGAAGCAGGATTTCCAATTGTCACTGCTGTGTTTACTTCGAGCCAACTTCAGTTGAAGCAACAACCATTTCCCACACAAACTGCACAGCATCAAAAGACGCGTTGGCGCATTCCACTGGGACTGGAAAGCGTGCCTCCCACGAGGGCAGATAGCATCCTGGCTGCAGAGTCGGGTAGTGTCAAGCAGGTTTCTTCTTTGCTGAAACTCAATAAAGACCATGCTGGCTTCTATCGAACCGAGTACCCCTATGGCTACTTTATGTCGTTTACCCAATTGTCATCAAAGCTGTCGCCGGCCGACAAAGTGGGAATCGTTACTGACTTGGCGTCGTTGGTGTTCGCTGGTGTGAAGTCTACGGGCGAGTTATTGTCCTTGCTAACCAGCTTTTGGCAGGAGAAAGACTGTTTTCTCTGGTCGCAGATAAGAAAGTCTGTCGCTATGGTTCTTTCATCCATTTCTGATGACCCACAAGTTGCCAAAGGGCTTAAGACTTACATTCGCCAACTTATGGGGGCTGTCAAGTCTGAAATCACCTGGACCGGCTCAGCCGACAGCTATGTCAACGGCGAGTTGGAGAAGAATCTGATCCACCTCGCAGCTATAGCCGACGACGAGGATGTCCTTGCTGAAATCAAGTGGCGATTTTCGTGCTGGAAGGATGGCGACAAAGACCCTATCAACCGGAATCTGCAAGCTCCTATCTTCGGCATCTCGGTTGCGAGGGGCGGAGAAGAAGAATATCAGGCGATCAAAACCGAATATTCCAGAAACCATACAATGGATGGACGCGAGATCTGCATCGCCGCTATGGGAAGAACGAAACTTCCAGCTATGGCCCGAGACTTTCTGGACTTTACATTCTTATCCGATGACCACGTTACGCTACAAAACATTCACTTCGTTGGGATGGCCTTGGGTAACGGACCCTGCGTTGAGGTACTGTGGGAATATATAAAAGAGAACTGGGACGTAGTCTACGAGAGACTCCGAATCAACAGCGTTGCTTTGGAGTGGTTCATTGACAACGCTCTCCGCAACCTCGACAACCTAGAGGTGGAAGAAGATATTGGTCAATTTTTTGCAGCAAAGAAGCTTACAGAGATGGATCATCCCGTTGATATTGTGAGGGACAGCATTAGGAGGAATGCGACATACAAGGCACGTGCGGGACTGGAAGTGTCGCAATGGTTGGAAGAGAACGGGTTCTTGGGATCGGAGACCTGCAAGTTATAGACGGCTGTGTCCTTCGAACCTGGGTCCGGTTTTCTGTCTCTAGCCACCTGTTTGCCAGCTGCATCATGAAGCCTCGCCGTTTTCCTGTTCGCTGTCAAAGTACCACCTGTACCTGGTCACAGTCTTCTCAATTGCAGCCTCATAACTGACTGTTACTTGTTTCATGATTACTCTCGACGCAGATTTGGACGAGGCTGCTTGTGATTGTCGGCTAGTTAGCAGGACGATCATGAGATAAGTGGACATGTAGATACTGCTGTGAACAGGCTAGCATAGTTGCAGGTGGAAAGTCAAATTTCAGTCCTCGCCCACGCCTTCCAGGATGGTGATATTCGCTCTGTGGAGTTTGCAAAGGATATTCTAGTTATACTATCTTTCGATACGAGAACCCTCCCCTGAAGTACGGCCGTCAAGATATGGGCCTCGTCTCGGCCGTGGTGGGAGTGGTCGCCTGATCGCGTGCTTAATATGGTTGTTTGTGAGTGGGAGTGCCCATATCAACGCGGATCTCTATCTTTGCAAAGCGTTGATACTGAGTCAGGCGATGCCTGGTTCATTGTTTGCTAAGGCCACAAATTTAGCCAAACAATGAAGGGATCACTTCGCGACGACTGTGGTGGGACTTCCGCTGGCCGGCGGAGCTGGAGACGACTCGGTAGCATGATGTGAGTGTGAATCCCTTCCTCGGGAAAACACAATTTAGCTAGTGAGTTCAAATGAACGGGAAAAGCTCGCAGCTGCCCGCGCAATCAATACAACTATAGCTTTGCACTAGAATCCCTGCCACAATTCGGATAGCATTAAGCGTCATATATCCCCTTTTCAGGCATAACCTTTGACCCTGAAACATGAACAGTCTCGATATTTGCTCCGCATGACTCTGAACCCGTCTGCCCCTCTTCTTGGCCATCGATAAACGACTCGAGGAGGGTAGTCGTAGGATATTGGTAAGGGAAAATCCAGTGTAACGAGTAGGAAATGATGGCGGCTATGCCACCATAGGTCAGCGAAAGGTTCAGCCCCACGAATCCAGTTTGACCTACCAAGGACAAATCCAAGCACAAAGGAAAGAGAGAAGATCCGAGTAGCGCCAGTGCCAACCATCAGTGATGGGTTTACGGCGTGGACAAATCCCGGCATGCTAGGTACAACGGCGCAAACCCAGGCCACGCACGTGCGCCAGTTGATGCCATATTTGTACCAGTACAAGGACTTCTTGGACCCTTCGTACAAGTCAGGGATATGGAAGAGTCGTCTTTGGATGATCCAATAGTGGACGCAAAGCAACCCGATCATCGGGCCCAGGAAAACAGCATAGGCTGAAAGAACGGACAAAAACCTATAGCACCAATTGTTAGTCGAATAAAATTGTGGGTACTAGCTAATCACTCACGTCGAACCCGAAGCCAGTTGTTTCCAAGGAACCGGGGCCACGCTAAGAACTGCAAGGATATAAGCTCCGCGTCGCAAGTTGATATATTTGGGAAACACGCTGGCTACGTCGAGGCCACCAGCAAGAACATTCCCGACGACATTGATAGACAGCTGGGAGATGATGAAGACGACACCGAGGAAAAATGCAGCAGCTCGACCTCCAGACCCATGCTGGTCCTGAATAGCCACAAATAGCGCAGAGGGATCCCAAAGAGGCGTGCCACCGCCATATTCTGCAAGAGAAATTAGCCTTCTCTGACCAGCAACGGTGATTTAATGGGTGCTCACGATTCTGTGTCGCCGCGGTCACCACAACACCCACAATGGCCATGACAGAGCTCGTGAACATGAATGAGAATGCTTGCGTGTAGGTCACATGGCTAGGTCGCTTTGCAAACCTGGTAAAGTCGTTCTGGTTCAAGATGCCTGAAGCGATGCTTCCAATGACCGACATGACACCCCCGCTCATCTGCCAACCCAGCTCGGTCGAGGAAATGGTGGTTTTTGAATTAAAGACGCTGCCGTATCCGTGGCTGGTTCCCACAGCCCAGCCGAGTAGGATAAAAAGGGTAACTGCAACCACGAAAGATCCAACATGGAAGTAAGGACGGAGTTGTCCGGGTCTGAACCAGATGAAAATGCAGCAGAGGACATTGAAGAGAAAGTATCCCAGGAATTGTGCAGACGTGATTCCCTCCGACGATGGGAGAGTATTGGGGATGCGCTCATCGAGATCCATCCAAATTGAGCGCAGGCAAACATATATCATTTTTCCTCCAATGACGGCTTGGACTCCATACCAGGTGATTGACGTTAGGATTCGGTTGAGAATAGGAAAATATGCTCCCCACATACCTATGCAGCATGGTCAAATGCTAGTCCTTTGTGGGAGAGGACACTCACATACCCCAGACGCTTCTTGAAACGATGGGAAAGCCCAGGTGGCTTGCAGCGCCCGAGACTGAGTTTAGAACAGCAAAAAAGCTTGCAAGAGCATTTCCAACCAAGATGACAATAATAGCTTGCCAGTAGGTCAAGCCAGTAGCAATCAAAGACGACCCGGTCTGATAGGTGCTTATGTTCAAGTTGACAAGAAACCACAGTTCCACGAACTGGAGCGGGCCTGTACGAGAGGAGTCGTCAGATGAACGTACGCAATTGAGATGCAGGATTTTTCATACCCCAGGTCTGTCGTTCGGGAGGAACTGGTCTGATGTCTTCATTGCTCCAGCGGTTACCCCGTTCGTTCTCAGGAAGCTCGATTATACGCAGGGCTCTCTTGACAGCAGACATATTGGTAGGCAAGGATTTCGTAACGCGTAACGGACGCATCGGCCGTGCTTGGTGAGAGCCACCAGACCTCGTGCTTTCACTATATACCTCTCTGCGCCTGGAGAATGGTTGATAACAGCATCGAGGGCTCCGAAGGCAGGGCCTCGAACCTCATGGTTTATCAGGGAAACACAGGATTTGCCTCGTTGATGGCGTTAGCTTGGGAAAGCCTGGCCGATCACGAATGGATATCCCCGCCATTTGATGGCGCGCTCGGCGGGTCAAAAGGCATTGCTCTGTGGGGTCTTTGGGGCTTTCAGGGTTCGGGAAAAGGCCGAAACGCCAATTCAGATAAGCCACCAAAATAGGAAGCTCTCGCCGACAAGGGTCCACAATTTCCAGTTCTAGAGTTCGTTGGGTGGACGTCTCAGACGGGCACACGGCAGACTGCGGATCCCTACCATGCAATTCTGGAAACTGTCGTTATCTGCTCCACAGTAATATCGGGACCATGACCGCGTCAAGTGGTGGTTGCGGATCTCCAAAACCGAGGTACAGTACCAGATCCTCAACAATGGCATGATGAAGCTTCAGGCAGCTTAACATATGTATCGTTGGTTCCAATTTGAATACAAGACCTGTGAAGAGTATTCAAACAGCACACCAAAATGGCAATACAAAAAGTGTACAGAATCGGCGTCGATGTTGGTAAGGCTACCTGTTGACCAATCAGATCATAGCCCGGACGGCCGTTGACTGTGAGCAGGAGGAACAAATACAGACTGTGTCATCATTCGTATGTCAATGACTACCCATTACCATCAGAAGTGACATGATCTTACAAAAGCGTTGGATAGATCCTGGCGAGGCTCATTTGCCCGATCGTGGTATTCGCAGTGCATTCAAGACCCCGACAACGGCAAATGTGACTGTGGGTATAACAAAAGCGATTGAGGGAGCCATATCAAAATGCGGCATTCCTCTGGAGGCTGTAGCTGCAGTTATGATCGGGACAACGGTGAGCCAGAGTCTCAGATCAGAACCCTCTCACAGGCTAACATCCTCAGCATTTCATTAACGCTGTTGTACAAGCGGACGACCGAAATCTTAGAAAGGTCGCCGTCTTCAGAGTCTGTGGACCATATACGAAGGAAAACCCCCCATTTATGGATTTTCCACCTATTTTGAGCCGCATCATGAACGGCCATGTCGCTTATTTGGACGGCGGTCTTGAATGTAAGTCTCTCGGTGACATGATCCCGTCACAAAAAATTGCTTACAGCTACCAGTCGATACCCGAGAGATAATGCCTCTAAACGAGGCGCAAGTGCGAAAAGAATGCCAGACTGTGAAGGAGAAAGAACTCACTGACATTGCTGTGATTGGAGTTTTCTCGCCTCTTGACATTTCTGGTAAACACGAAGCACGAGTCAAGCAGATAATTCAAGAGGAGATACCGAAGGCAGACGTCGTCTTATCTAGAGACAGTAAGTCTTTCTATCTCCATTCTTCGTCCTGCTTTGCTGTGTGCTAAATTCTCGTATAGTCGGTCAACTTGGCTATCTCGAAAGAGAAAACGCTACTATTCTCAATACTTCGATTCTGAAATTTGCTAGGAAGACTATTCGCGGCTTTAAACTGGCTATACGAACATTGGGTCTTTCCTGTCCACTGTTTTTGACGCAAAACGACGGCACCATCATTGACGCAGACGCTGCAGAGAAATGTCCTATCAAGACATTCTCGAGTGGTCCAACTAATTCCATGTCTGGAGCTGCTTATCTGGCTGGTCTTGACACTGAGGAAAAGAAAATACGAAATGCACAAGTTATCGTTGCCGACGTTGGAGGAACCACAACTGATGTATGCGCACTGTGAGTCTCGAACCATGTCATGATCTGATAGCACTAGCTAACGTCTTGATGAAAGCTTGCCATCTGGCTTCCCCCGCCAAGCTGGTGCATGGGTAGAGATTGGCGGTGTTCGGAGCGCCTTCTCTATGCCTGAAGTACTATCCGTGGCTCTTGGAGGAGGGACGAAAATTGAGGAGCGAGACGGCAAGGTCTATGTAGGACCAGAGTCTGCTGGCCATAGACTCATCAATGAAGGCTTGGTCTTTGGTGGTAAGACGTTAACAACGACAGGTATGTTCTTCAACTGTTTGTGAAGTCAATATACTAATGTAGACTCCTAGATATCGTTGTTGCAAGTGGCCACGCGGAGATTGGAGATGCCTCAAAAGCCAAGGATGTTCCTAACGATATCCTCATGAAGGCACGGCATCGTATAAAACGAATACTCGAAAATGCAGTTGACGCTATGAAGTTGAGTGCAGAAGATGCTGTCGTGATCCTTGTGGGCGGCGGCTGCATTGTGCATATGGATGATTTAGACGGGGTGGGACAAATCATCCGCCCACCGTGCGTCGACCCGAGAAAGTATGG
The DNA here is from genome assembly GCF_000835475.1 of Cladophialophora bantiana CBS 173.52. Classification (NCBI taxonomy): domain Eukaryota; kingdom Fungi; phylum Ascomycota; class Eurotiomycetes; order Chaetothyriales; family Herpotrichiellaceae; genus Cladophialophora; species Cladophialophora bantiana. The sequence continues at coordinate 1,762,786 of NW_015971579.1, forward strand.
TTACAGTTTTCCGCTGACATCGCTAGGTTCCATGACTGTGCGAACGCCGTTGGAGCAGCGATCGCAAAAATCTCCGGGCAAATAGACGTTGTTAAAGTTCTCGAAGGTCTCGACGAGGATAAAGTAGTCGAAGAAGTCTGTTCAGAAGCAAAGAAAATGGCCATCGACTCTGGTGCAGATCCAGAGTCCGTCACCGTCGTCGCCATCGAGAACATGCCTTTGCAATACGTCCAGATGCGCGCCTCACGGATCGTTGTCAGAGCTGTAAGTCGACAATATGTTTCCTTGTCATTACGCAAACTAACCAATTGGTGGCCAGGCCGGCACTTTAAACCAGAAAGCCCTCTTGCATTATATTTCCAGTGAAGGCACTGAAGACCTTGCAGCACTTCATGAAGTACTCGAGGAGAGAGTTTCCAGTAAGACGAACGCTGAAAAGGATCCGAAGGACTTCTTAGTCAGCCCTTCAGCACTAGTCGACATTCGACAATACAAGCCTGAGGTCGACAAGAATGGCACATGGTGGGTATCCGAGATCGACTGTGAATTCCTTGCGACTGGTTGCAGTACCTTGGCTTGCGGTGGTGGAGGCCCTGGGTACATGTGCTATATGGCCGCAAGGGCAGCTATCAAAGCTGGCAAACGCTTGCCCATAGTTGATGTTGAGACTTTGCCAGACGATGGATATGTCCTCGGTAGCATATCATATGGGTATGTTATATCGCTTTTCTGCTTGAGATGACGAACACTCACCACATTCAAAACAACCACAGTGCTCCAACAGTCACACTCGAACGTATTCCCAGCGGTACAGAATCGGTTGACGCCACGGACGCTCTACTGAGTTGTTTCCCTGGGATCAAGATGAGTGCTCAGATAGCTGTATGATCAGCCAATGTGGTACCGCAAGACCTGCGACTGACCGCATCTACAGCTCGAAATTGGAGGAATGAACGGCATCCGTCCGCTTCTCGTTGCCAACAGTTATGGCGGCATACCAACGATAGACGGTGATCATATGGGAAGAGCCTATCCCAGGATCGGAATGGACACTCCAGCCTGTAAGCACACATATCTGGTCTCGAATAATCGTTGACTCGGTCCAGTATTCGGTTTTCCTCTTGCTCCTTGCACACAAAGTGATGGCATGGGCAATGTCGTGACAGTCCACAAGGCGTCTTCTCCTGAGAAGCTCGAGAAGATTCATCGCAAGGCTGGTCAAGAACTTGGTTTATTCTCACAACTAGTTAATCCACCCATGTCTGTCAAGGATACGAAGGAAATGGCCACATTAGGCACGACTTCGCTGGCATGGTATATCGGCCGCGCCGTTTATCTCGCTAAGCAAGAGAAGACTGATATCATAAAAGCCATTGTAAAACGTCTTTTCCCATTTCTGCGGAAGACTAAAGACTGACAGTTCACAGGTCGAAGCGAACCCATCAGGTCGTATCCTATATACCGGGAAGATTGTCTCGGTCAATCGCTATATTTCAGCTGGTGGGTACACGGAGGGCACAGTCCGTCTGAAGCCCATTAGTAGCGATGAATTGGAGTACGGAGACACGGCCTCATCGGAGACGCGTGAGATGGTTCTACCTTTCCAGAACGAGTATCTTTACGCAGAGCTCATTGAGCCAGATGCACCAAACGGTACCAAGGGAGAAATTCTCTGTACAGTCCCAGACTTGATATCGCTCATTGGATCAGACGGGTATGCTCTAGGAACCCAAGATCTAAGATACGGTGTCCGGGTTAGTGTCGTTGCGTTTGTTGCTCACCCGCACTGGCAAGTCATATCTATGAATATCGACTGAGGCTCTATCTTCTGACATCATTTTAGGTATACCCCAAAGGGGGTTGAAGTTGGCGGCCCCAGAGAGTTTGGTTACGACATGGACTTCATACCACTGGGAACACCCTATTACGAGCCCAAGCGGGTGACCAAGGAGTTTCGGCCGGTGTGATAACAAAGAGGGTCACGTAAGCAGCTTTTATGACCGGTCGCGCTATAGGTGAGAGTGTTATTCACCCTGACCTTCACTCTGAGTGCTTTTGTACGCTCGGCCCGAAGTTCCTTTGTCATAGGGCAAGCCCCACTTGGTCATAAGCTGCGGCCCGAGATGTACCCCACCGCAGGCCCAGTAAGCATGAGATCGTAGACGGGCATGTTTGAGTATAGCAAAATGCTGCCAATGAAGAACCAGTGCTGTTTGATTTAAACTGCCTCGGGCCAAGTGTGCTGAATCAAATTGAAGGGCAGTTCATGCCCACAGGTGGCAAAGGCAAGTAAGTTAGAGTAATTATACAGTCGAACTCGAATAGAAGTTCTGAAGCCATAGACCAACGCATCTCTGCTATGTTTCAGGTAACCCAAGAATCGTACAGAAAGGAACAAATCAATCAGGAAACAAATTCCAGTCAATTATATCCAGGGATTTTCTGACGTTAATCTCCATACAATTCTCTCATATGGTCAATTACTCAATTATCTACAGAGTGCATTATTAATCAGGAGGATAATTACGTCCGTTCCCCCGCCTCAAGAATGCTAGGCTCATGGGCGTTGCTCTGCGAATTAATAAAAGCTCGGAGGGCTCCTCGATTTAGAAGTCAAAGATATATCAGAATCCTGAATATTTCAGCTGTGCTTGTTCAACCCGGTGTATGAGAGCAAGGGAAGCAGTACCAGTCATGTCCTCCACAGCAATCATGAATGTTCAAGTTTTTGATGGTGAAACTATTCACCCAGATACGACAGTGGTTGTATCTGGCCCGACGATAACGAGTGTTGGAGGAAATGTTCCTGAAGGAGCAGTAGTTATTGATGGCAAAGGATGTACGCTGCTACCGGGGCTCATTGACTCCCACGTCCACACGGGAGTTCCACAACTGGGGCTTGCTCTCAGATTTGGGGTGACGACCGAGTTAGAGATGATGGGGCATTGGACCATAGGCCAGCGGAGGGAAATTTCTGAAAGGGACGACCTTGCTGATCTACGCTCTGCGAGCTATGGCCTGACTCCGCCAGATGGCCATCCCAACCAATTGACCAAAAACCTCGATCTGTCAGCGGCTTTCCCGCATCATTCTGACAGTTCGCCAGGTGATCCACTGCTCATAAATGCGCGAACAACAGATGAGGCCATCGCTTTTGTGAGGCAGCGTGTCAAAGAAGGTGCGGACTACATTAAAATCATGATCGAAGAAGGTTCAGTCTTCCGATCCCCTGGCCTTCCAACCTTGCCCCAGGAAACAATATTGGCGGCAGTTGAGGAAGCACATAATTATAATAAGTTGGCGATCGCGCACGCCCTGACGTACGATGCTGCAGAAGAGGCCGCAAGAGTGGGTATCGACGGACTGTCTCATCTGTTTGTCGACCGTGGCGCGGATTCTACCATTATTGAGAAACTGACAGGCATGTTCATCACGCCCTGCCTCTGCCTCAATGCTTCTATCTTGGGAAAGAAACCTACAGATCTCGCCGCGGATCCTCGGGTGTCTGCCAAGCTTCCTCCAGTTTGGCTCACTCACCTTGAAGGCAGCATGGGCACGTTTCCTGACGGGGATTTTGACATCGTGCTGAAGAGTGTGGCGGACTTGCATAAAGCCGGAATCGATATTCTGGTTGGCACAGACAGTTCTTTCCCGGTGCCTCATCTTGCTGGAATTGCTCACGGTGCTAGCGTGCATCATGAATTACAGCTGCTGGTGCAGTCTGGCTTCACTCCAACCGAGGCATTACGCGCAGCTACAAGTGTGCCAGCCCGTTGCTTCGGCCTGAAGGACCGAGGACGAATCCAAGAGGGACTTCGTGCAGACTTATTACTTGTGGAAGGGGATCCAACGAGCGACATTCGAAGCACATTATTCATTAGATCTGTCTGGAGACGCGGCGCCTTGTTGCATTCTACCTTATAGTCAACAAGTTACAGGATAATAGTGACCAAATCTACTCCAAGAGTCGGCGTCAATTGTTAGCAGTCTAGGACAGAGATACATAGTGACCACTTCGACAGAGCTTTGATCAGGCCCCGTGTGGCAGCACCCACATTGTACAGACGAATGTCGGGCCGTCTGATTGACGGAGTATACAAAATGTACAACTTCGGGCCGGTAAGGTATATTCATAGGACAAGATATAGTATTACCTTCAAACCCGTCTCATGACCCCTAAGCAGCGTAGCACGGTTCTGGATTGCTCCCAACAAACCACTTCACTCCCTGAGCAATTACATGTCCATATGTTTTGACCTACTCATTTGCTTGCCGGACCGTAAACATCAGCTGAGACCACCGAGGGCCGCGAGATGCACGCGGATGCAACGCTATCACGGTCCATTTCAGAGTGTCCACAGATGCGGGAGCAATCTCTAAGTGTGGCGGCTGATTCAAGAAGACTGGCTTGTTCTAAAACTTCTAATGACTGAGCAGCTCTTCTTAACGCGCCAGGCGAAATCGGCTTCTTGGTGCTTTTCCCGTTCGTAAATTCATCACTCGATTGTAGCGTTGAACCTGAAAAACAAGAAGTGTCATTGAGATTTGAGCCTATGGGGTGTGACAATGAGTCACAAAATCAACAAGATCGCCATTGTCGGAGCTGGACCTGTTGGGCTCCTTGCCGCCATTTTGATCTCACGATTAGGCGTTCCTGTCGACCTTCTAGATGTCGGAGAAGGTGTCGATTTGCGACCACGAGGCGCGGCCTACGGACCTTCCGCCGTCAGGTATGCTCTCGACAACACATTGAGCCATCATAAATTCCCGACAAATATCGTCAAGCTGACAGCCACATTAGAGGTCTCCGACGCGCAGGAGTTCTTGATCAAATTCGAGCAAAAGGCATTGAGCTCTGCTGGAGAAAGGTCAGCGGCGAATGGATCACGGGCTTAAAGGATTGCTTTGATGAGACTTACACTGATCGGTTTGCAATACTGCCGGTGGACAAGCTATCCATGCTTCTCTACGAAGATTTGAAGAAGTATCCCACGGCCAAAGTATTTTGGGAGCACAATTTTACAGGACTCACACAAGACGCGGAGCAAGTCATCATATCAACCGAACACAACGGTCAAACAAAGACCTTCACGGCAGACTTCCTCGTTGGATGTAACGGTGGGCAGAGCGGTGTCAGGAGAGCCTTATTCGGCCGCAGATTCCCTGGCCACACATGGGAGCATCAAATTGTGGCAACAAATGTACGTGTCGAGACCGCCATGTCGAAGTAATAAGGAAGACTAAAGATGTACAGCTTAAATTCCCTGACAACAGGATGGAAAATTACGGATGGAGCGATATATCTTGGATGATTGACCCAGAATACTGGTTTGTGGAGGCTAAAATTGAGGCCGACCCTGGCGTTTGGAGAGTCTCATATGGGGAACCAGGCCATTTGGACGAAAAGGAGCTACGAGCACGCTGCGCTGGGAAACTTGCGAAGATTCTTCCCGGGGATCCGCAGCCGGGAGATTATGAGCTTGAAAGATTTAGCCCCTTTAAGCTCCAGCAGCGCTGCGCTGAGAAAATGACGGTTGGGCGAGTGACCCTTGCTGGAGACGCCGCTCATATATACAACCCGATGTGAGACCCTCCAGTGGCTTCGCGGGGCGCAAAAGTAATTGACTGATTGAGCAGGGGCGGATATGGCCTGACCAGTGGAATAGCAGACATTGGCAGCCTGGTTGACTGCTTCCAGGGAATTCACGAAGGGCTCGCCACCATAAACATTCTGAACAAATATGATCAAAAACGGCGCGAGAAGTACTACACGGTGACTGGTGCTTCTCGACGGCCAATTTGAAGCGCCTGTTCCTGCCGGGAGATGACGCACTGATGCTTGATCCTGGATTGCAACAGATTGCGGAGGCTGCGCGTAACCCTGTTACAGCAAAAGCATACTTTCAGGTAAGAACAGCGCTGTCTGGTATCATGCGGATCGTTCATCTGACGGTTGTGGTTCAGGCTCCAGATGATCTCTCCGTGGATATGACTCAGTGGATATGACTCAGTCTTGGGACATCAAGCCGATCCAAGAAAACGGCACTACGATAATATTACATGCTTGAGGTTGCAAGGCTTGATGGGTCTAGCTAGAGAGAAGAGTGACTGAAACAAGAATATATACTTCGAGCTATTCTACAGTTTTCTTCTCCATTCTTTTGATTCGGAGCTGCTCTGAAACACTTGATATGTGATGACTTGTTCCTGTTATCCAAAAATGGCACTTCTCAGAGTTCCTCTGTTGGTCTGTCACCGTCCCATCATAATTTTCGAGGTAGACCGTGTAACTAGTGACGGTTGATAAGCCCAGCTTGAAGGCTTGGGGAGTCAACCGCTTCCTCGAAGCAACTAATGCTAACAGGAGAATGTTTTGCATTGATCTGATCAAGACTATCCATATGCGAAGGGCCGACAGAAAGGATTCTGATAGATCTTAATCTTTACACGAATTAGAGAGCAAATCCGGGCAAAAGTGACTGAGCCGACCGACCCGAAGTCAAGGTCTCGCACCGAAGCTTCTCTTCAATCGAATGACTCGTTTTCAGGCAGTTTTCAAGCGTCATATTTGCGTCAATCTACAAGGTAGCGTACTATCAACTAAGCTGTTCTCGAAAATTGGCTATGTCAAATTTCTGGATAATCTAGCTTCAGCTGCAGCCTTCACGAATTACGACGTGAAGACCATCTTGTTTGCGATCTTCCCTATCTTCTCGATTTCAACCTCGACAAGATCTCCAGAATTGAGGTAGACTTGGGGTTTCTCGCGCGCAAGAACACCACTGAAGTAGTCAGCACGGCTCCTGAAGTGGCCATAGAACTACTCACTCCGGAGTCCCAGTCATAATGACTGTACCCCTTTTCAGCGTGATTCCCTGACTCATGTGGCGAACAACAGCAGCGACGTCGAAGATCATGTTGTTAGTGTTGTTATTCTGCTTGATTTCGCCATTCACCCAGGTCTTGAGACACAAGTTTTGAGGATCTCCGAGAGCTGCAGGCGATGTAATAAAGGGCCGATTGGCCCAAACTGGTCAAATGATTTGGAATGTCCGTATTGGCCTCCAGACTGCTTTTGCCATGCCCAGAAGCGTGCGGAAACATCATTGCCGGTAGGATAGCCAAGTATGTACTCGGAGAGGTCGTCGTCTTCTGTTAGATTCTTCGCATTTTTGCCAATAACGACACAAAGCTCGCCTTCATAGTCCAATTCTTTAGCCACCAGAGGTATTGGAATGTCTTGATAAGGTCCCGTAAGCACGTCTGGACTCAAAGTCAGTCCCTATTAGAAACAGAGCAACGCGGGGATCTTCACCACCAAACTTCGTGAATACCACCGGGTATGAAGGAATCGGAAGCTAAACCTGTCAACTGCGAGCCAAAGCAAAGCCGCGAGGCAATGTATACATTGGCTTCCTCAGCATGCGACTTGTAATTCAGTCCAATCCCAAACATCAACGGTATTGTTTCTAGTGGACTCAAGATCTATCGGTAGTCAATAACTCACAAAAGCTCAGTGAATAGGAGGGAACTGATCTGACCTTGGCCACTTCTGCCTTCTGGCCAGACAAGGGAAACTCGGACGCCCAAGGACTAGAGATATCATATGTTGGGAGCGTCTGACCTTGAAGATTTAATTTCCAATCCGCACCGGCCGCGCCATAATGAGTCTTCCCTTGAGGATCTTCGAACCGGATGAGTCTGGTGAATCTGGACGTCATACTTATGGCAAGGGCCGAAGCTTGGAACTACCTATTAGGCTGTAAATTGCGAAGGCCGAGGCTGTCGAAGGATGCTTGTGTGAAGGGGATTTCAACTTGCGTGACCGGAAAACATTTATACTTTGAATGACAAAGATCTGGGTCAGCTTGTGAAAGAATGAGCTTCGGTGCTCGGAAGTGTTAGTGATTGGACTAGTTAGTAAATCGGCTCGTGTTGCGGTTTGTGGAAGAGCCCTATCCGAGTTTAGACTGCGCCGATGCTGCAGAGGATAAGGATGACAGGAACGAGGCTCGGTTCTATGCTACCGACCACGCGCTGAACGTCTTTCAGGGTATCCAGGAATCAAAATCGAATTCGTTGACCAGCGGGTTGTGGACATTCTGGGTTTGTTCCGCGAGGAATATGCACAAGAAGCCCTTGCTAGCACAACTTACCATCCTTGATATTACTGGAGCATGATGAAATTGCGGTTCACCAAGGCTCTGTGCAGGACCGTCTGACAAGCTCGCTGCTGAAGCTTCGTCCACCACCTTTCGGGCGATTGCTGCAATGTCGCGTGCAATGGAAACCTGAGTTTGGATCCGGTCACAAACTCCATTTGCCCAAAGTACACTGCGGCCACATCCAGATGCGCAAGGTCCGACTTTACAGAGGGCATTTCTGGATTTGCATTAACATACACAAATAGATCAACGAAGGTATGCATTGGAAAATGGAGCATGAATCTATAGTCATAGTGTCAGCAGAGAATAACAGACATCAAAAGGTATGGACGCCCACGATTGAGTGCCTGCTCTGTCGATATCCAAATTCCTTTCGATGACTATAAGACTGCGTGCAACGTCTGCAACGATTTGTGAGCTCACAGCAATCTGTGTCTTGACTTTGACAGCGAGGCTGGCGTCTAAACTGCTCGGAAACGACTCGATGATCCACGGGTACGCAAATATAGTATGCACAAGCATGAGAAGGTCGTAAAAAGAGCAATGAGTCGTCATCAGGCCTAACATCCTGATGGTGCCCGGCATGTGAAATTGCTTCAAACAGCTGACAGGTCGAAGCTGTTGGGGTAGCGCCTCTTTGAATAATCTGAGCTGGGTATCGAAGTGCGCAACAAGATCAAACATCTTCATAGGAGGCTCGTGAAGTGCCTGGGTGGCCAGCAGCTCTTTGCTGATTTGGTCATAAATCTGACAAGCTTGGATGGTATATGTGAGCATTTCTGGCTCGGTACTGCTTGCTGCTTGCAATATGGAGGGTATATCGCAGTCAATATCGTCGTCATCGATCACCTTTCGAGTTTATTAGCGGGTAGAACGGTGCATTGGGAGGATAATTCAACTCACAGAGGGACGACCGCACCTTTGTGCGATATGTTTTTCGCTGCAGTACACTCCCCAGAAGAGCCATGTCTGCCGTAGTGCTTCCGAGCCTCTATTTGATCCGATTTCGACTGTTTTACGGTGAAGACCGAGTGACTGAGCCAGCAATGCTGCGTTAGATACCAGCCCAGAGCTGAGAGCCGGGCTTGCTAAGCCATCCGCAAAAAGGCCCTGACGTGGGATTCTATTAGCGTCCTCCGGGTCGTCGGAACCAAATCTTACCATTGCTAACCATGCTCGGACAGACCTCAGTGATGGTCTTGTCAGTAACAGCTCGCTATGTACGGAAAGCGAATTTTGAAAATAACCCCATGCCTCCCTTTGCACACCTACAAAATTGGCACTTGCATCCTCAGAGCGCGATATCCGACAACCACCGGCGTACACTACATTGCGAAGTGCATACCAAGCAGAGTCGTTGTAGTCGAGCTTGCCAGAGAGATGCGCTCGTAAATATCGCTCGAATTCTGGTCTATACACGGCACCAAATAAGCCGTCAACTGATCGTTCGAAATAAGCTAGTCACCATTAGTATCCGCGCGGATGATAAGTGCTTGCCATCAAGTGCAAATCATACCGTTGCAATACTTCCAAGCAAGCTGAGGCTCCGGTTCGGCACACTTCGAGGCAGGTTCATTATGTTCGAGCTTCAATGCCTTCGCCCAACTGTCTTGTAGCTCCTCGGAAATTTCTTCGAATTCGTCTGATCCGATCCGTTTGCGAATCCAAGCACGTCCGGGACCTGAACAGATGGAAAGCCAATACCCGGGGCCTGCTAAATTAATTTAGCTTTCATAGTCGATGCAATACCCACGCACCATAATGGTTCGAGATTAACTGTCGACGAGATCAACACCATGATGAATGAAAGGATTGCATGTCCGATCAACTTACGTTTCGACATTATCGAATGGAAATGGACTCGGGAGTCCTTCGTGTAGTTCGACTGCACCGCTTGCATCCGCCGCGACTGAGCAGTCCATTTTAGACCTTGACTGGTTGTCAGTTAAGAGACCACCTCGTGCAATATTGCTCGCGCTTGCGGGCAAGGGTGTTTCAGGCCGGTGTAGAGTGGGTAAGATGTCCACTCCAGCGCTGAAGGGCCCATCGTGAGGAGCCCAGAAGTCTGCGCTGCCAAACGAAAGAACTTGATCGAGATTGTGGAAGGCGTCATGTACCCCTCTGACACTCGACTGTTTGGATATGGGATAGTTTCAACGTGAGTTTGGCCTTTGCCTGCCATGATATCTACATTACTGTTGCTAATGTCTTCCAGCTAGTGATGAGAGGGAAGTATGTAACGAGGTAATGGAGGGATGCACCAAGGACGGGGCGAACATTAGAAATGCGGAGATGCTCTGCACGGCACCGAGGGAGGTGCTCCCCCCCCGGGTTCAAGTTACCTAGGTTCAGGCTGGTGAGGCTTTGGCTAGGGGCTCTTGGGCCACATATTAAACCACCCAAGTTGTCCTGTCTGCAGGCGACCGAGAACCTAGTCTACTTGCGAACTTCACGTCAAAACCCTCCTTTGCTACCAACTGCTGTTGTAAAGTAACCTTCAATTGTGAGTCTGACTCCATCCTCGAGCCATGACATAGATTCAACCCTCCGACTCCGGGCAACTCATGCTTTTGAGCGAGCACTTCCAACAAGCAGCTACGCGTGCCCAATCCCTTTTCACTTCAGGCGCCGAAGACGAGATCGTGCCACTGGCTATAAGATTTCCCGTATTCAGGCAACATCCAGCCGATAACTGATATGCAATCATCCGCGGGACAGCCCAGTAGGAATGATTATAGTTTGAACGCGTATTCTCTACTAGAGAATCGCTACCAAATGAAACAGCAACCATGATATTAGACCCAATTTGACTCAATGCTGGTCGTGGTAGACCGTTGCCTGTTCCTCTTGTGATCGAAGCAGATTCGCTCTGTATGGACTATGGAGTCCCAATTCTCCTCTGCTCGGCCCGTAGACTAATCTAAGCATCCGACTTCCCGGCTCTTTTGGTACAGAGCAAATGCAAGGAGACTGTCTCCACGTGAACGAGTATAGACTTTGATCACCCTGACCCGAACCCTTCAAAGACGCTAAGCCAAGTTCCTTGCCAAAATTCGACTCCAAATACAGGTTACCCAGATTCTCCATTGATCAGTGGACGGGACTGCTCATGAGCATCTTGCTAGCGCTCAACATTTAAGGACGGAATGTAGACATTTTCCCAACTCCATCAAACATCAAAACCCAAAAGCGCGCCACCTCACATCCAAACATTTTTCATTGAGCACTGGGGGTTTTTGCGGAAGATACTTCAAGTTACCAAGGCCGACCATGACGGGCACGAGCAACCTTTCCGCACCAAAGAGATATATCACCACCAATAATGACAGCGGTAAAGCTGTGTGTTCACCCCTCAAATTTCCCCAGATTCTCCCTTTCGAACACTGCCAGATGGTTCGAGGATCATGTTTTGCTACGGGACTGATCACTTTCCCGTCAACCTGAATCTCGACCAGGACTTACGGTCTTATCAATATCTCATTGATAATCCGCCGGGAATCGTTGTTCAGAATGGCGTTCCATTTCGCATTCTCGATCTGCCACCTGGCTAAACATCATCCATGCACCGCACTATCAGCTTGAACTTCAATGTCGTCCTCGAAGGACAGCTTGAGTTGATCTTGGATTCAGGGGAGAAGCGCATACTCAACCGTGGCGATTCGGCGATACAACGGGCCATCAATCACGCATGGAGGAACGTCAGCTCCACAGCATGGGCTCGGATGGTTGCCGTGCCCATTCCAGCAGAGGCAATCCAGATTTGTGACAAGAAGCTTGAAGGTACTGGCATTCCAGGAATGAATTCTTCGTAGGTAGTGACGGGCAGATTTTTGGGGGGCATGCTCCGCTGGGCTCGAGAATATGAAGTATAATATATCAAAGGTTCCGGTCACACTTGATGGTACTATACATCCTCGCGCTTAGCTATTGTTTCCCGGCCTGAATAAAGATTCTGGAGATTATCTACCTGGCTGTGGCTCTACCTGTATGTGTATTAGGCCATTGGAACATTTTTGCTCTACGAATGCTAGTCTAGATGTAGCCATTACAGCAATATCACAATGTCTCCCTATCCACTTCCATCGCGGCACCATTAAATCTCGGGCGACCCACCATTTGAAAACTATTCTTCGAGAAAGCTGTTGACTCCGAATTGTCGGGCCGAGACTTTCAACATGCCACAAGACGCTCAAGCACGTTGATTAGACCGAGAACCATGTTCACACCATCGCACGCTTCGCGTTCATTCAAGGTTTACCATGGCGATCCCAACAGCCTCTGACCATACCAACGGCGACATTGGGCTGGAGAAGCAGAGCCACCCGAGCCCCATCGCTTTCGCTCACGTCGTGCTAAGAACAACAGAGGACAACTTCAAACCTATGGTGGACTTCTATGTTGATATGTTGCAAGCTGAGGTCATCAGCGAAGCTGAAGAATTCTCAATGCTACGATACGACTTTGAGCACCATCGAATCGCCATAGTAAAGATGCCCCAAGCCACACCGCAGGAGGCGCGCCTTTTCACAGCAGGCCTTGAGCACACAGCATACACCCATGCAACCTTGACCGACCTCGCAAAAACATACCGAGCTCTGAAAGAGCGCGAGAAATCCATCACTCCGCTCTGGTGTGTGAACCACGGGATGACGACCAGCATATACTATCGGGACCCCGATGGTAACAAGGTAGAGCTACAGGTTGACAACTTCGATACCTCTGAAGGGGCCGACACATTCATGCGAGGACCACTGTTCATCTCAAATCCCATTGGGACCGACTTTGACCCGGACGAGTGGTCGGGCGAAATTTTGAGCAAGATGCGAGAGGACGGCTCTGAAGGGCTGTCGGCAGAGGAGGTCAGGCGAATCAAGACCAGGAAGGAGATTGGTGCTAGGTCCAGAGTGCCCGGCTTCGTCTATGGCCTTGCGAATTGAGACATACAGCGGACTCTCCCTGCAATTTTCGAAGCGATAGGTTCTTCATCTTGGACAAGAACGCAGAGCAAATGTTGTCACTCCACGAACGACGGGGATGATCTCCGGCCAAATTGGTTTTTCTGTATGTGATCGCAGACCGCTAATACTCCGAAAATGGGCCGCGCCTTACCATATTCCAGGAGATCAAGTCGATATAATATTTGTAATCCCTGTTACAGTGTAGGAGGGAGCAACTTTGAATTGTATCCGTGGTCAGGTGGATGACCAAATTCGTCAGAGATACTTCGTACATGACCTGAACATCGACGTTAGCTCGAGCACCTAACATGACTTCGTCTTCGGCAGCGAGGCCTGATACCTGGCCAAAGGGACCCAGAATAGCACGGGAGCTCTTCCCCAGAAGCATATGAACGGCATCCAGAAGACCCCACCGTTGCCACTTTGAACAGCGTCAGCTCATAAAGTCAAATTAAGCAAAGGGCACAATCCTCGACGTACTTCATGAGAACATTCAGGTTTCCTGCATAATTGACAGGAGTCGGACTGAGGTTCCATTCGATTCCCTGAGCAATAAGACCGGGAACTCCAAGAGCTGTCTGGAAATCCGATTGAAAGGCTGCCACGGCTATTGTGACGAGGATGAGATGTTTCTTCGGGTCTGACCAATTGAGAGGATCATTTGGGTCGTCCGACGGCTGTGGAATTAGTACCGTCTGGAGATGGTCAGTTTGAGGTTCATGCACAAGCGTTGATCTCGAATGCTCCCACTTACATGTCCATCTTTGCCCAGTTTCAGATTCGCAGCTCCATGTTCAGACTTGCCCTGGCTGATATCGAGAAGAACAGCGCCGTTACCTTGGTCGATAACAATGGGCGACTCGACTTCCTCGACTCTGTCGTGAGAACCCTGTTCTTTGGAAGGATCCATACTGAAGGATGCTGCAATTGCTTCATTGCGGGCCCAATGTGTTCGACGATAGGCTTGCCCGCTTTTATGTTGACAGCCCCTACCCTGCGGGTTTGGAGGGAGGCGCAAGCCCGGGGACCCCAGATTCGGGATGTGGCTGGATCATCCTAAGGAGCAGTGGCCCGAGATTAGGCCTCATTCTCTAGGGCCAACTTTCGGCCTATACGAGTAGGGTTTTGTTATTAAAAAAATAAAAATAAAAAAAGGACAAAAGGACAAGGTCGGGCCGCTATTTTGGTCTGTCCAAGAGGTCCAGCTTTGGTGGGTGATTGCAATCCAATGTAGGGCCGAAAGAACGCCAAGAAACACCAAGAGTTTCTATGATCTAGTCCCAATGAGGACTGACTCCAGCCTGGCGAGCAACCTCATGTCTCAACATTCTCACCAGTTGTCAGTGTCTGTCGTGTGGGCGAGAAGTTGACTTACTACTTCTGGCACAGGCGGTCTGGCACTCTGCCGCGAATTGACTGTGGGCATGTATCAAGGCACCGTGCTGATGCTTTGGAGCCCCGGACGGAGCAAGCGCTCAACCAGCAGCGCACCTCGGGCTCCCACGTTATGTACGGGGAGTTTCTTGTCCTTCCGACGGTAGGCTCACAGCCCAGCTACTTCAGAGACATTTCCTGGCAATGCTACGGCTGCTCAACACAACAGAGGACTGTAGATCCTGCTCTAGTTTGCTGTAAAGCTGGCCTGGGAAAGCTTTTGGTTTTATTGATCTCACGCTTCAAGGAACTTGCTTTGAACACTGAAGATGCTTACCATACACGGCATCTTTCGAGTGCACAAATGTCCCCAATTCCCATATATGTGCCCCCACCAAGGCTACGAACTGCGCTGGACGACTTCTGGGAGCTTGTGGATCGCAAGTACAATCTGCCCCTTGGTGAGTAGCGCTAAGATATGGGTTCTGCAATTGGAGCAGCATTATTGCAATTTGACCAGCTTTCTAGATTTTCCTGACTGTGGAGGAAATTCCAGAATCTTTTGCCGACGTTCACGCCTTCTCCGTGACTCGGCTCAATGATTTCTGGCTATCAATTGAAAACAGCGTCTCACCGCTTTGAAGGAATAATGGACGATCACACTAGTATTATTTGGGAAGTTTACTTCGTTTGCATCGTTTGCTATTAACTCCGTTGTTCTACGCGGTACCGGGTAGATGGAGGCACATCTGCCATCCAATGTTGCACGTTGCAAAGAGGTCAAGATCCAGGGGTTTCAGCCTCACTCTCGTTACTCTACATGGTACGGAGTAGTCCTCATTTAACTTCGTCCATAAAAACCGCTACCGCCTCCAAGCATATTCTCCCTCGATGGATTGTTGCTGCCATCCTTGCTGACGGTTTTGGTTGTGTATCCAAACTATTTTGTTGAAACCGACCTTCAGATAGAAGGCTTCCTTGCAATCTGCAGCAATTACGCAAACCGGAAACGCTCCTGCTGGGTCGCTTTTTGCTTTAAGCAGTCCATTGCCGACAAGCTCTCTTCCATACCCTTTGCCTTGATAATCGGGATGTACAACTATGACCTCCCTGACCTGCGTATCTGTCGATGAGGTGCACTGAAAAAGTGATTGCAGAAAGGACGGATACGAGGCATGAAATCCCAGATATTGATCGCGTTGGGTCCTCTCACGTTTCGACGAGCTGCTGCTTTGTTGGGCCGGGTATATCAGTGAACACTCAAAAGCCGACACTGCATGCTTTATCAAGAGACCTGACATTGGAACAGTCAAAAGGTATGATGTTGAGCGGGAAAACTACACCTTACGGCGATCCCACCCTCCCCAAATTCCATGTACGTGCTCCCATTCTTTCCCAACACGTTCCCACTAAAGGAAACCCGTCAGAGTCTCCGTTTCATTATTGTTCGATTGCCCATCGTACAGCAATGCACTCCGCTCATCCTCATTCTTGGTCTTGTACGACGCCACAAGAACTTGGCTGAAGTCGTGCTAAGCCACCAAGAGGGGCTCTCTGGCAGCCTGAATGAATGCTCCTAGACGCTCTTCCACGTGAGGAAACGTGAATAGGAACAAGGGGTCTGACCTGAACGCTGCAACATATATCTCAGCCGTGATCGGTATATCGAATCTGGTAGCTGGGCGGATGGACATGATGAAGACGGATTGAACCTGATGTGGGCTAGCCAAAGGAAGCCTTAGCAAGAGACTCTCTAAGAAGGTCCCTGAGCTTTGCAGCAACAAACCGATATTCTTATGAAATACTTGGTCCCGACTATAGTCTATGTCCCATCCAGGGTAAAGGTTGTGGTCACCCAAGCCGGCCTTCTAGAAAGAAATGCAGCTTTAATTGAGGTCCGCATTGGCACTTGATCCGCGAAAGAAGATACGAACTGGATGCCCGAAATGGCGGGTGTCCAGTCTAATGCCCACGTCCTGATGGCATTTTGATTGTGTCCTAAAATGCGAGCTGCGTTCCTTGCCGGGGGGAGGGCGATCCGCCGATTCGCTGCCGTAAAGACACCACATATTCCGTCCTCGTATTCCGATATGTAAGCGTTGCAGCGCTACTAACTGGAAGGGTGGGACACAAAATTGGGATCAACTGCGATACATGTCGATGTTTATTGCCTCGAAAGGGAAATAACTGAGGTATGGCGATAGGCTGCTCTTTACAGAGGACTCGTGTAATGTTATCGGGGACTCGCTGATACGAATGCACCTCGTCTTTGGTAAGATCACGACTGTGCCCGTTGCAAGTAATCCACGGTTCTGAACACCTGGCGTTATGCATGACCACGGCCTCAAAAACAGAAAGCAACATGTCAGTCACTAGAAGCCGCGACGCTATTCAACCGTCATCGCTCCCCCTGCGTCATGGTTACGGTGCGTATCTCATCAACCCCATTCCCTTTGAAATCAGCGTTGCCTTATTAATGCGCCTATTCGAATCGCCTAAAAGCCCCAACTTCAATCCTCCATCTTGACATCCTGCTTTGCTGAATTCCCCAGATTCTTCAACAGATAACTCCTTTTGAAGTACGTATTCGGATGCACAATCGTTTCCAGCTCGGCGGGGCCCCATATACCTTCCTCTTTTACTTTCTTAATTTCTTGCTTGTGGGCCCACTCAAACACACGGTTACATGCGATGTGAAATCTTTTCTTCTCGACATCTTCCCTCACAACTCTCAAAACCTCGCGATCATGAACTCCCGTGGCTTGAAGCATGGCCGTGAGATTGTCCACGCTGAAGTGTCTATAAGGACAACCATGGGCTTCACCCGTGCCGGGCGGATGTTCCGTGAGGATCTTCTGGCATGAATATGGCGAATAGCCTCGCCCACGACGATTTGCGTCACCGCCTACATCGCCGTATGTGTGGCGGACATTGTAGCGGTATTCCTTATTGAATTGATCGTCGGTAATGAGTTTAAAGGCCTGCCTCCAGAAGATGAGGCAATCTTCCAGAGTGAGCCCTATGCCCTTGAGGAAAAGCGTGTACTGCAGTCGACCATAGTGCTTCAGGTGGCTATTTTTCCGGAGTGTGTTGTGCAGGTGTTTCATACAGAGGGGGAAATGCTGTGAGAGGTTGTCAATGTTTGCCGCGGTAATGGCAGCGCCTGCGAGAGAAGAGTCCGAGTCAGAGTAACCGGCGTCGGGAGTTGCGAAATTTTTAGAAAGGTGGTCGAGAATGGGAGATAGGCGGTCATCTTCGTCGAGTCGCGGCAGATTGCGCGCCGTGAGCTCTAGACCTTTGTCGAGGCGACTTGTGAACTCAGTGAGCACCATGCTGGCCTGTTCGCGCATGGGGACATATGCTTTGCCTTTGCGTACAAGGACTGTTCGATGCTCGACGAGGTCTGGTACACGAGTCCAATCCACTTTGAAAAAGTCTTCTCCTTCAAGACGCCGGAGACCAGGTGTAGCCGCCAGAAGTTGATCGCCCAGTGCTCTCTTTTCTTCCTCTTGGGCCTTTTCCCAAGGCATGTTTAAACCATCGACAAAGGCTTTACGTTCATCTCGGTCGTCTGACTGGAAGCGAAGTCGAAAGAGCATGGTTTCGACTCTGGCAAAGCGTCTGCGGAGGTCTTCTGTTCTTGAAAAGGCAAGCCTGAGAATATAGTGGGAGTAATGGTCTTTACGTCGTTGGTTCTTTAAGTTTTGGTCCAGAATCCCCCCCCGAGCTGCCGAGTTGGATGAGAGGGGGAGGTATTTCTTGAGCAAAGGTTCTAGATGAGCAGACGTCTCATCTTGGGACTTGTTTCTGAAGGAGCAAGCTTCGATCTCGGCAAGGACTTGTACCTGGTCAGTGGCAATTCGATCTAGAGATTTCTAACCTACGTACTTCTCAACCTGTCGATAGCCCAAGTCTCGAACTCTTCTAGAGTAATTTCCTGCGTGGGAGGAACATCGTAGAAAGAAAGCCGGTGGGAATAGTCAATCTCTTTGTAGGATGCAGTCGCAAACTGGGTCTTCTTGTGGTCGATACGTTTCCTCTTTGGGTCGAATCGTGGCTCTGAGCGCATCATTTCGTCTCTTGGTGCGTGTTCCAGGTCTGGAAAGGTTGATGTTGGAGGATTGAGGTGTGCAGGGTGTGCAATGATCGCGGGGAGAGACGCGTCGAGGCCGGGCGGATTTCCATTTCACGCGTCGTGAAGCATCGGAACGGAAAATCTTTTATGCGTTTCCGTACATGTCGGACACACTTTTGTTGAGCATCTTCTAGGCAGGCAGACCAAAGACCCTTTCAACTGGTACTCCGTACAACGGAGCCACCACACAAACGTCCCGCGTCTCAGGCTTTCGCATTCTGAATACTACATGATAGGTACTGCGTACTTTGTGCCAACTCCACCAGTCGGCTGCCCAGCAGCACAATGGGCGAGCGGAAACCTCTTAAATCCTTATCGGCACAGTGCGACCCGAGCCTCGAAATTCAATGGGCGTTTCCCCACGATCATTAACTATTGATTCTTCGGCTTATTGAACCATCCTAGGCCGCTATCTCGGGTGCTTCTTTTACCTAGTTCGGCTTCTCCTCTTCCTTCAAGTTGCACTTCTTTTTCCATTCTTCCACTTCTCTTGGGAGGCAGATTTTCCTGGTATCTCCACTGGTGTCTAATTTGGTTTTTCCTTCATCCTCGTCTCTTGCGATAGCAGCTCTCTCATCCCCTCAGGGCAACATGATGGGCACTTGATTCGGGCGTTACTGCCCTGACAGCTGCGCCTGAGTGTCACGCACCCGTTCCCTTCTCCGTACAGATTACAATGACTTTCGCAACCGTTACCAGAAAGCTGAAACGAGCCGCGAGAATCATTCTGGTTGGCGCTCCGGGCGTTGGAAAGGGCACACAATCTGAGCGACTTATGAAGCGATTCCCACAACTATGCTCAATTGCGACTGGAGATCTATTGCGCGACAATGTCAAAAAACATACTACGCTGGGTAGGGACTTGCCTTGAAACTTATTCTACTCCACCGCCGCTGACGAGACGGATACAGGTCAACAAGCCGAAGCCTACATGAAAGCTGGTGGCCTTGTGCCCGACCCCTTAATCCTAAATCTCATCCTCAACGAACTCACCTCGAGGAAGTGGCTTGACGCTTCCGACTCCAATGAGAACATAATTGCAGCTCTTGAGAGGGGAAATGGCTCTGCCTCCGCGGTTGTGCACGCTTCCAATTCGCCAAACACCTCGTTCATCCTCGATGGCTTTCCCCGTACAGCAACCCAGGCCAAAGCTCTGTCACATCTGCTACCCATAAACTTGGTATTACAACTGGTCACACCAGCCGATATCATTCTGTCGCGCATGGCGAATCGGTGGATACACGCGGCGTCCGGGAGAGTGTACAACGTGGGATTCAATGACCCGAAGGTCCCTGGCAAGGACGACGTTACAGGGGAGCCTTTAATGCAAAGAGATGACGACAGTGAGGCCACTTGGAGGAGGCGACTTGCCAAGTTTGAGGAAACCAGTCAGACTTTGCTCGACTTCTACCGAGACAGGGATCCAGACCTAGTAGTTAAAGTGCAGGGAAATAGTAGCGACGAGATTACGCCTCAGATCTTTACAGAAGTTGAGAGGCGATTTGGATGAGACAATAAAGAATAGAATTTTGGGACTCGCGGGAGACATCTTCTGTAACCTCGACTGTGATTTTCCAGATCCCATGGAGATCAAAATGATCTCTAAAGCCCCAGACGCCCAGCCAGAGGTGAAGTATGTATCAATCTGCGCTCGACGCGAAAACAACCTCAGCATGGAGAGATGCCCGAGACTGGCGATATAAGTAATGCATTTTGTTGTCGGCGGATGTGGATTCAGAAAAGAAAGGAGGAAAATCCAAATGGAGGAAAGAGGAAGTAGATGCGGTGCGAGGCCCGTGACCTGTGCTTGGCGTGCTTGTCAGTGATGAGCGCGTACCTGACCACTCTTGGTATTCTTCTTACAGGCAGCTTCGCTTTTCATCAACCACGCACTGATTGTGCTTCTACATGATACAGCTAGCCGCCCGCATACCTCTTGAACAACTCCTCGCCTCTAGGCAGTCAAGACCGTGCCAGTCATCACGAATCACACTCGAAGGAAGTAATACCGTTTCCCTGGTTTCAGTGGTGTCTGATGCCCCGTCTCGTCTCTTCTATACTCCACAGTTCAAGTCATTTGGGCGACAAGAATTCCAGTACTCGGCGCTTCGGCATCCTTGTCCTGAGGAGAGAACTCGGAGACTTAGGTTGACGTTTGAATACTCTCCTCCGCACCAGGATGATCTTGTCTGAGACCATGGTGACACCAAGTTACTAACACGACCGGGCTTGCCGACAACACGCAGCATACTGCCGCACCCCGGTTGCAGGTTACCGCAGGGTACTACAAGCCCCTTACACAGAATCTGTCGAATTCCAGCTTGCGCCATTACCACGGTTCCAATCGGAAGGAGCATAGGCCGATCATAGATGGATACGATAGACTTGACAGCGGCTGACATTTTTGTGATTCGGGAGAGGACAGCAATCGGTGAGGATGGCATCAAAGACATCCGTGTGACGTGCAACAACATATGGTTTTTTTCCCTTTTTCCTTTTACTTTGAAAGAAGGAGACATGGCGGTCCACGTTTTGCCCCTAGCTTTTCCCCAGAAGCCGGTCCATTCCCCCCCGCCCACTACGAGGTATCGTGGCTCCAAGACAGACACATCTTGCCCTACCTAATTTTGTAGCAAGCCACAACGACCAGGTAGAGCGGCCTTCTTTGCCTCCCTTGTTGCCCGGCGGCGGTGGGCATGGCCCGACTTCCCTTGGCCTCTATTTGTCCTCCGTGGATAGCTTCTTTTCTTCTGCATTGTCACGCCGCAAAGGAAGAGTGTGCTGGTGATCAAGTGAGCAAATCGCATAGCTGACTGGACTCTGGCCTCTTTGAATGGGAAGCTCCGGCTCCATTTAGGCACATCACGATTCACGATCGTCCCTCTGACGCTCATATTAGCATCCCCTGACCTCCACTGGGTCCTCCACTTGGCCCATCGGTGCCCGCTTCATCGTCATCACTAAGCCCGAAAGGCTTGGGGGTGGCACAAAGGGCGCCTGACGGAATGCAGCTGGGCGTCGAGCCAGGCTGCGGTAGCCCAGTTGTAGTCCAGTAGAGGAACCAATGAAGCCTGCGTCTATGGCCGTGACACATCCAGCTGCGGGCGACTGACACGCCAGACTCGCTCCGCCCCCCCAAGGCTGCTGAGGCCATGAAAGTCTTGAGGGTAGCAAAGGCCAGTCATAAGCCGCCAGGGGGCATCCCGCCGACCACAGCGACCAGGGAGGGGCATCTCGGGCCCCAGTTTCGCAAGCCACACCCACCCTTTGTGACGGTTGGCGTCTAACGAGGGCGAAAAAGAAAGAATCGTGGTTGACAGTCGGTAGCGATGGGTAGATGCGGCAGGCATGAGGCGTGGGAAATCTGCGGCTGGCTCAGACCCTGCAGGGTGAGATATAGAGGCGGTCGTTGTCGGGACTTCTTCCAAGGATTTCACGGGTGAGGAAGCATCTCAGTCCCTTCTTTATTGATACCTACCTCCCAGATGTACAGAGGGCGAAAAGGACCCCAATCCGGATATCGAGCGGACCGTTTAGCAATACTTAGTTCACCTCTCCATTGCGCCTCCCTCTCCGCCGGGCTCCATACCTAGTACCTTCTCCATCTCCAAAAAAACATCACAATCCTGGCCGATCTGCTGCCCGCCTTCGCCCTCGTGTTCGTAGCCCTGAGATCAAAAGATCGACCATCGACCGACGACTCCCTCGACGTGTCCTCTCCCCATATCCTCCTCCTCTCCCTTGCATTCTACAATTTGCGGGACCAATAGATACCTGCTACCTGGCGTCAACGAGCGCGGACCTGAAGCTGGTCTGGGCCAATTCCTCCCTTGCATTCCTCCAGTTCTCGATTCTCCAAGTTGTGGACGTTTTCTGCAACACCTTCCCATCCATGATTGGGCAGAGATTGGCGCGCAGGAGCAACTCTGGAGGGACACAATGAGCATCGGGGATGGGAACAAGAGCAGGCCCAGCTGCCTTCTTTCGTCTTCGAGTGACCTGAAGTCGTCGAGGCGACCTCCTCCCACTGCATTCGAAGCGGGTTGATTTGTACTGTCCACTCCGACATTTTTGTCCTGCCAAAAATAGCTGCCACTGTTCAGATTGAAGCTCAAGACAACGAATCTCTCTCAGATACGATGCTTACAGCACATCAGCGTTATATGATGGATCCCATCAGAGATCCGAACATCTATCAACGCCCGCCCAATGGTGCGGCCCCTCGACAATATGCCATTCCCGCGCACTCGAGTGATCCCGGACATGGGCGTCAACGTTCAACAGGACTCAGCTATGCGGAACATGAGATGATGAGACACCGGAAGACACCTAATGGCGGAAGACTGTACGAGCCGGATGCAGCTGCATTGGACAAGAACGTGCAAATACCAGCGACAAAGCATGTCATCCTCGGTTCCTCACCAGCCTTTCAGCAATCCACTCCTTCCTTTTCCAGCTCATCGTCATGGCCGGAAGCGAAGCGTTCTCAGCGACCAGAGGGGTTCAGTGGAACAGACTTAGGAAGAGAGGGAAGACATGAAATGCATTCTCAGCCTTACGGACCCTCTAAACCATTGCCCTTTCGCCCAGCTTGGGATTTTCCTGGCGGACTTGATTCAATGCTCAACCAGACTCCGCCATTACAGCCGACGCAGAGGTATTATGTCCAACCTGGCTCGAATATCCCCACCGTTCTTCCCGCTACCCTTCAGTCCCAATTTGGGCCCACTGCGTCTGCCGGGCAGGAGTTGTATGGGCCATATTGGCCGGATGGAACATACAATCCCTATCGTCCAGCCGCCATTCGAGACAGTCGTTTCTTTCCCCGCGCTCCGGCCGAGAGGTTTCCTTTAGACCATCACTTCGAACACTTTCATCAGCTTCGAAAACCTGGCCGACTGCCAGTTGCACCGAACGATGCTTACCTGCAAAATATGGCTCAACAGGTGTTGGGCACACCGATGGGGTTGATTGACTCGCCTTCGTCGAAGTGGAATCTTCATCAGAATGCATATCAGGCCTCACAGTACCCCTACGCTCATCCTTATTCGCTCCGTGACCGCCCAATGGCAGACACGGTGGCCACTGTGACCAGACCAACATTGGCATCTCTCATGCCTGGACCCCGTTCGGAGCGCATCGCTTTCAGGGATAAGACCTTCGCTTGGGCGAACAAAATCTATATGGATCTGCTTCAGACGATCAGATGTACTAACAAGGATCAGCGTTCAGGCGCACATGGTGCCTCGGGGATGAGGTCTTTGAAGCCTGCTATTTTCCCAAGACCGCCCATTAGAACCGGATCGCACTTCCAAGTTGATTCAACAGACAAACCACCATCGCAGCGGCAGGAACCTTCTAATACTTTTTACCGCTCTGGCACCGAACAGTCAACATACGATATCCCATCCCGACCACAGACAGCAATCTTCAGACCGCAGCAAGCATTAACTGCGCAAGACTTTCAATCTTTTTCGAGTCACGTCGAGTCTAGGAATCTAATTGGTCAACAGTACGGATTGAGAGATCGACCACAAGGGATAGTGCAAGTCAGCACCAGGGCCAACAATGTACCACAGGTCCCCTCTTATGAGTCGGCAATTACTGCACTCCAAACTATGGAATTGTTGTGTCAAGAAGCTGATACTCCCTGGGTGGACGGCATGCTATTGGCGGGTTGTCTGGCTTACGGCTTGGGCAACTACGTCAAAGCTGAGGAATGGTACAGAGCGGTTTTGAGACAAGATCCAAGCCATATCGAAGCTATGTCTAATCTAGCAGCAACTTGCCACGCCCTCCATCGCCGTGAAGATGCCCTCAAATATTGGTCAGATGCTGTCAGCTTACGACCCAGCTACTTTGAGGCGGTGGAGCATCTTATCGGATTGCTGTGTGCAAGCCACAGAGCAAGAGAGGCTGTCAGTGTGATCGAATATGTTGAGAACACGCTCCGAATTCGGGGCGATGATCCTCATAACTCTTGGGCCGAATTGAGTGATGCGGAGAGCGACACCAAAAGCCATGCTTCGAGCATTAATACAGTCGCCTCGTACGATAATGCGCAGTATGACTACGACCTGGATTATAGTCAGAACATCTCGGCGGGGTCCGAACCTCAGCCTCCCGGCTATGCTACGAGCGGTTACGCAATTCCTGGGGCAGACAACGGCCGGATGCTGGCTCTTGTACATGCCAAGGGGAATATGTTATATGCCCTTGGCCAAAATCATGCTGCGGCTGCGGCATTCGAGGACGCCGTTCTTATCTCCACGGGCCGGAGGAAACAGGGGATCAGGGGTCTGATTGATGATATCTTGACAGCTTGTCTGCGCACCATCCGCGATCGCGAATATGTCCGAGCAAAGCTCGAGAGCAATGAACCCATCTTGCTGACACCCGAACACGCCGAAGCCACTGCCAGGCACATGTTTCCGCCAGAAGGCAACTTACCTGGCCTAGAACATGTCTCGACCCCTTTTGCGGTACAGGCAGGAATCTCCACCACGAGTAATTCCCTACTTTCCCTCGCCAAAATCTATCAGGATGGCATGTCCAATGCGACGGAAATTGGAAGTCTCAAATCACCGACGACAAGGGAGATTCTAGCATTGTACTACCTGTCCTTGTCTTTGCAGCGGAGTCCCTCGACAGCGAACAATGTGGGGATCCTCCTCGCCGGTGTCCAGCAGAGCGTGCATCCTGACCATCTGGCCGATTCGAACTTTTCCCAGATTTCCAATATACCAGGGGTTGTCGCTGGCACCGGAGTGTCATTGGCATTGATGTACTATAACTACGGCCTCAATATCGACCAGAAGCACGCTCATTTGTTCACGAACTTGGGTAGCCTATTGAAAGATATCGGGCAACTTGGCGCTGCCATCAAGATGTACGAGCGGGCAGTGGCCTGCGATGGCAGCTTCGACATTGCGCTGGCCAATTTGGCGAACGCCGTTAAAGATCAAGGCCGTGTGGCTGATGCCATTGCCTATTACAGACGAGCAGTTGTAGCCAACCCCGATTTCGCTGAAGCGGTTTGTGGACTGGCAACGGCATTGAATTCGGTATGCAGCTGGGATGGCCGCGGTGGCATCTGTGCCAAGGACCCCATGCGAGACAGTCTGCATGTAGACGAGAGAGGTATGAAACAAGAACCGACCCGGCCACACGGATGGATCAACCGAGTGGTGGAGATAGTCAAGAAACAACTCAAGGATGGGGAAACTTGGGGGTGTGGAACATTGACCCCAGCTGTCATCGACTCCCTGGCGGTCCAATTGACCTTGCACAAGCATTCCTCCCAGGACAGCGGGCGAAATCAGACATTGGAAACTGTGCGACAAGCACTACGATACTGGTCCGGACAGAGATGGGAAGGATCTCGAATTGTTCGCCTTGTAGAACGCGCAATCCGCCAGATTGGGTGGCAATGGTATCAGGATCGCTACAAACGTCGAAAGGAGTATCCGTCTCGAAAGTACGCGCGACCATATCTTCCCAACTCGCTGTCGTCGCCCTCAGCGCCAACAGTACTTCCTTTCCACACATTTACAGCGCCGCTCTCTGCCAAGCAAGTCCGACAGATCTCGCAGAGAAATGCCCTCCGCATCTCTGTCTGCACTCTTCGATCTGCGTGGCTTCCGGCTACCGTGTTTCCTCCGCCGTCGCCTCCGAGTCCCTGTTTGAATGTGGGCTATGTCAGCTCAGACTTCAACAATCACCCTCTGGCACATTTGATGCAATCCGTCTTCGGCCTGCACGATTCATCGCGAGTGAGGGCTATATGCTACGCGACAACAGCCTCTGATGGTTCTGTCCACCGCCAGCAGATAGAACGTGAAGCTCCGATCTTCCACGACGCGTCATCCTGGAGTGTGGAACGACTGGTCAATCAAATTGTGAAAGATAACGTCCACATCTTGGTCAATCTCAATGGGTACACTCGAGGCGCACGAAATGAAGTTTTTGCCGCTCGGCCTGCGCCTATCCACATGTCTTTCATGGGCTTCGCTGGCACGCTGGGAGCTGAATGGTGCGACTACGTATTTGCCGACACGATTTCCGTGCCTCCCGACACACTCTCGCCATGGCGGCGCAATGTGGACATTGAAGATCGACTACGGGCAGACTCGTTGGTGGAGGACGTCGAGGATTGGGTGTACTCAGAAAACGTCATTTTCGCTCGTGACACGTTCTTTTGCGTGGACCACAAGCAAAGTGCGCCCGATGCAGAGAAGGGCCCTCCAAATCTCAAAGACCCCGCCAACCGTGAAGCGGTTTGGGAACGCGAACAAGACAACCGCTGGAGACTGAGGAAGGAGTTGTTCCCAACCTTGTCCGATTCGGCCGTCATTTTGGGCAACTTTAATCAGCTGTACAAGATTGATCCAGCCACGTTCGACATGTACCTCCAGATTTTGAAGGCGGTCCCCCACGCAATATTGTGGCTGCTGCGCTTCCCGGATTTAGGGGAGCAGAATCTCAAACGCTACGCGGAGAAATGGGCCGGCAAGCAAGTAGCTGACCGCATCGTGTTTACCGACGTTGCTGCCAAAGGCACGCACATTACACGCGCATCTGTCGTCGACCTCTTCCTCGACACCCCGGAATGCAACGCACATACCACGGCTGCCGACACTGTCTGGTCCGGCACGCCCATAGTCACATGGGGCAAATGGAAATATAAGATGTGCAGTCGCATGGCAGGCAGCATTGTAGCAAGCGCATTGCCGGAAGGTCGCGAAGGCGATGAAGCAAGGAGAGATCTGCTTGTCAGGAGTGAAAAACAATACATCGACACCGCAATTCATCTCGCGCAAGACCTCAAATACCCTTCATCCGAGTCTAATGGACAGAAGATCGGCCGTGGCAGAGGCAGATTGGTGGATTTGCGGCGCATGTTGTGGGAAGGGCGTTGGACGAGTCGGCTCTTTGATACGAAGCGCTGGGTGAGGGATTTGGAAGCGGCATACTGGTCTGCTTGGAGGAAATGGGAGAAAGGCGAAGGTGGTGACATATGGTTATGAATAAAACAAATGGGACCTACAATGGCGGGGAATTGTGTCTTTATGCCTGGGCGATTTCAAGGTGCGTTTTCCACGCGAGGATGAGCGAGCGAGTTTGGGGTGGTGCTCGCATGCAAGCGAGCTGGCGCGGTGGGGTTCGTCGATTCTTCGATTTCAACAAAGAACAGGGCGCAAAAAGTTGTCTTCAGTACGAAGGACATGTATGAGTGTCACGGACAGACCCTCTATGGGAATTTTTTTTTCTCATTCCTTGTGTTAGGTGGAGAGGCTGAATGATGATCCAATCCTATGGAACACGAAGATACTT
The DNA here is from genome assembly GCF_000835475.1 of Cladophialophora bantiana CBS 173.52. NCBI lineage: Eukaryota > Fungi > Ascomycota > Eurotiomycetes > Chaetothyriales > Herpotrichiellaceae > Cladophialophora > Cladophialophora bantiana. The sequence continues at coordinate 1,790,751 of NW_015971579.1, forward strand.
GACGACATTTACGAAACGAGAGAAAAGAACCAGTTTGACGGTGCATTCGGCACCTTGCGACCTTGCTTGCTGGAGTTTTGGGTCGGAAGAGAGAGATCCGATGACGCGTGCATGTATGCATTCATCCAGTGTGGCTGGGTGATAATGGGATGCCTCAAATCAAAAAGTGGCTTGTTTCTCATTTGGAAGCTGGACGGTGAACTGATGAGTGGGGAGAGAGCCAGCGAGTTCATCGTCTGCCGCTGCTGCCGCCGCTGCTGCTGCTGCTGTTGTTGTTGTTTCCAGCGAAATGGGAAATGGGAATGCGCAGGGGGAACAAGGGAAAGGGAAAGGTAAAGGGAAAGGGCTCTCTATTATATCAATGGATGGATCATCGAGGGATCGATATAATATGATAAATTGTGGCAGATTGTGATATATTGGTATGCTGTATTACTCCGTACTATTACGTGAGAAATGGATGTCATGGCCGCCGCATTGGTATGGTGATGTCCAGCAGAGTAGATGCAGCATGGTATATGGGACACCGTTTGTGGAACACGATATACAGTATGTATATCCAGGGCTATGGCGTCGTAGGAGGGAGAGACCTTCAACTTCTCTCGGACAAACAGCCACGCGTGTATCCATTCGGTGTGGTCCTTTCTTGGTTCGGTAATGTCGGTGTTTGATATTGAGATTCACCACTTCACCCACTCGTTCACAGTTCTCTCTATATCCACCTACGCACACCCTGAGTTGCGATCCCATTTCCTTCTTCCGTTAGGAACCCTTGTTGCTTCGAGCCCCAAACCTCGTGGAGAGGGCAAGGAGATATCTCTTTCTGTGGATATTGTTCCTCTATAATTCTGCTTGTCTTTTCTTTCTTGACGTGTCGTTTCTCGTCATTTCTCCTCTTTCATTTTTCTTGCCTTGCCTGCCAGTAGCACCTGCCAAGATCCTCCAAAACCGTCTGTTGTATCCATGGTACAAAAGACAGAGGCATGCCTCCGTAGGGGGCTATCCTCCTTCTCCTCCTCTGGTCTCTTCCCCAGTCTCCCCCTTCTTGCTCCTCTTTTCATCCTGTTGGCTTCTCTGCTACCGGACTGTCCTCTTTGCTTGTTCTGCAGACAGAAACACAGGATCTCACAATAGTTGAATATCTCTGTAAGTAGGTAAACCGGAAGGCAGGTATGTAGGTGCGTATCTAGGTAGATATGCTGCTCCTAGGCTTTCCACACACCGAGGGCATGGAGATGGGGAGTGAACGGGACACACACGACACGCGGAAAGGAGGTACTCGTTGAAAATGGGGTAGAGACGGCGGTTCTTTCGCGATTTTGGAGTGGAAGGCCTAGCAGGCGAGGAAGCGAGACGAGACGAGACGAGACGAGACGAGAGAAGAGGCAAAGATATAGCTGTAGCTCTAGGGTAGTTGCTTTGACTAATCCCTGCTCACCTGCCAGATTGTAGAAACGATGCATGGATGGACGAAAAACATGGACGAGCGAGCGAATTAATGAGTTAATTAGAAGGGAAGGGGAGAAAAGGAATCAAGTCGTACCTCGTTGGATAGTGCACGCGGACCAGCCACAGGTGTTCTAAGGGAGCAGTTCTGGACCTTGCGTTCCTCGCGACGAGTGCCTTCTGCAGATAGGACGGCATGAATCGGTGGATCTGGCATCATCAAGGGCCGACGACGAGCTCGAGATTGTGAACGAGCAAGAGACCCAGTAATTGCCCTTGACCCGGCTCTTTCTGTGTGCAATGAAGGGGGAGTGATGTTGGTGGTGTATTCAGCACTCGAAGAAAAGGCGTCAAGGAGTGTAAATCATCGAGGGGAAGAAGACCTGCTAGCTAGCAGTGAGAGGTGAGGGATCACATAGCATAGATGGGGGTTTTTTTGTTGTTTGACAAGGGAGAGGCGAGGCGAGGTACACCTTCATCCGACGCAAGCCTCAAACCATAGAGATTCTTTCTCCCCTTTTGAGTACTACAAGCACTCTTAGCTGGACATCAGTTGAACGGCCGCAAAGGCTGATTCAAGAAAGACCAGCTTCCCCTACAGCGCCCGCTATGGATCATCCATCATGTCTGCACTGCGGTCCCTTTGCGGGCTCTGAGGGGCGGTTTGGCAGGACGTCTATGTCCTGTTTTGGCTCTGCTCTGCAATATAAACCATCCATGGACTCCCGCCATGATGAGGAAATTACGTGGGGAAAAAGAATGAATGAAAGAATTCAACTTCAGGACAGAACAATAGAGCTGTCACCTGAATACACTGAGAAATTGCTTTGGCGGAACACATGAAATGGGGGAGGGCCAGGGAGGAGGAGGGGAGAGAGAACGAGAGGGCCTCAAATCTACCTAGACGCCAAAGCTCGAGAAACCAGAGATAAACAAGCGTCGAGCATCAGCTGATGTCCAGGTATGCCCTCCTCGGTCCCTTTTCCCTACAGAGAACCTTTGGAACAGACACGGTCCAGCTTGATTGTCCCCTTCGTCCATCACCCACAGGTAGTATGGAGCCATGACCAGGACCCTCCACACCTCTGAAGTACCTGCTGAGCGAATAGACGCCTCAAGCCCTGGATATGATGGATGAGTGGTGGTTGGAAGAGGGCCCAGGAAATGTGTCGGACATGAACTGCTGCTGAATGCTCTCCCATCGCTCCCAGTCACCCAGGGGCCCATGTTTTCCCGTCGTCGTTGGGCGCGTCTCTCTGCTGGGACTTGTCACTTAGAGGTAGTCTTCTCCCTCGTTGCAGCAACAGGTCCATCGAGGTAGATTCAGTTGCGTTGAACAGGCTCAATGCTATCACCAGCTAGAATATGGGGTCTTTCCAGCTGGGATGTGCCGGGAGTGGATCAGATGGAGTCGGCTTTCAACGTTGAATAGTATGCCGGTCACGACACGGTGAACTCAACTGGCTTCGACTCCTCTGGGCCTCGTTCCATTGCATAACAAATACCCACCTTGCTCATGGCCAGAGGAAGGTGGCAAACTGCAAATTCCTCGCCCACACGCACGATACCTTCGCAATCACACGGTCTGTTGATAGATGGCCAGATACGACGTGATTCTCGATCTTTGAGCATCTCATGTCGATTATTGAATGGCATTCATACAGCAGTCAATAATTAGCGTCGTCACTTCTTGCATATGCCCTGGCTCAGCTGAATGATCTGCAGGTCGATGCGGCCGACTGAAGGCATGCATCAAATTGCGTATCCACAGACCGAAAGAGGAAACCACCAAAGCACGAGATCGACCGATCCTGAGTGCGTCCGGCTCTGGCAAACGGCAAGTCAATGGGGATTGCATGCAAGGCAGCCATTGTGCAGAAGGCCAAACCCTTATCCTCGAGTCCTGATTCAACTGCCCTTAGCGACGTGCTGCCAATCGCAACATTCAAAATACCTCTGCTTTCACGTTTCACTTTGGCCTCCACCTTGCACCAAAACCGTCATTTGATATATTTAGAAGATTTCAGTCTCCCTCCAACGGTGATGGTCGCAAGGTCCACAAAGGCACCGACGGCGGTGAAGTGTCAAACTAGGTTGTCGAAGGTTTAAGGACCTTGAGAGCGTGGCAGGGCATAGCCCGTAGGGCGACTGCGGGCGAGAAATTTCTAAACGCCTTTAGCCGACAGTGATTCTCCGTCCTGGGGACATCTGCCCTAATTTGCATCTGCACGCCATCAACCGGCTCCTTTACAGGGGAGAAGGGGATCCAGCTTGTTCAGGGGGTTCCTTGTCAAAGTTGATGCTTGAAGATCTAATCAAGTGAGACGAGATGACTCTTGTCCCAGCGGGATCAAAGATTCCACGTCATTCCAGGCAGAGCGAGATACCCGAGCTGACGCTTCGGGCCATGGACTCCTTTGGCTGGGGATGGGAGTGTGAGGTCTTTAGCGGAGGAATACCTTCTGGTCATGTTCTGTCGGGGCTTTGAAAAGGTGTGAAAGTGTTGAAAAGTGCGCATGGCAAAGGTCTGAACGACCAAGCTCTTCGCCAAAAGGTGGCCTTGGGGTTCAAAGAGTCGTTCCAAAAGGTATATTATCATTGGGATCATGGTCACTGCCCGCGCTGTGCCTTCGCTGGCTGGCGGTAAGAATTAGGCAGTATTTGGACGACTAGCTGTGACGGCTGGCACCCATTTGTTTTGGACGTGCTCCATCCAGGTACCTCTTGGGGTGAGCGGTCACCACCAACACCCCCACAACACTGTCCCTCTCGGGAGTCCCCAGCCCCATGGCTACCAGCGGATTGCGTGAGACCGAGGGATAACAGCGATGAGGGCAAGAGAAAGCGGAATCGGCAAGTATCGCCGCAGACTAGGCTGCGAGACGGCACGGTAAATTCCAGACTCTCGCATCCATGTGAGCTTTGGTTGTCTGCGTCGGGCAGATGAGTAAAACCCAGCGGGTTAGGTGTACGGAAGAAAAGCCATGGCTGACAGCAAGAACGAATGGTGGACAGCTTTCATGCAGGAAAGGGCCCAACCGATGGGGGAGGAGCAGAGGGCCATAAGCATGTCCGTGGTGTTTTGTGGCACCATTGGGTGGCGAGACGTGCCCATGTTTGGGTGGTGATGCCCGACTCCAGACATCCGCAGAGCATGTATCTGTCGTATCTGTCTGTAACTTTCAGGCCACAGCGGTGGACTTGCATCCAAACCAAAAATGGCCAGCCTCGTTCCTGACTTCATGCGAGCAAGGGCCCAGGAGTCAACGCCCAAGGATGTACCTCTGACTGGCAAGGAAACCTTTGGCACAACACGGGAAAATTGAGATTTTGGCTGAAAAGCGGCATTGAATCTCGAAAGTGAACCACTGATGGCAGTAGGAAACTTCGGATCTCGAAGGCGCGCTTTCGAATGGTCACACAGCGTCTTTGCTCCTTGTGGGCAACGCAGGCCAATCGGACATGTATCTCCATGAACGAGACCATACGAGGTACGTGGGCTGAGGTACAATGTTGGGCGAGAAGCCTGTGCTGCAAGCCCACAGTGACATTGTGGAGAGCAAATAGGCACTTCATGGACTCAACGCCAGCTAGCAGCAGCAGCAGAAGAAGAAGAGGTTCTGGCCTTTTCGTTGGCCTGTCGTCAATTCTTGCCGCTGCCGTGAGCCGAAGTCGAAAGGGGCCCTGGCGACAACCATTGGGTCGCTAATTCGTTTAAGGGGAAGTCGTGGTGGCCCCGAAAAAGACAAGGCTTCAAGGGACTCGTTGCTAGTACCGAGTAGTTGTTGGGCGTGCACCTGTTGTAGTAATGCTGAGACTGCCTAACTAAGGTGGCTCGAATAGTCCAAAGCCTAGTGAGCCCACAGCGCATCCGCCTTTCTCCACCGTCGCCACCGAGAAGGATCAATAGAGCATTAGCGGGGGAAATTTCAATTACCTACAAGTAGGCACAAGTACGGAGTACGGAGCATTCGTACGAGGTACCAGCCCACGAGGTCTAGTTTCCTGAGGTGCCGAGTTTGGGGCGAGCATAGTGTGACAGCCGCACCAAGGGCATAACACCCAGAGCTCTGTCCTGCACTTTGACCTCGTCGGATACTGTACTAAGAAGTCGGAGGGTTCAAATTGCGGCGGGTGCCAGAGGACGTACAGGACTCTGCTTCCGCCTTACGTCTCGAGGCTTACCAGACTGGGGGCGGATTTGGTGCAGTCCTTCGCGCTTCGGATAAGGTACAAACAAACCGTGCCTGTTGCTACGCCTTTAAAGTTTGTACCGATGCTGTTCTGAAAATACTCACATGGCCAGTATCTGGCGAATCGGCTTCTGCATGGGTTCGTAATTGTAAAGGCCGACCGGGGTAGGACAGGATCTGGTGGGCTTGGAAAGGGCACCTCTTAGTTAAAGGTAGGGCCTGGGAAGGAAACGGCATGCTCGTTACCATCCGTTGTAGTCGTTTCGATGGAGATTTGAGTTCCAATGCCCAGTAAGCACCAACATCCAAGGAGAGCTGTCGGCAGAACGGCCCCAGTAACAAGAGGGCCCATTCCGCCACGCATTGGCAAGGCCAAAACAGCTGGTCCAAGCTCGTGAAAGGCCACCGAAGCTTCCGTAGAAAAACAACTAAGATGGGCCACACGAGATCAAGGTCTCACACTGACACATGCCTCAACCAGGATTCTGCTGGTCAAGCCTTGTTATGGCTGGCATTTATCGTTCCGCCCATGGAGCGGTCAAGCCCCTTGATGGCTACCTAATAGCCACCGAGGCGTCGGCTTACGTGAAATTCCCAACGGCTGAAGGAGAAGTCCCCGGTTGCCTTACAAGGTTTGATAGCAAGGGTGCACCTATACTGGAGGAACGCAGGACATATTTGCCCCTGATAATGGTACCGAGTAACCTGATAGTTCGCCTCGCAAAGGCGAAGGCTCCGCCTTCAGAAGAAGGGGCAAAAGATCGACAAGCATTAAATCAACCCTGCCGCTCTGCAGCGAGCGGCCCGGCTTTTCAGCGTCGTGTATGCACAATGCACTCTTTTTTCGCATAACTCAATCCAGCGATCCCTCCATCGACTCGTGGCAGATGCCCATCATCCTTTGTTTGAGGACGCGAAGGAGCTCGCTTGCTTGCAGTGGGTAGATTGACTCGCGATTGACGGAGGCTCGCCAAAGGAGATATCTGTGCCTCAAGGGGGTTGTGCAAGGCTGCCATGGCAGAGCTGGCCGATTGCAACACTGATGTTGCTTCAAGGAAAAAAGATTTGACAGATCTGCAAGGTTACGAGATGCAACTTCCTTGACAGTATCAGGGCCTCGGGCCATGGACCCTGCCGCCCTTTTCGTGGTTTACCCCTTTTTGGTTCTTTTGGCCTTGAAATCGTACTTTGCTCGCTCTACTTGATGTTCCTGGTGTGGTTGAGTTAGTAACAAGTCGATTTAAACACCGCGTGCTAGAATCATACCTTATTTGTGGCGTTCTGTCCTCCATAGTTGCTTGGACCGCCGCAAAAGGACTGTTCGGCGATTGACTCGATGTGTTCCTTTTGGTGGTGGACAGCTCAAGCATGTGGCGTTTCAGGGGCCCGAGAAACTCGCTTGTGGACGTCGAATCGGGTAGTAGGTGGCAAAGCCATCACTAGCTGAGCCATGCCTTCATTCCAGACAAGTCCGGGGTATGCAAGAAGCCGTCAAATCGTGATCGCAGCCCCGTCGACGCCTTGCCTCACCCGAAGCGAAGACTAACTCTAAACGATCGCCGATCTCGAGCCGATGCTCCCAATGGAGAAAAAACAAAGATGGACAAGGAAGGTGCCTTGTCCTAGGCAAAGATAGCATATAGGTCCGTTCAGTTTTGGAAAAAGCAATCTCTCGCCTGCAATGGAATACGACCAACAGGGAATGGCAGACAGGGTGTCAGCATCAAGCAGACAAGATCTCAATTGATGCTGATCGTCGCCTCGTGGGAGCTACCACTCCGATGCGGTTTAGCTCTGGAATTGGAGTGGTTCTCATGCCGAGTCAGTGATAGTGTGGATCGTGCTCGAAAACCATACTTCATCTCGTAACTTCGTCAGCAAGGTGGACAATCTCACCAATCTCTTCTCTCTTCGAGAAAGGTGGATAGTCATCCTGACCTCCTGCGTCCTCGGCATTTACGCGAAGACCCGTTTGACGTATGGATCATCGTGGCGATTCGCGGCCCGTTCATGGTTGATTAAAGAGGTGGTGGCACCTATTGACAGCCGAAGTACGAGCGCCATGATGCATGCAGACTGCTGCACCCAGCTATCATGTCTCCGTACTGGTACATACCGCACTTACCTACACTCATCCTTTGAACCCACCACTCGCTGCCCACCGCCGTCTTTTTGACAGACGGGGACAATTCCGAGCCGTGGCTTGAAACAGCAATTTATTTTCCGCGGCCCAAAGCCCCCTCACGTCGGCCGGGCTCAGTGGATCGAAAGCCTTCTCGCCAGCATAAAATATGGGGGGTAAATGATAATCCTCCGTAGCTTGGTGCAGGGTAGTAGAGCACAGCAGCAGGAGCTTTCGTCATCCTGAAAAAGGATGAAGGGCCGCCACAGCAGCTGAAAGGGGGGCAGCTCCAGTCCAAGCGCATTTCCACTGATCTGCTAACGGTCTCCGTGGTGATTCGATCACTTGACAAAAGAGGGGGACGCTTGTGAACGGTGCATCTTACATTAAAGGTCTTAACATAGCCAAGATGCGTTTCTCCAGCCTGGGATTTCTTGGACGGCTTTCTAGAGTGATCTGTACAATAGTGAGGGTCTTTGTTCTCGATGACCACTGGCAAACCAGTCAATCGAGGAGATGTCAGCAGGAAAGAGGGCTCACCATGCTAGCAGGAAAGGAGAAAGCACCCACCGGGATTGCCTGTCCGCTTCAACGTCCGCGGAGGCCTTAATCAGGCCGGAAGTAAACTGGGGCACCACTTGTGCTGATGGGCGCGTAGATTGGTGGCCTAGGGCCTTGACCGGCACACATCAACCACTGCCAGTGGGCGAAACAAGCGAAAAAAGCCTTGAATGCAGCAGGCTATCCTGTCGCCAGTGGGCGGAGAGAGTCCACCAGAAATGCGCCGGGCCTGGCCAGTGTGCCGAGGAGACTGAAGGCTTTGAGTTCAACGCTTGAGCTGGGGTCAGTTCCAATTGTCCACTACGGGGACCAACTGCTGAAGCCCGATCGCCGACCCAAGCAGACCCTGGTAGGCGGGTTCTCGCTGTGGCTGCTGCCCAGGAGGGCTAGCCGTCGCCGTTCAGTGGGCAAGTTGACAGTGCTCGCGTCTGATCTCCCTCTAGCTCCCTTCCCCTGTCAACATCCTCGCTTGTTGGCCCTACTAGACCGAGATTTCTGACCTCTAGCGCCACTTGGCGATCTCTCAAATCTTTTCGCTGGGTCCCTGCCGTGACACCACCCCTGCCTCGATTTGTGATTGGTTGCTAGCTGGCGTCAGTCTTTGGCAGAGCAATGGGCAGCTCCCAGGTGATGGGAAACGATAGTGCGTCTGCAACTCCCTATGATCCTTGCGGCGGGACACGGCAGAAGGAAGGCGGACCAGGGCTCTCGACAATCTCAGCTTCATGGGATCTTTGAGTCCTGCGGGTGGCTGGGTTGACTGATTGGCCCAGGTCCCAAATTCCCCGTCGGGAAGATCAAACGACTGGCATAAATCGCCACCCATGCCTCTCCGCCAATGCCCCCCTCCCCCCCCCAGAGGCCCCCCCCCCCCCCCCTGCAGTCTGAAGGAATATGATTGACTCATGAGAAGAGATATGGGCAGCAAACATGCATGTATGAGTTGCCCCCAAAGAAGAGTGGTCGACAAGCGCTCTGGCCAATGTGGGAAGCTGCCAGTCAATTCGTGCTTGGCAACTTTATCGAAAGCCTTCCATGATCTGATGGCCTTGGGTCGTACAGTCCTGGCAAAAGTTATTTTATCAATAGAAACAACCAAGATCTCGATGTGATGTGAGGTCCAGAGAAGAGGCAATTGTACGTAAAAGTCACTTTAACGACAAATTTGTATCATTTCTGGGTCCGCCCACAGTCTGTGCGTGGGCCATTCCAGCTTGGATCAGTCATGCCTGCCCCAGCCTCCTCGGTACAGAACGTCCATATCTGTACGCGGAAAAGGCCGTGGCGCCGAGTTCGCTTTGCAGCCTGTTTCCCCAGAAATTCACTCGTACACCCACTGTAACATCATAACAATCGATCGCCAAACGCTGAGACTCTCTTGCCGCCGCACAGAAAACCATCCTCGGAACGCCCACCAGCATTAAATAAGATAAATATTCTTGATGACATGAACCCAAAACACTTGGACCTCCTTCCTTGCTCAGTGTTGGGTATCGTAGAATCTCGCTCCTCGTGAAACTTGCAGATGGTGTCGGATGGCTAACTTGCCGCCGTGTTGGTACAATAATCGCTGGAAAACGGGGCCGAATGAAGCAAATGCCAAAAACGTTGGTAGCAGACTCGGTGCTATGCCGAGTATTCCAGCTTTAGCGGCTGATGTCCGCTGATACTCCTGGCATCTCTCATTCAAGAAGCCGTGCCACGTTCATCCGAGTGTCCTTCTTCCCGCTCGGTAGACTTGGGCTATTCCTCTCGATCGTACTCATGCCTATGCTGCCTTCTTGGAGTGAAAGTAGACGTGGCGAGCCTGGGACAAGAGTGACTTCTGGAATCACCGAACCTGCTCTTTCCGCTGATCGGTACGCATGGAAGTCGTCCTTATCCCGCCCCTTCCAAGTGCCATCGATCTCGGCATCTGGATAGTTCCCTGTGCTGTTTCTGCGTTGCATCTCTGGCCACAGCTCCATAGACGGTAGTTTGCTCACAGTCCCGCCTGGACGAGGAGATGTAATCGTCTTGGGCGAAATAGAACAATTGGACTGGTTGTCTGATACGAGCGACGGCGCTTGCTGATTAAACGATCCTTGCGAGGCTTCAGTCGCTGCAGGAGATGGAACAGGGGCTTCAGTCCAGTTCAGAGGTGGTAACTGGCATTCTGATCGACTTGGTGACCAGTTCTGGAGCCCCAGGAGAGGCATTTCTCTTGGACTTGGTAGATTGCCAGCAGCTGAATGTGGCTGAAGGGGGCTCAGGGTCGGCTGATTACACCCTAGGTACAAGAGAGACCTGCCATCAGTCTGCATGGGGCGTTGATGCCTGTCTGGCTGCGGAAGTACGTCGTATCGACGCTCTGGTCGCGGGACTTGAGGCCCTAGTGTGCCTGAAGGGCTGGTATTGGGTCCCTGAAATGGACCCGAGACTGAGAATGATGGAGAAGCTAGATGTCCAGGTAGATAAAGCGGCTTCAACGGTAGGGGTGATGCCGAAGCAAGAATAGGTTGCGTCCGGTATCCCACCGTCTTCGAAGCAGCACCCTGCGGTCCTGTATGCCTTTTTCGCCGATTCATGCTACCATTCCACCAATTCTTGACCGCATTGTCGCTCCGGTTGCCCAGCCGCCGTGCAATTTCGGCCCATCGCTTTCCCATTTCGCCCACTAGTTGCTCGATAAGGTCGCCCTCCTCTGGCGAAATAGGGTCGTGATTCAGAGAAGGTTTCAGATTTTGATGGTATCGTTCTCTGCACTGCTTCGGTGATCGATGTTGCATGTGTTTGGAGATACTGACCCAGTTGTTCGGGCCTTGGGTTCGGACAAGATGCAACAGAGTATCATCTTCTTCCGGCAACCAAGGGCCTCGCCGGCCAGATCGGGACATGTCGGTGAGGGAAAGGTTGGGCAGGTAGCGGTGAGCACCTCAGTTCTCTGCTTAATGGAGCGTACACAGAGTCTGGGAAATCTCTCCCAGAGGCGCTTTTCGACGAGTCTAGTCGGCGTAGGAGACAAATATAAACATATGACTCCAGTGCGTGACTTGATCTGAGTCCTGGCCCAGTGGGGTGGGTGTGAACGGTCCGTTGGAACCCTCAACTTAATATCCACAACCAAGTGCTCCAGGAGAAATGGAGGGCAGGAACGTCCTGTATTCAACCGTTGTTGGAGCGGACGGCCGAGTGTAGTTGTTCAAAAGGCCAGTCCGATGGTCAAGCAGAAACCGGAAGAACGGGCTTGCTGAAGAAGTCGGGAAGAGAAAGAGCGGTCCAGAGGCAATAATCGAACTGTTTTGGATGCTCAACGTTGACCCAATAGACGGTCGACGTTACGGTTTGATGACCCCCTCCCATCCACGCTTGTCTAGAAAAATGATCTGGGATGCAAACCGAGTCTTGACGGGTTGGAAACGTTGCAGAGTCGTGCTTCAGTGGTCTGAAGGAATCAAAAGATTGAAATTCTGATGTTCAAAACGTGCTATCATTCGATGTATGTAGCGTGCGAATGGAAGTCGAATGCTCCGTACCGAGTAGAGGGGGGACAAGGGAAAGAGGCGCTGAAAGCACGAGCTAGCATTGCGCCATGGATGGCAAGGTGGGAATCCTCGACGTCCTCTTTCGGAAGCCCGGCTGGATGTTTGTGGGTGGTGGATGAGAAGCAAAAGCCCAAGTTGGGACCCACGCCGTACTTCCCGGATCACTCCTGAGCGAACTCTAAAGGGTTCTGGGAAAAGTTAAGGACATGGAGCAGCGTTCTTCGGCTAGGCTGCCAGCTCACTTACCCAGGCCAAAGTCCGCAACCAGCCAAATAGGAATGGAAGGCCCAAGGGGACAGGCCCTCAAAGCCAGCTCAACGCCGCGATCGAAGGCAAGCACTAGCCGTTCTTGTCCCTTGGGCCCATTTCTTCGTCTTGTCGAAGCCCAGATGGGGCGCATTCATGGGCAGGAAAGGAAGTGTAGTGTAAAAGCCCGCTTAAACTCGACCCAAAACGCCCATGTTCTCCACCAGATCGATCTGGAGACATGGGTGTCCCCAGGCCAATTCAACAGGGCCCTACCAGGGCAAGAATGAAGGAAAGGTACCTTGACACATTCACTCTTCCAACGCGAGAGGGTGGAGGTATGCAGAGCGCAAGCTTCAGTTTCTATTGCGTGCATAACGCCCGGGAGCGGCTTCCCACGCTTTCCTGAGCCCTTCACGTCTCCGGCAGCGTCGAGACAAAGTATCCTTGGAGACCTGGCATCATCATCATCGACTACCAAGCACTGAGGGGCAAACCCGCGATGAATCAGAGAACTACAGTTCCAGTCTGGGCGGACGGCAAGTCCCGAAGGATGTCTTGTTCAACCACAGCTGAAAGCGGACCCCAGGGGGGTGGGCATTATCGAGGCACGGATATTTTGAATTTGGTAGAGTCGATCCGGCATTGTTGGTTTCCCTCGCCAGCAGAGAATGGGCTCGAACCCCCTGATCGGTGATGATGAAGGCGGGATTTCCCTCCAGAGAAATCAACAAGCGATGCCGTCAAATCAATGTGTGCTGAGATGATGGAGGAAGCAACTGCAAGTAGTATAGTGGCATGTCGAGGCCTTGATCAAGAGCTCTGAGCGTCCTGGACGCTGAGTGGTCGAGAGGTAGGTCTTCACGTCAAACATTTGAGCAACTAAAATTGCGAGGTGCCACGGCCTGAAGCCAAAGCGGTTTGACCGTTGTGGCCCCTGCGAGGCCCCGACGTCGATTGGAGCAGAGAATGGGCCGCCGATAGCATTGGCGAACAGAGAACCCAATGAAAGACAAGAGACAGGGATCGCGATCGCGCGTCCGGATCTGGCGCGCGGAGTCCAGCGACTTTGACGGTGGGAGCCTCCATTGCCTCTGCCAGGCTGAGACGGCTAGTGGTGACTCGAGACGAACGCCATATTTCGTTAGGACATCCCAAACGGAAACAGACAGTCAACAAAGCTTCCCACGGGCTGCTCTGAGTTTGTGCCAACTTTGGTTCGGGAAGATCACCAACTCCGCCGAGGGGATGCCCTGGCAGATCCAGGTAGATCAAGAACGTTTGTCCCCTGTTGTGCATGACAGCTCCCCGCCTTCAAACTACCATTGTGAGGTGTGTCGTAGGATGTTCCCAGGGCCCTCATCCAGCTCTTGTTGATGGCTGTAGACCGGGACTTGCTGGGAAATGGCCGGCGAGCTCGTGGAGGTTCTGATGGCGGTGGAACGACGTTCTGGGACCTGGCAGGGCCTGGATCCTTGTCAACAGAAGGGTCGTCAAGTCTCGCGCTCCAAAGCAATAGTACCGAGTATAGCGGCAGAATTTGGCGAGGCAGACGCAAGCTGTGCTGGGTACCTAGGGTCAGTGCGCCCCCGGAGTACCTTGGGTACTTCGGGTCCTACAGCCGGACCGTCTTGGAGGTACCAGAGCGAGGCGAATATTACGACAATCAAGCGACGGGGAAGGGGAAACGTAGAGGGCGGCAGGGCGGCAGGGTTGCAGGGTGGCAGGGTGGCAGGGTGACAGGGTGGCAGGGCGGCAGGGTGGCAGCGGTGGCAGCGGTGGCAGGGATGTTTCGAGTTCTCAATTGCAAATGAAGCGCAGTTCAGCTGGCTGCTTGGGTTTTAGTTGTTGAGAGGCGAGATTCACAAACCAATGGCGCAGAAATGGAACTGTGACGAACTTGAAACCAGCACATGATGGAGACAGCCCAAGACACCACAAGACACCACAAGACACACCGTCTGCTTTGCTCTGATTCACTTTCCTCTCACTTTCACTCTTTTCTCGGTGCTCTCTCTCGTGTCTCTCTTTGCTCTCGTTTCCCCAATGCAATGCATATCCATTTCCACTTCTGACTGCCCTTGCTCCATGTCCATGTCAATGAGCCTGTGTTCCCCCTTTTCCCATCTCCCATCTCCCTTGTCCCCCCTGTTCCCGTCTGTCGTTACTGCCCTGCCCTGGTCTGGTGCGGGATCCCGCTCAGCTACCCATGGTCCTGGGTCCCCCAAAGGCGCACACGCCATCCATGCAGCATCCGAATTAGGGCGGTACGTACCTACATAGGTACCTAGGTACCTAATTCCTATCTATTCCCTTTTCCTAATGCGTGCATCGTCCCCAGACTGTCCAAGCAACGGAAAGTGGTCTCTCTTCCCTCAAGTCTCGACAATGGAAGTTGAGCCCATCCACCGCGGCCATTCCGGGGTTCTAGATCTGGTCCTCGGGTTTGAGGCCTCGAACTATTCCAGATGGATATTATCTCACGACAAAGATTACTTGGGCCCAAAAGCCTCAGCTCTCAAAAGACTCCGTCTCCTTGAGCAGTTACTAATTTGCCACCCGTCTATGGATTTACGTATCAGTGGCTTGTAACCTCGTAATCCTCATGTCAGAATAACATAGCAGCTTCCAATACATGTTCCCCCTTGTGAATTGTTTCCACATCCATCGCAAACTGGCCGAGGAGAAGCCCGAGTTTCCCGTCGATGGAAGAACTCGGAAGTCCACGCCATCAAGCTTCACGTCAACGACGCGTCGGACTGCAACCTCCTTCAATGCTGAGGCCCAGGAGGCAGCAGAGCCCTCCAGTAGCCACAACGAGACTTCTCTCCTGCATGAACTCAGCTCTGTTCTTCGCTGCTGAGGTTTCCATTTCAAGCAAATTTGCAGGACACATCCATAGGTGCACGCGTGACAGTCGTCTATCCTAGGAACAATCCAAGGCAGCTGAGTAGTCGTGGTCGTAGTCGTGCGAACTCGTCTCGCATGGCAGGCGTCTCCCATTATGCCCAGGCCGAGATTCCCAAACCCCCCAATGGACATTTCAGCCTAAGCAATATTCACAAACTCTCTCTTCGTTCCTCTGGCCATTCCAGGTGCTGCCCCGTCACCTTCCTGCCATGTCTCTTCATCAACATACTCAGTTTCCCCTGCGACCTCTCTCACCCTGCGCCCCAACACCCTCAATCCCGCAAGATTGAACCCCAGTTCCCCTTTCTGCCTCATCAGCGTGCTTCGCAGCTTGCTTCTCACCTCCTCCAACATCCCTTTCATCGCTCTCGAACTCACAATCTGTTTTTGATGGGTCTTCAGCATGAATAACAAGATCCGACATGTCAAGGGGATGGAGCGGCCTTCTTCGGCCCAAAGGGCGAGGAATGTGAAGAGCGCGGGAACCTGAGAGAATGAGAGTACGAGCAGCGCGTCCTGGAGAGACGCGGACGGGATCCTTTGAACGGTGCTGAGTACGTAGGTCGATGCGGACATGTTGTTGTTGGCAAGGAAGATCGGGTTCCGCTGAGGAGCGGCAGCTTTGGGTTTCGTTCTTTTTGCTTCGGCGTAGATTCGCATCGTTTTGAGATCTTCCATGCCCACTTCCAGTGCTTCCGCTATTCTCTCTCCAGCCATCAATGTCTGCGCGGTTTGCTTGCCGGCCGGACCTGTTTCGACACCATCTGCATTCCCCTCCCCATCAAATTCATTCGCATCATTCTCCAGAGACGTTAGAAGTGTGTTTTCATACATGTCCTCTAGTTCCTTTTCTCTTTCTTCTTCCAAGAAGATCTGCTCATCGGTCTGTTGCCATATGCGGATGCTCTTGTCATGACTCGCCGTCACAATAAACTCCCCGGAATGCGCAACGGCCATGGCCCAAATCTCTCCATGGTGGCCTTCCAGCTTTTGGATCTGCTCAAACTTGTCTGCGTCATAATATTTGATCACTGTATCCTTGCTCGCGGAGAAGAAGTGGTGTCCATTCCCTTCATCGTTATTGGGGACGAATTTAACGG
The DNA here is from genome assembly GCF_000835475.1 of Cladophialophora bantiana CBS 173.52. NCBI lineage: Eukaryota > Fungi > Ascomycota > Eurotiomycetes > Chaetothyriales > Herpotrichiellaceae > Cladophialophora > Cladophialophora bantiana. The sequence continues at coordinate 1,806,853 of NW_015971579.1, forward strand.
TGAGAATACTGTCTTGGTGGGCAAAAAATGCTTTGTGGCAGTCACCAAAGTCGAGGCCCCAGACACGGACGTTCTTGTCGGCACTTGAGGTGACAATAAGTTTGCTGTCGTAGCTGATGTCCATTGATAGAACTGGGAGTTTGTGGCCGTATAGCGTGAGGAAGAGTTTGAGTGTGTCGGTGAAGAAGACCTTCACAGTGTTGTCGAGAGTGCTGACGGCGAGGAGCTTTTCGTCGGGAGAGAAACAGATGCTGAGAATGTCATCGGTAACTTTGAGGGTGCGGGTATGGACAAGGGTGAGTCTCGCGCTTTTCCGCGTTGTACCCAGTACTTGCTCCTGGATGACTTTAAATTGCCAGAATTTGGCATTCTTGTCGGCCGATCCTGTGACTAGGGATTTGCCGTCCGGGCTGACTTGTAGTGACCAGATGTCTCGCTCGTGCGCATTGATGGTATCGAGTAGTGTGGATGCTGCGATGTCAAATACTTCGAGCGTGCCTTCTCGTGTACCCACGACGACGATTTTGTCACCTGGAAGGAATGCCACGCAAAGAGCATGACCACAGTCAAGGGTCCGCAAGCAAGTCTGTGTTCGCGTGTTCCATATTTTCAAGCTGCCATGGGAGACAGTGGCGAGCATTCGGTCATCCGAGCTGAGTGCAACACATCGGATGTCTGTACGATGGCCAGGCATGTCCACCGTAAGTGCACGGTTGTACTCTGGGGCATCAGATGACTTCTTCTTATCTGAAGCCGCCACTTCGAAGAGCTCAAGTTGATTGTTTGAAGTAGCCACCAGGATCCGAATGGACTTGCCAGACTTTCCCCCAGCCCAGTCCATTGATCTAACCTTCCCGCCCGTACGTACAAGCACGTAAGGCACAAATATGTCCGCGGCCGCTGCGTTGGAGATATTTGTCGAGTCTTCAACTCCATCGGCGACGTCGACCCCTGAATCGGCATCCGTTGTTCCTTCTTTCTCTTTTCTCCTTTTCCGCTTCCGGGCCAGAGACTTTCTTAGCTCCGTCTCTGATCGAATCCGCAGTATCTCGACAGCTTTGTCGGAGCCGTGCACAGCAATTAAGTCGCGTTGTGGATGAAATGTGATCCCCAATGGCCGATCGCGGCCTTGCCGGTACAGTGTTCCTCGCTCTTGCAGGATATATTGTCCTTCAGGTACGTTCGCGCGAAATTTCTCTCTCAACACGATTTCGCTTATTGACCACACTTTTAGTTCCCCGTCATTTCCGGCGGTAATACAGCCACTGCCATCTCTCGCAAGCCCCAGAGCCCAACATTCTCCATTCGTTTGTGTCACATGCGTCTCGATGCAGTACTGTGTAGACAAATCCCACACTTTGATCAGAGCATCCTTACTGGTAGACAGGAGGAAGTCATGGGAACTAGGGCCGCTATTGAGCGTATCTGGGGAATCGCCCGCAGTGAGGAAATTGAGCGAAGTAATTTGATCCTTATGGCCGCGGAGACGATACAATCCCACCTCAGCAACCAGATCCCAAACGATAACATTAGTGTCCTTTGAACCGCTAGCGAGACGGACTCCGGAATGGTCAAATGTGAGTTGTGTTATTGCTGTCCTATGCCCATTGAAAGTGATTATTACCGTCGCTGTTCTTGAGTCCCATATTCGGATCTTGCCATCGTCGTAGCCCACGGCAAATACGTCGGGGTCGACTTGGCTTCGGCATATGACGGTAACAATGGCATTGTTGTCCGCAGTGTTCCATATTCCCACTTTTTCTGACTTCTTCAGATCCCACAACACGACTTCCTCGTTGGCGCCGACATAGGCACGACCGGCGCCACCTCTGCTCGTGGAGTCTTCATTCTCAGAACTGGGATCCCAGACGACGTTAGCGGAGGCTGTACAGATCTGGCCAAAGGTCTTGCTGTGCTCGAATTTCCTGCGAATATCAGTACTATTCTGGTTCAATATAGAACCATCTTCCCACTCACAGATATGACTTGACCATTGCGGGGAGGTTGGCGGCGCAAAGTCGAGGGCAAGTTGACAATTTTTTTTTCTCGAAATGCGGAGAAATTTAGCGACAATCACTGCAAACCTGCCAAGACATGCACCCTTCGGTTTCTTGGTGTCAACATCTCGACGGCGGGCTAAATTCGTCCTTTGGCTCAGGCTCCTTCACAGCCCGAAGTCCATTCTGCTCAGTCTGCCTCATGCTCGTTCCGGCTGAAGACTCAATGGTTGGCGACATTGGTTCTGCCAATTACCATGTGCTACGTATGATGACGGGCCGTCGCCATCACAGAAATATATACTCCGTCTTCCGTCCGTCCTCCGAATAAGATGCGCCCTATATCTGGAGCACAGACGTTCACGTCCCTCCAACCCGAGGTACTAGACGTCACCCCAGACTGCTCATTGGTTTCATTGGGATGCAAAAGGATGATCTTGGGTCACGAGTTTCAGGTCTGCTGTTCTAGACCGCACTCGCTTGGCGGATGCAAAGGCCTAGAACCTCAACAGTTGTCCGCATGGAGAACACATTGTGCATTCGCTTCGCTGCACGTCGATTACATATGATATAAAACCGATCGAGTTTCGCTTTGCCGATCGTGTCCAAACGAGAACGTCGCCTCCGGATGTCATGACCAGTTCGTTAGAGAATGTCCCAACAATGGCTCCAACCAATGTTGTGAATGAAGTCATTGTCAACAGCATCTCTGCGACCGTTGAGAGACTACGTCAGCGAAATCTTACATGCTCTAGGAGTACCGAGCATGACTGTTGTATTCCCGGGCTACTTCACGGTGCGGCGCAAGAAAATCTTCCATGCTTGACCGGCAAACTAGCGTAGCGATCTAGTTGTACCCGTTTTGGTGGCTGACTATCACTTCTAGCATTGGTCAAATTCGACGACGATAGGACTCAGCTACAGAGATTATGCGCACGCCTTCATTGGGACTTTGGTCTGCTGTGCCAGATTGCGACTGAGTGGAAGGCACGAAACAGCAGCGAGGCGAGCATGTTTGGATTCGACTCGACCGTCTTCTTTTGCGAAACTGCATGGGGAGTTGAAACATGTCGGCGCAGTCAGTGGACTTCGATCATCGAGCTGAATTATGCCGAAGCATTCGACCGGATGTACCTAGATGTCAGAGGCTGTCTCCGGCCCATAAAGGGCAGAAGAAAAGGCGGACTGACCTGCAATCGCCCCTCTTCGAAGCGGAGCGAATGAGGCAACACGTCATGCCAACTCGAGACAGGACCTGGCCGGGGGGCGGGGGCCTCGGAGTTGGGTTGGCAACAGGAACTAGAAGAAGAGAGGTTATATTGTTTACTCCAACAGGCTACGATATCCAGCAGTATGGAGTAGTCCTGCCACTGTGTGGTAGGCGAAGAACTCGGTACGGACCGGGGGAGCCAGGAGGAGATCAAAAACATGGCAAATATAGAGCAAATAATATGAATTTTTACTCGTCCGTATTACCACCATGGCAATGACAAAAGACCCGTTACTTTTGCCCCTCAATGGGTCAGGCCATCAAGGAGGTGACTAGTGGCCTGACGAAGGAGAAAATATTAGTCTTGGAAATGGCGATATAAAAGCATTCGGGGCAGCATCTCCGCGGCCATGTTAGTTTTCCCCCTCGTTCACTTTGAAAACCCAATCCTCCATCCAGCAACCAACTGATCTACAGGGCAACGCAAACATCTCATGTCAGGACTCAAGACGCGGTGGCTATATTGCCTTCTCGCTATTTCCATCGTTATAAGAAGCTGTGCACAATGAAATGATGGGAGCTTGCAAAAGTACGCTCAGTACCGAGTCAATCTGCTCACCGATCATGGCTTCATCGTGCCCGCGGAGTTCTGTTGATCTTACTGCCGTGCTCCCGTTGCAGCCTCCTTTGCGGCAGATTACTATGTGGGACGTGGCCTGACACATCGCCTGTCGCGTTTACGTCCTCGGTTGATTTCCTGCCCCGGAGAAGCTGCTGGACGAGAACAAGCGTCGACAATGGTATATAAGGTCTGTGTGCGTTCTGACTCTGACTACTTGCAGAAGAATCATCGCTACCATTCATCTCCCTTACCGGCAAGACCTGTTCCTCCAACTGAGAACTAACCCCAAGATGCTTACCTCCACTCAAGTGCCCGCACCAGTCCGAAGTGACGAGCCCAATGGTTTTCCAGTCGAGAAGCCATCACGCTCTCCGGCCCAGCGGCCCGAGCTGAGCCTCGAGCACCAGAAGATCGTCAAGTCTACTGCGCCCGTCTTGGCCGAGCACGGCACAGCCATCACTTCGCACTTCTACAAACGCATGCTGGGCAACCACCCCGAGCTCCGCAACATATTCAACTCCGCACACCAAAGCACGGGCACGCAACCAGCAGCTCTTGCCAGTGCGGTGTGGGCATATGCCGCCAACATTGACAACTTGGGCGCTTTGACGAGCGCAGTGTCTCGGATCGCTCACAAACACGTCAGTCTCGGGGTCACGCCCGAGCAGTACCCCATTGTGGGCGAAAACCTGCTCGCCTCCATTAAGGAGGTGTTGGGCGACGCGATCAACCAACCTATTTTGGACGCCTGGGCCGCGGCGTACCAACAACTTGCAGACATCTTTATCGACGTCGAGCGCGACTTATACGAAAAGGCCGAGCACAGTCCCGGCGGCTGGACAGGATGGCGCAAGTTCAGAGTTGCCCGCAAAGTCCCCGAGAGCGATGAAATCGTCTCGTTCTACCTGGAACCCGTAGATGGAGGCCCGCTACCGGCTTTCAAGCCGGGCCAGTACATCTCCGTAAGAGTCTTCCTGCCGGAGCTGGGAGTGTACCAGCCTCGCCAATACAGTCTCTCCGACACGGACGACGGAAAACACTTCCGGATCTCTGTGAAGAGGGACGCCGGCATTAGCCCTGCGCCGCCCGGACGAGTCTCGAATATCCTGCACGAGAACCTGCCAGAGGGTGCCGAGCTGGATGTGAGCAACCCCTTTGGCGATTTCTTCCTCGACGTCGCCGGCTCCAACGAGCCCGTGGTGCTAATTAGCGGCGGCGTCGGGCTCACGCCCATGCTGTCCATGCTGGGGACGCTGGTCGAGCGCGCCCCCTCGCGGCCCGTTGTCTTCGTCCACGCCGTCCGCAACGGCAAGGTCCACGCCATGAAGGACTACCTGGCCCGCATCATGGCGGAGAACCCGCAAGTGTCGCGGGCCATCTACTACGAAGAAACCAGCGACGGCGACCGCGAGGGCGTCGACTACGACTTTGTTGGCCGCATCCTTCTCGACGACATCAAGGATAAAGTCCTCCTGCCCGGCGCGAGCTACTACCTGTGCGGACCTATCCCGTTTATGCGCCTCCACCGGAAGGCCCTTGAGGACCTCGGCGTGCCTCCCGAGCGGATTCACACTGAAGTGTTCGGCTCGGGCGTGGCTTAGATGGATAGATATATCGATGTCACTGGGCCCCTTTTTTTTCTATTACAAGATATACAAGTGATACAAGGTAGCCTGGGAAGACGCAACGCACGGGGTTGGCACTGGAAAGAGGGCTAGAGTAATTAGAACCCTTTGTAAACCTAGACGCTGAAATATAAAATATTCCATTCAACTTCGAGCGCTGCTTTTCCTTCTTCCGTTTCTTCCCTGTGGCTGCTCTTAATCTCACTCGTCGTCCAAAGATACTAACGATCCTGCTGTGTACATCCATAGCATACATATCGGGAGGGAACGTATTGCAGACGAATATCGTATATAATAAGGGCCTGGTCGCCGTTTTCCTCCTTTTATCTTTGGTCTTCCCTAACAACTCGTTCCGTCCATCGAGCCTTCATGCTACGTACATTGTACTTGGTGGTTGCAAAGCCGATTCCTTCGATGGGGTCGTTTTCAGTCATCGTCGTCTTCACAGAACGTGCGTACATATATAGATCTTCGCGTCGCCCGGACCGCTGCAATCATGATACGGATATATCTTATTTTGACCACTTCCACTTGGAAAGCAATACTTTGTGCTTACTGAATGGTATTGCTATTACGATAGTTCTCGAAAATCCATTGGAAACCGGATCTTATGGTTGCATGGATGAAATTCGAGACCCATCCAAATATGCTGCTGCAAATGTGAGAGCACGAAACGCAAAAGGGTTGATGCGAGCGGAGAGTATTGCCGCAAGTCCAATGCCCTGCCGGAATCCGGTACGCAAGAGTGGCGAGAACCACAAGCCACCCACAGCGAAAATATAGACTCCTGCCAGCATGTATGTACAATTCGCCATGATGTAGCTTCCTTCCCCAGATCTGCATGAAGCATAGAGCAGCCTTTGCACTAACAGTTCTGTGAGCCGTGATCAAATCCATGGCCTTGACGAACAACATCCAGCAATGTCTGGAACGCGCCTTCATTAGCGACCTGGAAGTTAAAGATCGACGCCAAAGTCATGATTTTCTGGAATCGTGCTCTGATTGTCTCATTCTGTCCAACATTTAACAGACAGTGCTTGATTGCTTCGAGGATTTTGTCGAACCGGTCGGGGGCGTCTGTTTGATTGCTGTGAGCAGCCTTGTCTCCAAGATATTTGTGTTTGATTTTCCAAATACCTTGAGCATCAGGTTGACTGTTTGGTTCGGTGTCCTCAAAATTCGACCGGACAAGGTTCAAAAGCCTCTGGAAATGTTTGTCAGGGCTAGCCCACACTAGAAGTTCCAGAGGCGTCTGCATGTTAGAATCGTATGTATCACAGTCTATTCCAGCACCAATCAAGCCCCAGGCGAAGTCAAGCAAACCATATGCGACAGCTTTCGAGACAACGCTTGATCCGTGATTAATTGCTAGCAGACTGTCGAGGTTCTTGTATTTCGTCAGATCCGATCGAAGTGGGATATCTGTAAGGGAGAACCCTATGGGAAAGTCCTGTGATTCGAGACTTTCCCAGGCCTCCAACAGAGAACAGTTCTTTTCGTAATAAGTAAAGCCCTGCGAGTTCTGCAGAGTTCTGATCAAAAAAGGCAGGGTGGCCGTTTCAACACCTGGATCTTGAAGATAACAAAAGACCGACAGGGAGGTATAGGCGAGAATGTGCATTTCCTCGGCTTCACGGTCCGTTAGCTAAGAGTCTTGTTCTGATTCCTCGATCTTCCGCCATGCGGGAGATGTCGCGTAGAGCTTGCAGGCTTTTGCTAATCGTAGGTCCACATCCCATCGGATGAGTCTGAAGGACCTGGCTTGGGGTGACATCAGATACTGCACAACCGTAAAATGTGCCAGCATGATTTTCCAGTGAATCGGCCTATCTTCAATGTCCGAGATTGAGACTAGGCTCCAGCAAACGTCCAGGATATCTTCTGCATCGTCCAATCGATCGCTCTCATCGATTTCAAAAGTGTAAAGGTCTAGGGTGAATGATTCGGCAAGCATCCCCAGAGTCGTGGACCCATACAACGCTGCCAGCCAGGTCAATGCCCAGAGAGCCCGTTTATGATCGAAAGGATACATGCTACTGAAGGTCCCATTCTAAGTAGCTTCCATAATTGATGGGAGTTGGCCCAAGGCGACTGCGATGTCGCGATCGGTTCGGCACCGCGAAAGCTGCTCTAACTGACACTGTGCCCAGACGAACCTATCCAGAGCATTAATATTGCATTTCCCGACGCTACAATAACAGACAGGAAGGCTCACGTACATGCCTCTGGCTTTTGCTTTCATATCGTGCACGATGCGATCTTTGGTGCTCTGCCGCAATTTCTTGTACCGTCCCCTTGGGTCTTCTTCCATCAGACCTTTTACGTGTATTGAAATATCATTATCCACTGTTGGCGAAAGTACCTCTCGATGGAAGTTGTATCGGTCGAATCGGAGTCTGATGTCAAGCTCGACTCTGCCGGAGCGGGTGAGCTGGAGTCTGATACTGGTGTTAGGGCAGCCGACCAGCTCTTCAAGCGCAGAGAAGATCTCGTTCCGATTGTCGCCTTCGTCTGGAGCATCTACAAATATGAAATTTAGTGTCGAATAGCTCCAGGACGCGAAGCAGGAGGGAGACGAGCTCTGGTATTGGGACCAGGTGACTAGCGGTGAAGCGAGCAGGTATTTGTCTTAGGAAATCAGGAAATGGGTGGCATTGGATAGCAACTTGATGTAGCAATGAACAGACTTTCTTGATGGGCAATGCCCGATGCAGGACTGATTGTCTTGACGCTCCATCCTAGGAGTATAATGTCCGCGTGCCAAACTTCCACATTCTCCAAACGGTGCAGAATCTCTTGCCTTCTTGGTACGGAGTCAGGCATCAGACTATTTCAGGACAGACGGTTAGTCAAATCTCCTGCACAGAAATCAAACACAATAACTAAATTTCTCTCAAGACGCCTAACAAAGAACTCACCGGTCGAAAAACTTGGCCTTTCCACGGCATAGCATGTCAGTCTCCTCGCCTCTTGCATTTCCTCCACTAAATTTTGTGGCTTTCTTTGGCAACCTCAGACAGCACTCTATTTTGTAAATCCAGTATACTTATCAGTCGCTTGATCACCTGCACGTCTTCCACTGTGAAAGCCGGTAAAGATACTACACCTTGAAAGCACTGCCGAAGGCGAGCTTGATCGACGATGTACCATTCGGATTCTCTTATGCCGGAGGAGAGCTCGTCAAAGCCTCTATCGGAGCCACCTCCTTCATCAAGCGGAAAGATTCTGAGAGCTAGAAGACTCTGTATTGTGTTCGTAACTTCCATAGATACTGAGTCGGGCGAAGTTCTGTTGAGCTCTTTGAATACGTCAGTGATATGCGACAGAGAAGGGAAAGATGTGACTGCCCTGGCTTCCGATGCCAGAGTTTCGAGTTCGGCATCTTTGACCTTGAGGTGTTTCATAAAGAGTATTCTGTGGTCGGCATGGATTTTGCTGAGCTCATGGGACTGTGTAAGGCATCCAGGACCTATCCACACGCAGTTGCTAAGCGTGACCCAACGTGGACATTCATCAGTAGAGGAACTCGGTATGTAAACGTGATTGTTCTGCTGGAACTCGTCACTGTTATCGGTGAATATTTGCATCTCTTGTAGTGGGATCGATAGGCAACATACCACACAAGGGTCGGATTGTCATCACATCGACCCTGAATTTTATCGTATAGCCAACGCACGGACTCGACGGAGACTTCACGGCCTTGAATGCTCCTGAGGATGCCGAGATAGGTATTAAGATCATCATTGATGATTACTCCGAACACTTTTAGAAAAGTCCATCCGGGGTCTTGCGGGTTTGGAATGTCAAGCACTGGCTGAAGGAAGGAGTATTCCGAGCGGAAATTCTCTGGCATGAAGCATCCCGTAGATGGAGTTTCCAACTTATGCCGTTCGCCATCACTACAAAGGACAAACACTGATGCCAACTGAGATTGCAGAGTTATAGGCTGATTTCGGGGGAAATGCTGAGAGCATTTAGCCCAATTCTCCTTCAGAAGCACTAAGAACTGCCGGGAATGGTGCTTCTCAAGAACACGGCGAAAGTCTTCTGACAACTCTGCGTTGATAATGTTGCTAGAATCCTTGACAAGACGGGGGATCTTCCACATGCCAAGTTGTTCGTTCAGCCAAGCTCTCCACCGCGGAAGATCGCCTGAAGCGATTTCTTTGTCATAGCTCCTATGCAAGAAGGGAAACATCCTGTTTCTATCCAGTTATCGAGATGCCGAGTAATGCTCGTCCGTATTGACATACACCTCCCGTGAACGATGTAGTGCTCCGGTCTTTGTGGCGACCCAAAACTGAACCTGGTTGGTTGGTTTCTTCCACCCTGACTTGAAGAGATAGATTGTCTGGGATGATAACTCAGACGGGGCGGCGCTGGCTCTGGGAACTGGTGTGAGTGCTTCTCCAAAATCAATTCTTGGACAGCAGGGATGGAAACCAGCTTGACTCGGAGGTTTGTGTATAGTCGTTCACAATCGCGATCGGTTTGGATGTCTCGGTGAACCTCAAATACCTCAATCCCTGGTGGAATTGGATGATCCATTCTGTTCTCCGGAAAGAACATTGTACCTGAAGATGCTGCAACCCGGCGTTGGTCACTCAACAGAATGATGGGGAGTTCGGATATTGCTTGTTCGAAATTAGAAATTAATGGAAGCAGGACCCTCGCTATATTGGAGTGCCACGCTTCGGGCATGGCAGCATCGCAGGTTGAGAGAGAGGTTTTGAGGTCCCCAAGAAACTCTTTTCCAAACAGCGTGGTGACGCCAATGTCCATAAGACGCTTGCTATCAGACTCCGAGTACTTGTGCGACAAGTATTTTGATTTCGTTGTTACGCTTAAAACCATGGGCAGGTTGCTCTCGTCTCTAAAATGTTTCGGTACGTATCTAACCATGTTCGGCGTCTTCAGCTGTCCATCTTCACATCGAGGGCAGCACTTTCACGAAGCTTGTCGGTGAGTGAGCTGCGGAACTTCCAGAAGAAGCCAAATGTATACGTGTATCCCGGTAAGTATCAAGGCCAGGGATATCGAAACGACGTGTCATGGAAATGGCGAACATCTTCTAAGAATGCATCCAGAATAGCTTCGCGAAGTGTGGTGTTCCATTGGGACGAGCTGTCGATGTTCTCACGATTCGCGATGAGCAGAAAGTCAGCGTGAATGAGAAACTGTCATTTAGTTAGTAACTGGGCAAGGTAGTATACGGGTGCCCTCTACTTGCAGTGAAACCATAATCGCATATTGGAAGAAATGCATAGACCTGCTGTGGCTCAAGAGTGGTCTCTTGAGTAACGATTTCCGGATATGCCAACAAAATAGCGAATTTCTCGCGCCCACCGCGTTTCAGCTCGTACGGCAGGGAATTAGCAATATGCTGACAGACCAAGTAAGTCACAGACTTATCATCGTAGCTCAAAGTTGTCGTACGACGAGCTTCGTCACTAGTTTGAACCTCACTCCGACGCAGAATGCTTGACCACGTGGGGTTATCTGGAGGCGAGCCTGTAATAGAGATTTCCTTCAAATTCCTCAGGAATAATAAGTATCTGGGGTCCATTGATCTCATTTCGTCGAGGAATTCAGTCTGGTCACAGCCGTCACGTAGCTTTAACATTAGCGAGGTGAACCCAGGCATTAACTGTGCAGGAAACGTGTCCCACACAGGCGTGATCATCTCAAGGTCTGTTTTCGTCCTGTCGAACTTGAATGAACAGTAGCCGGAGGATATCGAGACAACGTCTGCGATTTTGAACACAGATTTGAAGCCAATCCCCTTTCCACCAATTTGATTTCCAGAGTTGGACTTTGTACTCCGGCCAACTCTACAGAGTGCCTACACGTCGCGCCGAGTGAATCCTGTCTCATTGTGATCCAGACGGAGACGACCATTCCAGTAGCTGATCAGCTTTTTGGGTGTCAATGCATCGTATGAACAGTCATCAGCATTTTGTATCAGTTCCACTAAAAAGTGTGTTGACTTTTCGTAGAGCCCTTCGGCGAGGCTGGGATAAGATTGAGTTAGCCGCATGTCTTCTGTGTGCTTCAGCCAGACGGATGTAAGGAATAGGCAAATTACATTGAAATAGATGCCTCGAGGTCCTCAGGGTTGGCATTTGAGAAGGTCTTTTCTGCATTATCGATAAATCCCCGATTTCTCCGTATTTGCTTGATGGGGTATTCTGCCCAAGCGCAGCCTTATGGTCGCATAGCCGTTGTATGAGCCGCACTAGGACATGTGCCCACTGTTTACGCGCCATGCTCGGGCGACAGTCTTCATAATGTGTTAGAAAAGCTGCAACATGTACTCTATAAAGGTGAATAAAGAGCAATGTCTATATAGTGAGGCGGATGAGTTCGAGGACGAGTACTGGGTACAGAACAAAGTTTAAAAAGCGGCAGCCTCGTCTTTGGGTGCCAAGGAATTCCGCCGCTGACATGGGCGCGTCCCCGCACTGTACATGGCACTCTCACCCACTGCATCTTCGGGCGCGAGCGCAACTCATTGACTGCACTAACTTGACGAAGTCCTGAACACGACCTGAGCATAAGTCCAAATCTGCCTTCTCCGTTTGATCGTTGCTGGCTAGCAACTCACTCTTTCTCTTGCAATGCTCCTCCTCGATTATCAGAATGTCCTCATCCAGTCCCTTCTGACTGAACGCTTCTCTGGCGCCCCTCCGATATCCATTGACCAGGTCGTCTCGGACTTCGACGGCGTCACATTCCACATCTCGACCCCTTCGAGCAAAACACAGATTCTCATTTCCCTCTCTATCAAATGCTACCGCGAGTTGTTGCAATATGGCGCCGAACAAGTCCTGCAGAGGGAATATGGGAACTATATCACGAACACGGAGGCAGGGTATGATTTCAGTATTCTGATCGACTTAGAAAACTTGCCGCCGACGGCGGAAGAGAAAGAGGAGTTGGTGAGGAGGATCAGTCTGCTAAAGAGGAACGTCATGGCTGCGCCCTTCGAGAAGGCGTTTGACGAATTCGCTCAGCTGGCAGAAGAAGCGAGCAAATATACCTCAGAATCTGCACCGCAAGGCGTCAAGGAAGGTGGCGAGGTGATGGCGATCCATTACCGCGAGGAAGAGGCCATTTATATCAAGGCCAGCCATGATCGAGTCACCGTCATATTTTCGACAATGTTCACCGATGCCGTGGATAGGATCTTTGCCAAAGTGTTCTTGCAGGAGTTTGTAGATGCGAGACGGAGAGCCATTCAGAATGCGCCGCAGGTACTATTCCGGAGCGATCCGCCATTGGAGTTACAGGGGTTGAGGGGAGTTGGAAAGACGGGCGAGAAGGGAGAAATGGGCTTTATTACGTTCGGTATGCCGCTTGTTCCGCTGCTCTCTCCGTGATGTAGACCTCTCCAAAGGCCCGAGGCTAATGCGTCGTCAGTATTATTCCCTCGACATCTTACCCGTCAGCGAAGAGACGAGGTCATTTCCCACATCCAGACCTTCCGGGACTATTTCCACTACCACATCAAAGCCTCCAAGGCGTACATCCACTCAAGAATGAGGCGTCGGACGGCAGATTTCTTGCAGGGTAAGCCTAAGCCCTAAGTGGTTTGGTATCGAAAGCATTCGAACTAACAAACGCGCTTTTAAGTTCTCAATCGTGCCAGACCGGAGACGGAAGAACGCGAGAGGAAGACCGCAAGTGGCAGGACTTTCAGAGTCCAAGGTTGAGCTCTTCCGGAGCCTACGACTCGGGACGAGATGATGCTGGACGAGTATGATCGGAAAATTTGGTCTTGAGACTGTATTCGTTCAACTCGAAATACTCTAGACTTTTGGTCATCGAATGAGCTGTGTTGCGCGCCCCGATACTTCTTGACATGCTCGAGTGCCTCTAACTTCTCTCGGAGCTCAGTGTGTACATTTTCGCTATACAGTAGTCATGACGCTAGCATTGGAATACCATGCCAACATGGGGTTCTCCCCATTTCTAACCTCCGTTTGCTCCACCAACGCCCAACTCTCCAAAAATTGCCTGTGGCTCGACACCCGTGTCAACTTGCCGGTGATAGCTCTATAGACATCCTCCATCATCGTGAAGTCGGTTGGGAAGAAGATGTCGAAGTAGCCCTGGTGCACGAAGGGCGTGGAGACTTGGACGTTGCGTCGCTGGTAGCGTGTTTGGACGACGGGGGCGTTGAGGCCCGGGACAGCGTCGGGCAGGTAGTCGAAATCGGAGAGCACGAGGCGGTGAGCAGGGAAGTATTGGTTGAGGATGTCGAAGAACTCGAGCAGGCGGGTCGGGATGTATTCTGGCTTGGTGAGGTTGGGCGACAAGGGCAGGGAATGCCGGAGTTGGCGTAGGAGTCTGGGATATTGGGAGATTGGAGTCACAAAGGGAGAGCGGGCGGCGATCTCTCTCACGCGGAGGTACCGCAGTGCCAGAGGGTCGAGATTGCGGTCGTAGAACTCGAAGAATTCTCCGTCTTCGTCGATCAGGACGCTGCCTTGTAACGGCTGTTCTGTCTCAGGATCATACCGCAGGCAGTCGTGGGCGAAGTTGTCGATGACCTCGAGGGCGAGGAAAAAGCAGGGTGAGTGGATGTATTCCTTCCAGTCGAATATTGATCGATGGAGAATTTGTACGTGATCCAGGTGATCTGCGGCATAGGGTGACCGTCGCAGACTGGTCAACTGTAACTCGGCCAACGCGGAGGATATCTCAATGATCTTGAACTGCGTCCGACTGTAGACTTCCGGCTCGTACTCGCAGATGTAATCGAGTATATTTCGCATCAAAGTTCCGTTTCCTGCCCCCATCTCGTATATGATCAAATCGTGGTATGGGAAAAGGGTCATTTTGTAGTTTGTGACCAGATACCTCGCAATAGCTTCGCCATAATACGGCCGGAACAGTTCGGTAGGGGTATGCCAAAGTTGTCGAGTCTCATCCGGCTCGATCTCGTCCAGAGCATCTTCAAATTCGACGTAGCTCAAGTCCACCAGGCGATTGAACTCGGCCCCGTCCTTGATAGAGGCAAAATCAAAGGGTTTTCCTGCATTGAAGATCGTCGCATGCTTCGTAAAGTAGCCGTAGTTGGGATTGTACAGGCTGTCTGCATTCTGTTAGTAGAAGACTTCCAAAATGTCCCGCTTTTCCTCACCATCGATAAACTCCCTCGTCAGCATTTTGACCCTCCGTGGCCGCTGGGTCCTGTGCCGCAGATCGTGTGCAGTGATCATGGGGTATTCCTTGAGCTGTCGTGACATGTCCTTGGGGAAGGCATCGATCCTCTGCTGCCACGTGCTGCCTCCTCCCGCATCATCTTGCTTGCGACGAAGGGCATATGTTCGACGTTGTTGAATTGGCCCGGTTGAAGATTGAAGAGACGGTTGTCTGCGAGCGCGTTGCAGTCGAAGACAATTCCGCGATGGTCTCGTGAACAGCTGTTGAAAGATGCGTGCGATGGCCGGTGAGTCCATCAGAAGTTTGAAAACAATAGAAAAAAAAATTGATAATAATAAGGCACAGAGCGCTGGGACAGCTGAACAAGTACCGAGATCCCCGAACGCCGCTGACTGAAACTGGGAGGAACGGCGTTACAGCCAGAACCCGCTCAATGGAAATGAAATCAAATGTGGAGTAGTTCTAAAGATCCGTTTCGGGATTAGTGCAAGGACGGCGGATCACTGAGCTCGGAGCTTTCGATAAAATCTGGGAGCCGATATGTCGCCCAAACCGCCTTGATCAGTCCTAAGATTCTGCATTTATGCCACGAGATGTAACGCTTGCTTCATGATTAGAAACTGGGAGGAGGTTGCCGGTTTCTTGCCATACTTTACAGCATTCTGCAGCAGAATCACTGAAATTGTCCGTCTGCGATCCAAAGCCTAGCGATCTCAACCCAAGGAATACGTCCTCTTTCAAAGGCTGCAAGAATCAGAGGTCTACTATGCAATGGACAGGCCGTCATTTGGTAATCGGCATCGCTTCTGGCCTTGCCATTGCTGTCGTCATTGATCAGCTCCGTCAGTTCTACCGCAGCTACACCTCACCCTACAAGTTTCAGCAGCCTCCTTACTCCCAACACAAGCCCGATGAGGCCATATGTTCAAAAGGAGTGAACCAAATATCCCCCCCACCCATCGGCGCCGGCATAGAATCGACGATAGGCTCCACGCCTCTCATTATCATTCCCTCGCTTTCAAGCTTTACGGGATGCACCATTCTCGCCAAATGCGAACACCTCAATGGTGCTGGTGGCTCACCCAAGGACCGGGTTGCATTGTCAATCCTCACGCGAGCAGAAAGTCAGGGTCTCCTCACGCCTCATAGTGGAGACACCGTCTACGAGGGAACGGTTGGATCAACAGGGATATCTCTGGCAACTCTGTGCCGAGCAAAGGGGTATCTCGCGCACATTTGCATGCCCAACGACCAATCTCATGAGAAATCCAACCTCTTGTTAAAGCTCGGTGCGGTGGTGGAAAGAGTCCCGCCCGCGCCAATAGTGGACCAGCAGCATTTCGTGAACCGCGCCCGCAATCTCGCGCGAGAACATACGGAAAACCCGGAGAAGAGGGGGAGAGGATACTTTGCCAACCAGTTTGAAACAGAAGCAAATTGGCGAGCTCATTACGAAGGCACAGGTCCAGAGATATATGCTCAATGCCAGGGCAATATTGATGCATTTACCGCAGGCGCGGGAACGGGAGGAACGATTTCGGGCGTAGCTACCTATCTGAAGGAAAAGCTGCCGGATGTTCAAGTTGTGCTTGCAGACCCTCAGGGTTCAGGTTTGTATAATAAAATCAAACACGGCGTCATGTTCCACTCGTTGGAGAAGGAGGGGACAAGAAGAAGAGATCAAGTTGATACGATTGTGGAGGGAATAGGTTTGACTCGCTCAACGCTGAATTTCGAGCAGGGGAGAGAGTTGATTGACGATGCTGTCAAAGTGAATGATCAGCAGGCGATGAATATGGCGAGGCTGTTGGTTGAGAGGGATGGTATCTTTGTGGGGAGTAGTAGCGCGGTTAATTGTGAGTTCTTCGCCATTCTGCGCCATGTTTCTCGCTCAGTGGACTGATCTCCGACACATAGGTGTTGCTGCTTTGCAAACGGCACTCAAACTAGGTCCCGGTCATACGGTCGTCACGATTCTGTGCGACTCTGGTATGCGCCATCTCTCCAAGTTCTGGGCACGGATAGGTGAGATAGGAGGGGAAGCGCGCACAACCATCGAGGATATCCTTGAAGGCAGAAAGTTGGATTGAAGCGTTCCGGTATCAACTCCTCTATCTTCGACCAAACAACTCTTCATCGGAATTGGGCTCCACTTTAACAAACGGAGGGCCTGGCGGCAACTCTTCCTGCTGCCTATATTCCGTCTGGCACTCACCAGATGGTTGTGGCTTAGTATTTGTCTGCTTTCTTGGTGCGGTAGGTGATGTTTGAACCGAACTCCGGAGAGCTGCCAACCAGATTTCGGCCAATTTATCTCCGATCTCGCTATGGTTGCGATGTTTAAAATGCGACCGAAGTGCTCCAATATCTCGTTTTGGGTTCTGACAGAGCTCCTCCAGGGCGTCTAGTTCCTTCTGCGACCATTTCCTTGAATCGTTGTCGAGATGACCTGGTCGTGTTCGATATCTGTCATAAACATCGTTGAGAGCAATTCCAGTCTTGTGCGTTCGAAGGGCTCGGCACTCGGCAATCTCATTGAAGGACAAACCTGCGCCGTCATGTAGTTCAACCAAGGTTTTGAAATCGGAAAGGGTGAGTCTCGGTGGACGGGCCGTCCTAACACTGTATGCCACATACAAGTGGATGTACTCCAGATCATGTACGTCGTCGTCCTCTATTTTGCCCGCGTCATAATCTTTGGCCAATTTAGCCCAGTGCTTGAAGACACCTGCCCTCCCGGCCCACTTGCGAGAGCAATAAAAACAAGATCCTTTCCTCATCCGTAAGATTTGCTCGTCGTCCTCGTTTTTCCTTTTGGACATTCTTTGCTCCTCGTCTTGCCCTTCCGACACTGCCTCGCTGTCAGGGCTGTGTTCTTTTTCATCCTGGTAATCGGAAAAGTCTTCTTGAAGCGGATCCACTGACTCGGCCCGACCGTATCGCCTCTCAAGAGCTTGACGCACGGTTCTCTTGGTTGACCAGTTACTCCTGGACTTCCAAAGAGACTTGGAAGATGTCGGGGAGGCAGTCCGTTGGACTTCTGAGGCAGAAAGAGGGACTGACGGCGTCTTGGACAGCGAAAGAGATCTGGGCGGTTCAGAAGGGACGAGATCTGTTGGGATTCGCCAGGCTGGCTCGATATGGGCTTGAACAGCGACATTTCTGGCTTTTTGCATAATTTTCAACACCTCCGGCCCAAGCTTAGGTCCAAATTTCTCAAGGATAGCATTCCCATCCACCTCGTCGTTAAGATCTTCAAATTGAAGTAGCTTATCTGTGGTCTCAGGTTTAGGCGATTCTTGAAATTGAACTTCGAACAAAGAATCAGGACTTGTTGATCTGTCTGGCCTATTTTGCCCTCCGAATAGCGAGTCATTGTCGGAGTCGACCAAGCTGGATTGGACAGTATTTTGACTTTGTTGAGAATCAGAAGGTGTAATGTAAGCCGCGCGAGCATGGAAAGGAACAAATAGCTCTTCGTCGCTGTCCACTGTTTCCATTCCTTGGTCGTCATCTGCCATTGCAGCATTCTCGGCGATTTCCTCGATGCTCATAATGACACCGTCAGCGCGTTCGTTCAAGTAATCGTCTTCACCCTCTTGAACCTCGGTCATTGCTCTCAACAATGATTTTCCTTTGGTATTGTGCGCGCCTCCTGGATCTGTCTCATTTTCCATTGACTGCACATGGCCGTTATTGACAACTATTGACATAGTCTCCATATCTATTTCGTCACCGACACCAGAAAAGTCGTGAGAGTACTTTTCGAAGATCGATTCGAAACGCGATTTCAGTAAGAGGTCATTTGTTAGTCGTCTGTTGTTCAGCTCATCATCAAGACCGGAGTCGGAGGATCGGCTGGCGAACATGGAGAGACGCGGTCTTTTACGGAATGGTTCGTCCATCATGAGGGTATGTGTTCGACAGTGAGGACAGAGCAGGCATTAAAGATGACGATGGTGGTGTTGGGAGACGGCTAGGAGGGGTAATGAGTCGCTAAGAGTGAAATGGATCTGAAATTCCGCAGGCGCGTCGCGTGTTTTCGACCAAAGTGGCTGCAACGTCATCTGGCGGTTCAACTTACTTATTCTCGGTTTCACTGCTACCCCCGATTTCCACATCGTCGCCGTAACAGTAACAGCAGAGATGTATTGCCAGAAATGTCGACAGCCCATTCGCTTTGATAGATCTTTGGAGAATATCAATCCGGCTTCCTTTGACCTGCTCGTTGGTCTGTCAGCTCCCGCTTCTCGTCTTGATAATACTGACTGTCACTCAGCATCTACGGGCAAGTCTCAGTTGAGCAGTTTGACCTCTACCATTTCACGCATGAACTATCCGCAGGAAAGGAAAGATCTCTATAATCGCGTCTCCATCCAAGCGAACTCCCCGGTCTACAAGAGATCTATTGTAGCGCCAAAAGATGAGACACCTCTTTCCCGTCTCCATGACCCACCAAATGGCAACCCCGATATGTCTTTCATTGAAATCACACAGTCACAAGTCGCTCTAACCGACAAGGGGCATAACAACCGAAAAAGCCAAAGCCAAAATGTGAAAACAAATGGTTCTGATGTTGTTCCTGTGAAAGACACCCGGATGTCCGCCAGGAAGAGCCAGGTCGAAGACCTCTTTGCTATCCTCTCGTCCCATTCAGATATCGATCATCCCATGTGTCAAGAATGCACTTCCATGATGCTGTCTCAATATGCCACACGCCTAGGCAGCGCCAATAGGGAAAGAGACGCCTACGCTGGCTTTCTCAAATCCACCCAAAATATCTCCTCTGAAGTTTGGAGGCCCTCGGACGCAAAAAAGGCTGCTGGGACCATCTACGAACAACTCCAATCCACCGAAGCCGAAATTAGCAAAGCCAATGACGAGATAGCGGCTTTAGAGGATGAGTTGCAACATGAGGAATTGGAGCAACAAGCCTACTGGAATTCCCGAAACTCAATCGATGACAGTCTATACCACACAACTACGCACTTATCATTCCTAAGAGAGAAACAAATCCACGATTTTCGCCAGCTTGAGCGTCTTCAACGCACCAATGTTTACAACGACACCTTTTGTATCGGCCATGACGGCTACTTTGGCACGATAAACGGCCTCCGTTTGGGTCGTCTGCCCAATCAAAATGTTGACTGGTCTGAGATCAACGCTGCATGGGGTCAAACCTTGTTGCTTCTAGCTACTGTCGCAGAAAGACTGAAGTTCACGTTCCAGGGCTACCGTCTGCGACCTCAAGGCAGCACATCCCGGATAGAAAAGCTTGAGTATCTCCAACAACCTCCTGACGTGCAGAGACAGCAGACAACGGGCCGCGACGGAGGTCTGCACTCTGCTGCTGCAAACCCTGAGCCCAAGGTCACCCCTCTGGAACTGTTCAGCAGCGGCGATATGGCCATCGGACGCCTGTTGAACCATCGGCGGTTTGACGGTGGAATGGTAGCGTTTCTCGACTGCTTAGCGCAGCTTGGAAAATACGTCGAGAGGACTTCAAGCGTCGATCTCAATTCGAAACCATCTATGAGGAATGCAACACTACGGAACCCACCACCCAAAAGGGTGTTACCGTATGCGATACAGGGTGACAAAATAGGGGACGTTTCGATCAAGCTGGGGGTCGGTTTCCACCAGGATGAAAACTTCACCAAAGCTTGTAAATATGCCTTGACTTGTTGCAAGTTCCTTCTGGCCCATGTCAGCAACCTCGAAAGTCAGAAGGAAGTATGATCATTGCACGACCCTTACCACACAGCTGCCATATGTCGGCCGGATCCGGAGCCAGAAAAATTACCCGCGAGGACCGAGTTGGTCTCCAAATCAAATCCCAACCGCGGGTTCTTGAAGTGAAGAAGCCGACATTGAAACAAGCATTCAAAGAAGCCTTTCGGTGACCAAAACGGACCCATCACAGCTGGTCGTGGTCTATGTCCGCAGGATGCAAGTCAAGGCGGAGACAGCTTGGGGTGGGAACACCTGGGACTAGCCAATTTGAGTCCGCCAAAACACGCTCGTGATAGGTCACAGCAATTACGAATGATGGTAGCGAGGATACGGTCGTTGGGTGCGATCCAGCCCCTTTCATCACCTAACAACTGACTAATGAGAGAGCCGGATACGGTAGTAGTTCGACAAGAAGGCTTGATGCCAAGTGTCAGTCAAGGATGGCATGGCATTTGATTTGAGGCATTATGCAGTAGTTTGAGTAATCGCCCGCTTCTCTGCATCAGGTAAGCCACAGGGCATTTTACACCAAAAAAAAACCGCATCGCCCAATCTCAGAATGGATGGTTACGGCCATCTATCCTCCATTTGCGGCCGTTACCACCTCGAGCCATTTCACCCTCAAGACTTTTGGAAGACTTGAACTTGAGCAGCAAAACGAACCGCTTTCACCCCGCTCGATTGTCCACAATGCAAATACTGTCCTTTTTGCACTCTGGGCAACGCTATTACTCTATCATTGCGCTTGCCCTGAGCCATGGTCTATTGACGTGACAAGTTGCTTTTGAGGTGGTTCGATTTCTGCCAGTGCTTGTTCTTGCAGCTGACCTATTCTTCTTTCCTCGCCATGGCGCAAATGACCCATTCCGCCATCCGTGAGCTTCGCTTTGTTACTGTTAGTGGCCAGAAGTCTCATCCGACTACGGACAAGAAGGAGCGCAGCTCGGTGCGTGCCTTTGTGATGCGAGATTATCTGAGACAGAAGAGCGATCCCACATCGAAGTTTACTCCTGCAAACGTTGGCGATCGCATCACTCCCCACATATCACGATTTCGATCCACCAGACCTTCTTCAGCAATGAAGCCCAGGAAACGGAGAATGGTAGCAACTCATGATCACAGCTCCGCGAAGCCCAGAAGTCAACGGTTACTTATCCCCGCATTTCCTAGTTCGAATGATGAACGCTCAGTGGTTTCACGGCTCCACGATCTGGACGCGCTGGACCCTTTCGGTACGCTGAACGTTGATCTTGCGGAACCGCAAACCCAAAGTCTTCTTCAGTACTATCAGACTTCTTTCTGGGCCAACTCATTTGCCTGCAATCCCGAGGCGAGATGGATTTCAGTGGCACTAATGGATCCAGCAATTATCCACGCAACACTGAGTTTAGTAGCAATCCATAGAAGAGACTGTTTCTCGATTGATCTGAATAAGGTTTACTTCAAGCACCGAGGCGAAGCCATGCAGATTGTTTCGCAAAGACTAAGCAATCTGCAAAAATCTCTGAGCGATGAGACCATTGGGGCAGTTGCACTTCTTTCTAGTTCCGACAATCACTTTGACTGGCCATCAGAGGCTCAAACCACACATTCACAAGGACTAGGCCATTTGATTGCCATGCGTGGTGGCATGGAGACTTTAAACTCGAACAGACACATCCAGAGAGTGGTCGGATGGGCAGACTTGCTGCAATCCGCGATGCATGGCACAAGACTTCGGGTCCAGATGCCAACCGCGGTGGAGGAAGCATCAACCAAGGACCTGATTCCGAACATTGACAGCGAAGAGCAAAATTTATCACCGGGAATTGTCCTACAAGACCTCACTCAAAGCGTTGGCGATTTGCTTCGACAGCTCCGCACTTTATCCTCTCTGAAGACTGTCTTACTCCAGGATCGCCAACAGCACTTGTGTCGGACCTTTAGCAATCTACTTTGGAAGCTCGAATATTCCATACTGGATCTTCGGCAGAAATCAGCGAATGTCGCTGTTCATAATCAACGTGGGACACATCCTCAGCATAAGCTGAAGCCAAATGTGGTTGGCATCGCTACGCTGATATTCTCATATCTGACTCTTCGAGATCTTGCCGCTCCCATTCTCTATGTCAGGCTAAGCGGACGTCTGAGAGCTTATCTATCAACAATGATGACACCTCCGCAAAGACCTCAAAAACACACGGAGCCGGCCCGAAATGAGGATCAGCTCCTGGTTGATGATTTTCTGGGCGAAAGCGAGCTCGCTGTTCTCTTGTGGTCGCTTTATCTCGGTTGGCGTGGATCACAAAGCGACGTAAAGAACCGCATATGGTTTACAGATCAAGTCGCCCAGCTTTGCTGGAGGCAGGGAATCTTGTCGTACGAGTCGATCGGTGAGAAGATTCAAACCGTGATTCCTCAAGCCCAGACATTGCTGGACATTCGGGAGGAGTTCTGGGATGAGGTGGAAGATGTTATGTGGTCCAAGATGATCTCTCTATCCTAGTATCATGACACCACCGAATTTGTATAAAGGAATATCGTGTGATGCTCATAGAACCCGAGCAGTTTTCAATTGACCCTCGTGGGCGCCTCCTTATGTGCAGTCGCTGACTAACAGCCACTTTACGCGCTTCACCCGCGAACCGCGCACCACGTTCTCCTCACTCCACATTTTGGGATTCCTCACGAACATCTGTCGCGTCACGACTATGCGACGAACTGGAAACTCAAACCCATTATTCTTCATATTGTAGCCCTTTCTTTTTGCACATACCTCCCACAATGGCCTGGGGAGAACAACAACCTGCCGCACAATCCGACTTTGAAAAACAACGACTTGCTAATATCGCCGAGCGAGACGCCCTCCTCAAAAAGTTGACCCAAGAAGCGCAGCAAGCGGGCCTCTATTCTAATGCGCCTTCCGCTGGCACGCAACATGGCCAGAAGCGAGCCTCGAAGCCTAAGGGGCCACCTGCGAAGCGTGTGAAAAAGGAGCCCGTAGAAGTTGTCCCTCGTCGAACATCCTCGCGACTAGCGGGTCTGCAAGCAGATAGCGAAGTCGCCAGGCAGAAAGCGGAGGATGAATATGAAAAGCAAAAGGAAGTAGAGAGACAGAAGAGACAGCGTGTCACTGGCGACCTCAACTTCGCAGCTGATGGAACAAGTCTGATCGGAACGGACGTGATACTCAAGGGCGTTGCCAGACCGTACGAGCGCACCTTTGACGAGCAAGACATTTGCGAGACCACAGACAAGGACCTGAAGGCCCTAAGGGAAAAGATGAGCTCCTTAGAGCTGTGGGATCAATGGGAACCGA
The DNA here is from genome assembly GCF_000835475.1 of Cladophialophora bantiana CBS 173.52. NCBI lineage: Eukaryota > Fungi > Ascomycota > Eurotiomycetes > Chaetothyriales > Herpotrichiellaceae > Cladophialophora > Cladophialophora bantiana. The sequence continues at coordinate 1,830,506 of NW_015971579.1, forward strand.
ATCGTATCAAGCTCACGCCGGAGAGGATATACAGTATGGCCTTTCACCCGACAACTTCAAACCCCATTGTCTTTGCGGGCGACAAATTCGGGTCACTTGGGATCATAGATGCTTCACAGCGACCAGACACGAACCTCAAAAAGGAGGAAGCAGGCGACGAGGATGAAGAAGAGGCACATCCAGACCCTCACATCACCCATATAAAACCCCATACCCGCACCATAAGCGCGATGCACAGTCATCCATCGAAACCCCAGACACTATTCACATCATCCTACGACTCCTCAATCCGAGCGACCGACCTCTCCAAATCTGTCGCCGTGGAAGTGTACGGCCCTTCTGATCGAGAAGACGATGAACCCATCTCAGGCGTAGATATGTCCGCCACCGACCCGCACACATTGTATTTCACAACATTGAACGGCGCTTTCGGACGGCACGACACGCGCCAACCGCCTTCAGCATGCGAATTGTTCCAACTCTCGGAGAAGAAGATTGGTGGATTCAGCTTACACCCTCTGCTCCCGCACTACGTGTCCACGGCGTCCCTCGACAGATACATGCGGCTTTGGGATCTCCGCAAAGTAACGAAGAAGTTGCCCACGCTGGTAGGCGAACATGAATCGAGACTGAGCGTGAGTCACGCAGCGTTTAATACAGCGGGACAAGTGGCAACAACGAGCTACGACGACACGATTAAAATCCACTCGTTTGGCGTTGGTAAGCACGCCAAAAAGGGGACGCAGACGCTGGAGAGCATGAATTCTTGGGCGGCGGGCTTTAAGCTGGACGAAGAGGCCATGAAGCCAGAGGTCGTGGTGAGACATAATAACCAGACGTGAGTTTCGGGCCCCCTATTTTCTTTTGAAGCTTCTCTTGTTTGAATGCCGGTCAGTCTTGACTTAATGCGTGCCATTCCAGGGGCCGATGGACCACGATCCTCAAACCGCGCTGGCAAATTTATCCCGAAGACAACATCCAGAAGCTGGTCGTGGGGAACATGAATCGGTAAGATTTTGTCCTCTCTCTTTCGCTTTTGTCGCATTCCTCAGCAACTTTATTTATTTCTCTTCCGAAAGACCGGGAATCATCCTTCCTGTTCTTTTGTTTTTCCTCTTTTCCTTCCTGTACCTTTGCTTAAATTACCTCCTCTCTTTCCTTGCTAACATCGCGCCCAGGTTCGTCGACGTCTACGCAGCCAATGGCGACCAGCTTGCCCAGCTCGGGGGCGAAGGCATCACGGCCGTCCCCGCTGTCGCCGTCTTCCACCCTTCAAAGGACTGGATTGCCGGGGGCACATCGAGCGGGAAACTGTGTCTGTGGATGTAAACATCTGTCCATGGACTATACGTCATGTACCATGTTGCGTCTCGCACGCAATGATTTAAATGAGTCTGCCCCGTACTCTATCTTCTACCTTTTCCCGCACCTCATCTATTGTTATACAAACCAGCCGGACCCTAGGCAATCCTTTCTCGTTGCCAGAACACACAGTATACCATTCTATACAAAACCTCTTATTTTCAGAAATATGACCTAGGTACTCGGTAGATTGTACAGCTCGTGCGAATCGAAGCTGCACAAGCAAATTCAGTACTAAACGCCACTCCACAGTAACAACTTCGCAAGCCACCGAGGCCACATCGCCAACATGCCGCTTTTAATATCGCCTTCCGAGTCCGAGGGCCCGTTTCGTCTTGGCATATGAGTACCGAGTAGATTTTGGGCGAAAGCCTCACAAAATCTCAATGGCCCCTCCGTATATTATTAGCCTGGTTGCGCCACCCTATCCACATTAAACCGTGGGCCATGTCTCAGAATCGAAGAGCGCTCGAGTCGACATCCATTGGAAGATTTTGACGGACTTGTACGGAGCTCATACTTGTACAAGTACAACTACTGGTACAATGCTAAGTAACGTGTCTCTCGCCAACGCCAGCAGTGGCGCCTCCATCGCGAAAATCACCCCAATTGTCACTACAAGTCCATCTCCAATGCGGCTACATCACCGTCCCAATGACTGGAGAATACCAGGTATACTATGCGTGTGGCCTCTGCATACCTACCTAGGTTCGAGGTACCTACCGACTCATCGAGACCAACTCTTTGCGCTATCGCCTAGTTTCGCAGCACTGGAGAAGTTGGCAAGATTTGACACGTGATGTGGCTGCAATAGGTTCTCATGTTAGCGAAGTGGCAATCTCGGCTGGCCGTCGAGGCCCGGAAGGAAACAGGAGTCGATGATCTGCCTGCCAATGCCGATTTCGAGCCAAGAATTTCGACGACAATAGTGGTAAAACTAGCTCGCGAGGGAGGTTTCGAGGGGTTTGTATGCGATCCAATACGAAGGGTTGTATATGGCGTCAGCTGACGGGATACTCACCACCATCACCACCAGTCACCTCCTGGTTGCCACCGTCTACAACTCTTGGCCCAAGTAAGCCGAAGCAATGCCTAGCAGGGCCTTAGCTTTATTATTTGTAGCGACATTCACCTCAACCGAGACCGCATTCATCTCTCTCCTAGCCCAAGTCCGCCATTCAATCATCATACATATTAATAGGGGGCTCAATCAGTACCGAGTACAGGATACAACTCTGGCCGCGGGGTTTGCCATTGAAGTCGTTGTGATTGCTCACTATTACTCTACACGTTTTTGGATTTCATGCCCAAAACCAGGTTCCCACGTTTTCGACTGGTGATACGTCACTAGATTTGCGAGACTCGGGCCCTTGATTCCTCTCAACTTGGATCCAAGCTCTCGTTTCCGTCCTGATTTACCTTGAAGCCAACTTTCATCAACAAAAGGCCATGGCCCCCGGTCACCGCTACGACCTTGTTCAAGACGACGACGATGATATCAAGGACGAGCGTCAGGACGAGCCTCTGGTGCCCAGGGTTCCTCAGGATAAAATAACATCAGTCAACATAGCATGGTGGAAAATTCTGCTCGGTCTCATCCTCGCATTTAGCGCCGGTGTCGGTGCCACGCTCGCAGTGGTGCTTGGTCCCTTGTCGGCCAAATCCAGCGGCAATGCGGCAGTCGCCAGTGTTGTTACTGCATCATCCAGCGCCTTACCCGCAGACCTGCCACTTCCTACTACTAGTACATCCGTCGATTCTGCGGTGGAAGAGAAAGTCGAAGATCCTGACAGTCTGGACGGCAAGATTCTCGACTGTGGATACAGCCCCGAGGAAGCGCGCGCCAAGGGCTGTGTCTACGACGTGATGATGCAGGACTGGGTGCCCGAACCATGCTACGACAGCATCCTGACAGAGCGATACCTCGCCCAGGGGAACTGGACGTGGTACGCCGACGGCGACGGCAAGGTCATCATATCGGACGAGGAGATGCGCAAGGGCGAACACGGTGACGCATGGATGTCCTCTAGCTACCACAAAGCCCACTGCATCTTCTCCTGGGACAAAACCGTGCGTGCGCTGCGCAACAATGCACCAATCAGCCAGGAACTGCTCTCTTACGACCACGTCCTGCACTGCAGTCACCAGACCCTCAATGGCGCCGAAGTGGACGAGAGCATCGGCGTGCGAGCGCCTACTAACTATGCCAAATGCGCGTTATATGACACCTGGAAAAATAACTGGATTCCAGACAGACATTCTTCGACTCACGATTAAGTTACTTGTATTTTACCAACCGTGCACGGGGTTTATGGGGTTATGGCGCGACCAGAATATTACAGCTGAAGAAATGGAATAATTAAAAAACTACACGGTTTGGTGCGCAAGCAAATTCCTCACCGTTGTGCTGAAGCAAAAAAATCAAGAAGATTATCGCACATTTCTCCTGCCTTCTCCTTCCCCTTTCTCATCCCTTCTCCTTCTGTGCCATCTGGCTTTTCCCTCCCCTTCTCTCTCTCGCTTCTAGTGTAGAAAATACATCCTCGGTGGAGATCATCATAGCTCCATATGTCGTCTTCTAAAGTGAGACCGAAGATCCTTCGAACTCCCAACCCCAACAAAATGCATGTTCCGAGCAATTCGTCAACCGTAGCGGCCCCCTAATTACCCCTTGCGCCCGCTTGCGACCAGGGAAAGTGTGAGGGCATGGAGAGAGCCAGCCCGTTGCGCGCTTCCTGCCAATGCGACCAGCTGAGTTCAACTCAACTATTCGAACAGGTCATACAACCCCTTCGTCTGCGTATTGTCATATGCCATTTCTAGGTTGTTGGCCGCGATATTTTGCCTCAACGCGGCAGTCCCCAGCCGAGGTGGTTCTGTGGCGACGGCGCACCTCAAGAATGAGATTCCCCGGCTGACCAGTTTCGTGATGACGCTGCATTGCGTTGACCCAGATTGACCGGAGGCGGAGGAAGAACAAGACGAAGGTTGAGAAGTCATTGTGCATGATGGACACTCAGGATCGTGGCATGTCCATGTCTTCCAGAAGGCGCAATTTATGATCTCCGCGCCGTGCGATAGGTATGCGGACCGCAGGAGACCGCAGTCATCCTCAGAACTCTTCGTTTGACCGAGCTTGTACTTGCGTACGAAGCCCTCTATGATGGCATTGATGGCTGACAGGTGACCAATGGCCTGCCCGTTGGGGTGAGCATGGGCAGCAACCCGTAACAACTCGAGGTGAGCGAGGAATTGGCTGACGTCCCCGTTGACGCCGCGACCGTGAAGACTCGAAAATTCCCAGTCGATCACTCCCATTCCCACGTCCACATCTTCACCGGTCGCGGGCCTCAGGTCCACCAACACTGCGCCGGTCCAGCAGTCGCCCAGGACGACGCCCTGTTCTTCCGGAGGGGTTGGGCGGAGAAAATCGGCTTCCACCGCTGCGAAGAGGATCTCTGCCTCTGCTTCATCCAGCAGCGAGGGAAATTTAAGGAGGTGAGACCGGATGGGCTTTATGACGTGCTCGTGAATGACGGTCTTCATTTCCGGCACCGATGGGAATACTGATGTATCAGCTCGAAGAGATTGCTGACCCGATCGATTGCGCAGTAACACCTCGCCTTGTTCATGGCCTGCTGCTCCAAGGATAGATCGAATACTGCTAGTGTCGTGCAACCGCGTAAAGAACATTCCCAATTTCTCCCCTATCCTCCGATAAGTTGAGATTTCGTGAGCTTCAAGCGGAAAACCCAGGCGCGGCGAAGATGGAGGCGGTTGCCATGATGCTGCGCCAGCCGAGTCCGGCGTGAATCCACCCAGCTCGATGAAGACTTTGGAGAGGTCTGGAAGTGGTCCAAGGTCAGAGAGAACGAGGACATGGTTGGCGGGATCGTGATGAAGCAATCTGGGCACCATAACTCCTGACTCTGTTGATACATGGTGAAGGACTCCCTGAGTCGACGGTGACGACAGGCTCCTTGATCGGTCCCCTTCAGGGAGAGGGTCAGGCGAGAACAACGCTAAAGAGGCTGCCTCGACTTCCTGCGACACATTGTGAACCCCCTTGGGCCATGGCAGCAATCAATGGCAGTAGAGACGATGTGAATGACATACCTGGCGACTCTGTGACATGGGAGCACTCTCGCCGACTCCCGCAATAAACGGCGGAGCATGCTTCAATATCAACGACTTCTCGCCGGGGAATCTCCCCTGTCCACAGTCACAGCCACAGTCGCAGTCCAGTCCGGCATTGTCATTTCTCGATTCACACATCGTCGGTGAGGGCGAGGCAGTAATAGTTGCTGTTGTAGCGATGCGGGATTTGCTGGCCCGCACAGTCACATTCACGACTCCCCCGGCGAGCTTCTCCACTCGATATATATATGTCGCATCGAGCTGGTTCAGGTACGTAGCGAAATCAAAGTCCATGATCCACGACTCGAGGTTTTCTTAAGAAAGAATGCAGATCGAGGATAGGTGGCGGCAGGAGTGATAACGAGAGGACAAGGATGAGTGAGGAGTTTGGGTAGGCTGTCTCTCTAGAATTCTTGGAGGATGAAGAATACGAGGCTTGCGCCCTGGGCAGTCAGGGATCTAGACGATCGTTCTGGTTTCGGGCTGAGAGAAACTTGCGAAACATGGAGTAACTCTGAACTCTGCAAAATAAAAAAAAAGGCCGAAGAAGAGGTACCTGGTCAGAACTCCATCTCATAATCCAACTCGCCTCCTTGTCTGTCCATGACTTCAAACGGGGCATCTTGCATATCAAAATCCACCACATCGGGAGGACCACCGACAATATTACTCTTGCTGGCCGCTCCCCCTCCCAACAGCGAACCTCCGAGTCTCTCGATCTCTGCTTCCGCCTTCCGACCAGCCTCTTCCAGCGCCCGGAGCACACTCCCCAGCAACTCCTCCAACTTGAGATCGTGGAGCACTTTCTCGTAGCGCCTCGTCTTGGCCGGATCCCACTCCTCTTCTACCCTCTCCGGACCGCGGAAGGAATCCTCAGGCCGCGACTCGACATCTTTCCATTTGTTGCGGAACTCCTTGGCTACGCCGATGTACTCTCTCACGGGCCCTGTGCCGAGGATCGAGTGCAGAGGGTTTGAAGGGTGGTCGAGGGCGGCGAGGACGTTGGCGTGGAAGCGGTGCGCGGCGCCTTGGAAGTACAGCGAGTCGCCGATGATGGCGGGGGGCTGTGACGATCCTGATCCTGATCCTGATACTATCCCACCGCCATTGCCTTGTGTTTTCGAGGAAGAAGACGCAGTGCCCGTGTCGTCGCCCTCCGCCATTGGACCCGCGGCTGCGGCGGAGGCTGTAATTACAATCCCCCAAACACCCAGGAGGCAGACGAGTCCGCGCTCGAGTAAGGCATAGAACTCGTAAAAGTCGATCTTGAATTGTCGTTCCGCGTCGACCGGGTCAATGATCAAGTCGTACGGTCCGAGTGTAGCCCGTGGACCGGCGGCCCATTGTTGGTCGAGCAGCTCATTAGAGGGGCCATTGCTATTGTGATGCCGTTGGTTCTGGTGTTCTTGAGCTAGATTCAGCGCACGATGAGACCAGTGCGTCAAACTATTTGCTTTCCAGGCCAGCCGCCGAAACAGCCTGCGGAATCGCTGCAGTTCAGCCTGGCGGGACAAGTATCTTCGTTGCGCAGAGCTGAGCGGTTTCGGCGACAATGGTTGATTTTGGTGTTGCGGCTGCTGCAACGAATTGAAGGAGCCGTTGTTGTGTGTCTGTGGCGAGGGCGCTCTTCGTGTCCAGGTCGGCACCTGCGATTCTCGTTCGCGACGCACATCGGGACTCGCCCATTTCGAAGCTGTCAGATCGAGATTCTGCATGACGTTACGACGTGACTATTCGGTATCTGGATGGAAATCATGATCTATCACTTGGTCAAAAGGGCGCTGTTTCAGCGTGGTTTCAAAATGGAAAATGGCCGGGGATGGACCGACGTGACAAGTCTGCACTTCACTGTTATTTCTAGCCCGATGAAAAGGGCGAGAGAGTCTTTCCACATCGTTACTCGCGCAGTTGCAAAAGAGTAATTTGGAATAGTAGAAGATACAATTGGGATGGGCGCACCAACATTATGCGCACCCGTCATTGACCGCGTTAAACCTGAGTCCAGTCGTCCAATCGCCGTATCAACAGCAGCTTACGCTACGTATAGCCCGATGCCAGCAACATCGTGTGCTTCCGATCCCATACCAATGAATAGAACTTATTGCCTTCAATACATGACTTGCCGAATCAATGACTGGGACCTTCTCTCGTCCCTCTTCCTTGCTGATTCCTCCTGCCCGAATGGCTGACCCTGCCCGTGATGTCTTGCCATGTCGCATCGAATCTTCTGCCAGTGCTTGCCAACAGGCCTTCCTCTTCCTCCTCGAGCTCGTCTTCCTCGGCATCTGTGTCTGATAACTTGGGGGTGCGGAACAGCAGAATGATGAAGCCGAGCAAGAACACTCCCAAGAAGACGAACTGGGCCCAGAAGTCAACAACGCCAAAGAAGGGGAAATTGACTGTGACTCGGTTGAGGAACGTCGAGACCACAGAGGGGGTGCAGACATTCATTGCCGCTGGATTGTCGGTCGACTCGGTGCACGGCACAATATGCTGTGGATGATCAGTACAGTCAGGTTGTTCCCCGGGGTGTTTCAATGGGTGGTCGCAGAATGTTTGAGGACCAAAGGTGGCGTATTGTGGAGCCACCATCATCGCGATTGAGTAGTTGATAGCCAGCGTCATGAGAGTGAGCATGACAGTGGCCACCAGTAGTGCTTGGGGCGACGTGTGGGCTTTACGGATCCTGAAAATTGTAATCCACAGGACGCGGATCCCAATGGTGGCGATGCCGAGGATGCTCGCGCTGAAGAAAAGCATCACGATCAGCAAGAAGATGACATAGTCAATGGGGAACACCTTGGCCGATATGACGAGGATCCAGTTGACCGGCTGGAAGATGTTGATGTGAGCAAGCAGGTAGCCGCAGTGTTGTTTGCAGATCGAGTTCTTAGCCTTGTCAATGCCGGTAATGAGCATGCTGGCGAAAATCAACAGCACAATGATCACCAGCAGGATTCCAAGTATGAGCTTGATAGGTCGAAGAACCGCGCCCAGCTTGATCCAAATTTTCCAGAAAATGTTCTGGTCTTTTCCCGAGGCTTCTTCAGCAAGCCGTTGGTGACGGCGAAGAGTACGTTCTTCACGGACAAGAGCATCCAGTTCTCTTCGGTCTTTAGAGGACAATCCATCGGGATTGCCCTGGGCGCGGCCTTCCAGCTGTCTCTGCCTTTCGAGATTGCTTTCTAATTGGGACGCGGTGGATTCGCTCAACGCTGGCGCCGAGATACTCGGCGCTGACTTGATCAGGGTGAGGGGCAGAAGTGCAAGGCCCGCCGCAGTATAGAAGCAGTAAATGAGGATGCCAATCGTGATTAAGAGGCCGAGCGCGAAGGTCAAGGCGCGCTCTCCATGGTTTTCGGCTAGCAGTTTCTTGAAGAAGTCGAGGTCGAAGTGAGCTCCTTCCCTATGGCGGGCGACGGGGACGAAGAAGCCGACGAGGAAGAGTGCGACGCAGAGGAAGACGAAGGCTAGAGTGTATTTGAAGGCAGCCCAGAATCTGGCGCCGATTGTTTGGGTGCCCTCCTCTTGAGCGACTTCATCGTATTCTTCGTACCAGAAATAGGTGAAGGGAATGACAAGGAGGCAGAGAAGCGCATCGAGCGAGTAGAGAAGGTAGTAGACGATCCGGAGGGTAAGAGTGATGTTGTCGACTTTTTCTTGATTTGCCCAATCCTTCCGTCTACCCAACTTTGAGCTTGTGGTGCTAGAGACCAGCGCGACGTCGACTGGGAGCAAAAGGACGGTTGCTAGGAGACATGTGATCGTGAATATGCAGACAGTGGTGACAAACATAGATCGGTCTCGATGTGTCTGGTAGAGGTAGACGAAGAGACATGCGATAGAGAGAAGAATGACCACGGCGATGGCGTAGACGACCCAAATCAAGGTGATTTGTATGTAACCGGCCGCTGCCATGGTCGAGAAACCCGGGTCAGCGAGCTCAGTCATTGTCAATGGAAGGAGCTGCATGATGGCGTTCTGAGAGCTTCAGCGAGGCTATGGCTGCACACAATGGTACAGCATCTGCATCTCAGGCCAGCTGGATGAATGCGAATGGGGACAGAGTGGAAAGGATGAGAAGGGGAGAAGGTAAGAGAAGTGCGCAATTGTGACCTCAGAGTGGGAGAAGTTGTCGCAGCGCAGCGCAGCGCAGCGCAACTCGAGCGTCGCCTGATGGAAGCGAGAAGCGAGGAAGATGGAGTCCGTCGTCATAGCTGCCCACTTTGTGTTTGTCTTTCTAGATCCGGACTAGTTCTTGCTAGTATGCTGCTGGACTCTGTTCACGTGATACTCCAAAATATCAACCCCCAGTTGTGACTTGGCTCTTTCGTCCCCTCCATCCGCTCCAAGACAATATGTCAGTCTCTACATTCCTCTTCTAGCCTACCGATTTTAGGTGATGCGGCTATAAATCCAGCACTTAATAAACCTCATGATAATGTCGGGAAGGGGATAGCGCTCCTGGCAGTCAATCGACCGCCGTCCACCACCTACCTTTCTCCAACCGCAACACAGAATGCAGTGCTACTCCGAGCTCATCCCTCCTTCTGGCGTCACTCACGCCCTCTCACTCTCGTTCACTTCACCCAATGCCGATAATCTGATCATTGCGCGGACGTCCCTGCTCCAAGTTTTCCAATGCAAGCCAGTCAGTGCCGGTCAGGAGGCAAGACTGGTCTTGATTGCTGAGTACAGCTTGGCGGGGACAGTCACCGCATTAGGCAGAGTCAAGATTGCCGACTCGAAAAGTGGAGGGGATGTCGTCCTCATTGCGCTTCGCGATGCTAAGTTGAGCCTTGTCGAATGGGATCCCGAATTGCATAGCATATCTACTCTGTCAATACATTTCTACGAGCATCATGATCTACAGTCTGCTCCGTGGGAACCTGATCTCGCTGATTGTGTCAGTCGTCTGACGATTGACCCATCGAGTAGATGTGCCGCCTTCAACTTTGGTGTCAGTAATCTTGCCATTATCCCTTTCCATCAAGCCGGGGACGATCTGGCAATCGACGACTTGGATGACCTGGACGGAGAAGATAAGGAGAAGTCTCTACATCCAGAGCAAACTGACGGGCACGCTCATGGGCCTCAAACGCCTTATAGTCCATCATTTGTTCTGCCTCTGACTGTTCTTGATCCTGGCTTATTACATCCCGTCGACATTGCTTTCCTCTACGAGTATCGCGACCCTACCATCGGTATACTGTACTCTACCGCTGCCCGCTCCTCAAATATGAGTCCGGAACGACGAGATGTCACGATCTATGCAGTCTATGCCCTGGACCTCGACCAAAAAGCGTCAACTACTTTGCAGTCGGTTCAGAAGCTTCCCAATGACCTCTATCGGATCATTGCTCTTCCATTACCTGTTGGCGGCGCTTTATTGATCGGCGGCAACGAATTGATCCATATAGACCAAGGAGGCAAGTCTAGCGCCATGGCTGTGAATGAGTTTGCCAGAGAGGCGTCTGCTTTTCCCATGGCTGATCATTCCGAGGCGCGCCTGAAACTGGAAGGCTGCCAGGTCGAGCACCTGGGAAACGCAAATGGTGACATGCTGGTCATTTTGAAGTCTGGAGAGCTCGCTCACTTGACGTTTCGAATGGACGGCCGTTCGGTCTCGGGAATGACCCTTCGCAGACTTGGAGAGGTACAAACACAGAGTTTGTTTATGGGTGCAGCGTCTTGCACAGCAAATCTCGGAACAAATCGTCTCTTCATTGGGAGCGAAGAAGCCGACTCAATTTTACTGTCAACAGACAAGAAGGTCCCCCAATTGAAGAGAATCCGCTCCCGGGCACAGATACAAGCCAATGAAACCGACCCTCAAGAGGAACATGATGAAGAAGACGGTGAAGACGATGAAGACGATCTCTATGCCGAAATCATCGACGGACATAATGGCCATTTGTCAAGTGATCTGAGCGGCCACAACTTTCGGCCAGTCGATCGTCTTGCATGTTTAGCGTCAATCAATGACATCGCCTTGGGGAATCTAGGCAAGCGAAAACGCGATGATGCCGATGAACTAGACCAGGCTGATCTGAGGGAGCGCGAGCTTGTCTGTGCGTATGGTCGAGGCAATGCCGGTGGGATTGCCTTTATTTGTCGACAGCTGGAGCCAAAGGTAACACGACGAATAAAGTACGAGGATGCAATTGGAGTCTGGTGTATCAGTTCGAGTGGAAAGAGTCAGAATGAAACCGAGAAGCATATGGAATCTCGATTCGACAACCTCGTTCTGGTCTCGCAAGTGACCCCCGACGGCGCCGGGAGGTCTTCCTTATTTTCACTGGTTGATGACAACCTGGTTCCAATGGCAGACTCGGATTTCGACGAGTCGGCCGGCTCTACTATATCTGTCTTCAGACTGGATACGACGGATCACACAGTCCAGGTCCTCCCAACCGAAGTACGTGTATATGATGCCCACTTCGGTCTCTCCCAAATATTCCCTGTTGTGGATGAAGAAGAAGGCCAGACAGCCAGAGCAGTCAAGACAACTTTTGCTGAACCGTATCTGATCCTCATCAGAGACGACGGAAACATGACCCTACTTAAAGCCGACAAAGCCGGTGAACTCGATGAGGTTGAGCTGCCTGCATCCCTCAAGGACATTTCTGTCCTATCAGCTTCGCTCTATCACGACGCCAACGACTTCTTCCAGACCTCAAGATTTTATGAGAGTGCCGGAGTATCGCAAGGCCCGGTCCTAGCAATGTTGACATCTGAGGGGCACTTTTGCCTACTGTCATTACCAAACATCGCCCTGGAGGTGTTTCAATGTGATAGCCTTCCGTTCCTTCCCACTTATCTAATGCAAGGGCTTCAACTGCCGAAACATTGGAGAAACAAGGACGATTTAGCAGAAGCACTGCTCGTCGATCTAGGGGATGCGACAGATTCTCGTCCATACTTGGTCGTGCACAACACGGCTGGAGATGTCATTCTTTATGAGCCCTTCGCAGATCCTAACGTGGTGGGAAGCTTCAAATTCAAGAAAGTGTCCACCAAGCTAGCGGAAGCGCCTGAAGATCAAATCGAAGAGGAAGGGGAAGAATCTTCACTGCGGCCGATGCAAGTCATCAAGAATCTCGCCGGCCGCGCTTCAGTGTTCATCCCTGGACTTCAACCGATGCTAATACTACGCGAAGCTTCCACGATGCCTCGCGTTTATGAGTTGGGGTTGCAAAATATCAAATCGATGAATGCGATCCACATCGGAAGCTGCCGCCATGGCTTCGTATTCATCAACGAGTCCGATTATATCTGTTTCTCTCAGCTTCCCCAGTCATTAATGCTGGGGCAATCAGACTGGGTCATCAAGCGCATCCCCATCGGACAAGATATCCCCTCCCTGACCTACTTTTCACCTACTGATTCCTACGTCCTTGCGACAAACCAGACGGTAGACTTTCAACTTCCCCAGGACGATGAATGGCATCCCGAATGGCAGAATGAGGCCACCACCTTCTTACCCACCACGCTTCAATCTACCCTTAAGCTTCTTAGCTCCAAAACACATCGAATCATAAGCCACTATCACTTCGACTCCTCTGAAAGAATTCTCTCCGTGAAATCGCTCAATCTCGAAATTTCCGAGGAAACGCACGAACGCAAAGACCTCATCGTCGTAGGCACAGCTCTGGTGAAGGGCGAAAACGTCACCACACGAGGGAACTTATATATCTTCGATGTTGTGGACGTTGTTCCCGAACCAGACGTGCCCGAAACAGATCTAAAACTCAAGCTCATCACGAGAGAAGACGTGCGTGGTGCCGTCTCTGCAATCTCGGGCGTGGGATCCCAAGGGTTCCTCCTGGCTGCGCAGGGTCAGAAATGCATGGTCAGAGGCTTGAAGGAGGATATGTCCATTCTACCCGTCGCGTTCTTGGATATGCGATACTACGTGCACGTAGCCAAGGAGCTTCCAGGTACAGGTCTATGCATTTTGGGAGACGCATTTTCGGGCTTGTGGTTGGTAGGATACTCGGAGGAACCCTATAAACTGCAGATTCTGGGCCGTGACCTAGAAAACCCGGCAGTGCTTGCGGCCGAGTTCTTGCCAGATGGAAAACAATTATACATTGTCTCCTCGGACGAGGATGGCTTGTTGAGGATGTTGCAGTATGACCCGGAAAATCCAAAGACGGAGCGCGGAACAAAGTTACTGTTGAGAAGCACGTTCCACACCGGAGCAGTTCCGACTACCATGACATTGATACCGCCGTCATCACGAAGCGCGTCTCACAGCAGCAGAGACTCTGACGAGATCGACCTTGAGGACAACAACAATGCCCAGCCACAACCTCATCAGATTCTCATCACCACGCAGTCTGGCTCTCTGGCTCTCCTCACCCCGCTCCGCGAGAGCACCTACCGCCGCCTCTCGACGCTGCAGAACACCCTTGTCGCCACCCTCGACCATCAACCCGCCAGCCTCAACCCGCGGGCATATCGCCAGGTGATGACCGACGGCATTGGAGGTCGCGGCGTGATCGACGGCGACTTGGTGAGGAGATGGTGGGAGACGAGCACACAGCAGCGCGTCAACAGCGCCGACAAGGCGGGCGGGTCTGTGTGGGAGGTCCGAGCTGATTTGGCCATGATTACTGGTACTACGCTGGGGTTCTAATTGACTGGAGAGAATTGTAAAGGGGGGAGGAGTAGGGAGGGAGGAAGAGGACGGGCGGGCGGAAAGGTGTGGCATGGATGGAAGGTGGGTTCAATCTCCGTCGCTCCACGATGCCGGGGACATAAAGCTGGTGGGAAAAGTAGGATTGGCTATTAACTCAGCATACTCGAGCAATGCCGCATCGCCTCCCTTCTCTCCGTGACTTCGTGCGAGGGATAAAACCTTGAAAGCGGGAAGTACAGACTGTGTACGGAGTACTTGGTTACTGCTTCATAGGTAGTGATCTGATGGCTAAAAAGATGGATTGGCATTGTAGTCAGCGCTGCACAGCGCAATACAATGCAGCGCGGTTAGGTATATAAGTCTTTCTATATCTTCTTGAACCCAGTCTTCCTCCCCAGACACCAGACGCCAGGTGAAGACGGCCTCGTCACTCCTCGTTTCCTCAGACCATCTTGTCGATCTCCCTTCCGATGGCTCGCGGGCCCTGAATATACTTCCACAGACGGACGGACTCGGTGACGATTTTGTCAAAGTACTTCCATGCGATGCTCTCTATCCCTTCATGTCCTCGCACCTTCGTTTTGTTCTTCACGCCGTCATGCGCACATATTTCGGCACGAAGGCGCCAGTGAAGCTCTCACGTATAGGACGGCGGCTCACCTCTTTCCTTTTCTTCGGCACAATCCTATCCCATATGTTTCATCCAAATCTATTCTTCTCGATCAAATGCCGAGTATTGTTCTTGATCTTCCTCCGAAAGTATGGCTGACGGTTGAGTCGAGGTTTTCAAACCCGAGGATCCTGGCCGTTTCTATTCAAGGAGCGTACCGGGACTTGTCCCATTGAGGATTACAATCATAGCCACCAGATTTGGCCCAAGGGGCCGACGCTCGAAGCAGTCTTGCAACTCGAGATGATCTCAATACCAACGGAGCCAATTTCCCTGCTCATGCTGAGGCCTTCAATAAGGCTGATAGCAAGAAATTTGAGCAGCAAAGTGATGATGGACGATAACAAGATCGTCGGTGCAACCGGCCGGAACTCAGTCTTTCGCTGTCGCTCTTGCGTGGCTTGATACCTCCAAGTCCGATAAGAAAGGGCCTCTGACATGCCCTAAGCGCTCGCTTCAACTAGCTTCACCTTCGAAGACCCTCCCACAGAAATCACAGATGCTGGGTTGGTGAGACTTTCTCTTCTCCATCCAGCTGCTGCAGCAGACCTCTTCAAGACTCTCTTCGAAGGTCCTCCAATCCTTGTTGTCCTCTACTGATAGCGGAGCTGGGTCTGGCACCAAATGGGAGATGGCAGATCATGCTGCTCTTCATCCTGCGGTAAGTATCCCGTTGGCGACCAACACCACCACCGCCGCCACCACCACCAGCAGCGGGTTATGGAACTCGAGACCTCGGCGGAGGTAAGTCAGCGGCAGCTTGGTGAGAAGACAAAGCCGCACAGGCAAGCGAAAACCTTGTCAATCTTGCAGTCACGCCTATAGGACGTAACATCCACCATTGATTGTCCATGATCACCTGGCGAGGCTAGGAAAGAACTACAGTAATAGCGCCATCGGCCAACCTTCTTCCCAGGGGGTTATCTACTTGTTAGGCAGGGCAATACCCCTGGCGCAGCACCTCGCACCCACCTCCTTCAGGCTGACCAGGCTGTATTACGAAGTACAGTCACACCACGAGCCACCCACGTATTGTGATGGCGCCCAACAACTGAAGATCAGACGATGCCGCATGTTTCATCAAACCAATCAGGCTGTCGAAGGATACCAAGTACCAAGTACTTGTACTTGTACTGTACAAACATGATCAGATCCAGCAAACTCGGCAAGAGGACGGCGCCCTCTATCTTCTCGCGGTTTGTCCCGTGACGGGGCGACCAGCAGGCCGAGATATACCTAGTTACTTCGTACTAGTGTTCAAGTTGATGTCACGGCCATGTAGACAGAGGAGAGCACAGAGTATTCTGAGCTCCTCTCTAACTCCTCATCTTGATAAATGTGCTCGAGATCAAACATCACCATTACTTCAACAAACGGAACATGCACAAGACCGAAAAAGACTCTACAAAAGGACAGGCAGTGGTGTGATGATATGGTTACCCAAGGCCAAGGACCAACCCAGACACAATTTTATGCCGTGGCTCTTGCCAGATTACGCTCTTCTCTCTCTTTTCTGATTCTTTCCTCTCTTCTCTGTCGAGTATATATATCACTCAATACTTCCTCTATCCTTTCTAACCCACATTTAGCAACGCAGACTTATCTTACAGCATTTCTATAAATGATCCTGCTCGCTGAGCTTCCCTCTTGACACGCCGACTTCTGGGTGATATCTAACAGAGACTTGCTACAAGCTTAAGCGTGTTGAGTACACGTGAAGCCACATCCATCATGGCGCCCAGCGTGTACACCCCGTCCGGAAATGCGAGGCGAGTCGCCATCATGACCAGCGGAGGAGATTCGCAGGGCATGAACGGCGTGGTCAGGGCCGTCGTACGTATGTCGATCCACATGGGCTGTGAGGCGTACGCTATTCTCGAAGGGTATGAAGGACTAGTTCGAGGAGGAGATGCTATCAAGCGCATGTACTGGGAGGATGTCCGGGGTTACCTGTCCATGGGGGGTACCCTGATCGGGACGAAACGGTGCCTGGAGTTCAAGGAACGGTCTGGCAGGATGGAGGCCGCGAAGAACTTGGTCATGAAGGGCATTTCCGGTTTGATAGTCTGCGGGGGCGACGGTAGTTTAACCGGTGCCGACATATTCAGATCCGAGTGGCCTGGCTTGTTGGACGAGCTGGTGCAGACGAAACAGCTCACGCCCGAGCAGATTGAGCCGTACCTACACCTCAATATCTGTGGTCTCGTCGGATCCATCGACAATGACTTCTCGGGCACCGATGCCACGATCGGCTGCTACTCGTCGCTCCAGCGGATTTGCGAGATGGTGGACGCCGTGGATGACACGGCGGCGTCGCACATGCGTGGTTTCGTCATCGAGGTCATGGGCAGGAACTGCGGCTGGCTGGCGCTGATGGCCTCAATCGCGACGGGCGCCGACTACGTCTTCATCCCAGAGAAGCCGCCCGGTCAGGACTGGGAGGAAGAGATGTGCGAGATCGTAACCAGCCACCGGAAGCTGGGCAAGCGCCGAACTATTATCATCATCTCCGAGGGCGCCCAGGACACCGAGCTCCAGAAGATCACCGCGGACCAAGTCGTCAAGGTCCTGACCGAGAAACTGAAACTCGACACCCGCAAAACCGTCCTAGGACACATCCAGAGGGGCGGCCTCCCGTCCTACTATGACCGCTGGCTGGCGACCCTTCAGGGCGTCGAGGCCGTCAAAGCGCTCCTAGAGGCCACGCCGGAGACGCCATCGCCCGTGATCACGGTGCGCGAGAACAAGATCCTGCGGTCCGATCTGCAGGAATGCGTGCGGCTGACAAAGTCCGCGGGCGCGGCCCTCAAGCAAAAGGACTTCAAAAAGGCCATGAACCTCCGCGACATCGAATTCAAGGACTACTTTGACAGCTACAAGCTCACCACGTCCACCACGGAAGAAAATCCGCGTCTGCGCCTCCCAAAGGAAAAGCACATGCGTATTGCCATCATCCATGTCGGTGCCCCCTGCGCAGGTATGAATCCGGCAGTGCGAGCCGCCGTTGCTTATTGTCTTTCTCGCGGCCATACGCCCTTGGCCATATATAACGGCTTTCCAGGGTTACAGAGACACCACGCTGACAAACCTGTTGGCTCAGTCCGAGAGCTCAAGTGGATTGATGTTGACGACTGGGTGAACCAAGGTGGCTCAGAGCTGGGCACAAATAGAAGTCTACCGAGTGAGGATCTGGCCACGACTGCTGATTGCTTCAGGCTATACAGATTCGACGCCCTTTTCTTGATAGGTGGCTTCGAGGCCTTTACTTCCGCCAGCCAAATCAGGAACAACCGGGACAAATATCCCTCTTTCCGCATTCCACTCCTCGTCCTCCCAGCGACCATCTCGAACAACGTCCCAGGAACCGAATATTCGCTGGGCAGTGACACTTGCCTCAACACCCTGGTAGGCTTCTGTGATGTGATTCGGCAATCAGCGTCGGCGTCGAGGAGAAGGGTCTTCGTGGTCGAAACGCAGGGTGGTAAGTCTGGTTATCTTGCTACCATGACCGGACTGGCCGTTGGCGCTCTGGCTGTTTATACCCCCGAAGATGGCATCAACATGCGCATGTTGTTACGAGATATCGACTTTATCCGCGAAGATTTTCAAAACGACAAAGGCGCTGCGAGAGCAGGGAAGATCATCCTCCGAAACGAGCGTGCAAGTGAAATTTACACGACACAAATGATCGCCGACGTGATCAATGTGGAGGCACAAGGCAGATTCGACGCACGTGTTGCAGTTCCTGGCCATTATCAACAGGGAATGAAGCCTTCGCCGATCGACCGCATCCGATCCTTTAAATTGGCGATCAAGTGCATGCAGTTCCTTGAAGATAACTTTGCTGGAAAGAGTCGAGATGAAATCAACACCAATCCTCTCAACGCCGCCATCATCGGTATTCAGGGATCCGATGCCGTCTTCAGTCCCATGGGCAGTGATTTAGGCTTGGAGGCGACGCAGGCGGACTGGGCAATGCGTCGACAAATAACCGAATATTGGCGTCCGGTCAAAGGTATAATCGATATCCTTAGTGGTCGGCCAAACGACACAAATTGGAGTGCTGAGTACGGCAAGCCGCCTGGACCCCTTGGAGAAGCATTCGCATCTGTCGCCCCTAGCCGCTCGGGCAGTCCTTTGGCACAAAGATCTTAGGGGTTTCCAGCGAGAGAAGTCCAAGGCTTGGAAGTCGTCCGAATGTAAATGTCTGGCAGGAGACTGGGGTTGGCAGCTCGTGATCTTGACTAATATTGAATGATTTGTTGAAGCGGAAGGGAAAAAAAAATGATTTGCATCTATTATGACAAGCTTCGGCGTTAGTTGAGGTCATCGACGAACGAAAGATTGCGGGATTGGGCTGATTGCCTATATGAACAAAGAATCGTGCATTTAGTTCAAGGGAAATTGGATGATAATGGCTAGCATCAGGAAACCTAATGGAAAATTATTCCCTTTGGCATCTCCTGGCAAAGAAAGCAAACTGGAGAAAGTAGTCGCCTTCGATGTTGCGAGACTGGAAAGTGCTCGTACATTCAACAGAGCCAAGTATTCAAAATCTGATGCTATTCAGTGTTGAAGTAGATTTGGAATGCTCACATGGCCTGGAAACGAGCAGATGAAACCGACACTCCACGTCACTGCCTGGGCGTAGAGAGCCCGCGAGGCTGAGCCCAAGGCCATGAAAAGGACCGTCTGCGACAGCATCTATTCCGACCAGCTGGAGTTAGCTCTCCAAACAGATTGTCAATGAGCAACTCAACGGCAAAAATGGTTGAAACAACATCCGCATCCGACCCGGTATGTTCAAGGGGGGCTCTCGCCTCCCAATAAGTCTTCGTCCGGCTCAAAAGGGACATCCCTTGCCGCAAAATCCAACATACTTTCGCTTGCGTTATCATTTTCAAGTAATCGGACCTGCATTCTTTTCTTGGCCTTCTTCTTCTTTGTGTTGCTGACGGCTTGGGGAATTTCGTCTTCAACAAACATTCCGGTGGGGCCTGTAGCCAGAGATCCGCTTCCGGAGAAAACTGTCGTTTCTCGATAAATGACAGAGCCCTCGTCTACAGCCTGTTGGCTGGTGATATTCTGTGCATAAGAGAGAACTTCTTCACCGAAAACCCATTTTTGCTGGGGTAGTGAATCAAGAGTCTCCGAGACAGTAGCCCGGCCAGACTTCGCAACCAGGGTGCCTCCAACTTGGGTTTCCACCAGCGTTACCTCGTCTGGAAATAGAGAGATGGTGACTCTGCGGTCGGAGTGGAATGGCTGATACGGCGCGTTGGTCTCGATTTCGGCTGAAGCGAGCGGATGTGGCGTTCTCAAGGCTCCTTCTCTCGTAGGTCGGACTTTCCAGAAGCTGAGTAGTGCAGAGCTCTCACTGCTGCCTTCCTGTGCTTCATCTGACGAGTCCTTGGGGGGAAGATCAGCAACTAGTTCTGCAGCCTTAGGGAGCTTGATTGCGACAGCTCTCCGTGCATCGAATACCGATACCGTCTCCAACTGACGATTCTCCCGGGGCTTCGTCATCCGGACGTAGTAGTTCTTGATGTTGCTTTCATCCAGAATAGATAATACTGATTTCCCATCACGCTTCAACCAACAGAACATCCCGGCTCGGGCAGGAATCTTTAAATGAAGCCTGCTTTGATTGGCATGTCGGATGCTGGTAACAGTCTCAGTGGCAGCACCTAGGGACTTGCTAAGCCCAGCCGCTACTGCCCTGCTGCCACTTTTGATGCTGGTCGTAGAGGCAAACCCGATCCCTGACGGGGCCATCCCAGTCATCCCGCTGCTGATACTTGGCGCCCTGCCCCGCAAGCTTGCTAGCATCGGCTGTGTTCTACCAGCAATGCTCATAGCAGAAGCCAAGAATCCTCCGGGAGGGGCAGGATCGTGGTCTGCATTTACTTGAGAAGGATCAACCGGAGCAGAAGTCGGTCGATTTTTCTTGGTAGGAGGTGGTGGCCATTGAAAGGCAGCTTTTGGCAGGTCAAAAATGTGAATTGTTCGATTCTTCGTCAGGATGGCGAACCTGCAGCCAGTTGGACCATCCCAGGCAACATCTACTATTGACGAAGGACTTAGACGTTCGTAGCGGGCAATTTGCCGCACACGAACGCTTTCAGCTGAGCTTGAAGTCGTCGAAACTTTGACGTGTTTCATCTGCATCAAATCCCAAATATACTGCACATCGCCTTTCCGATTGGCTGTTAGAATGCCTAGACCGGTTGGCATGAATGACAGAAAGCTACACCCTCCCGGTGGTTGGAAGGTGATCATTGGGCTAGGCTCGGAGGTGACTTTCCGGTTTTGATTGTCTTGAAGCAGCTTCAAGTCAATTATTGATACAAGATCTGGATCCTTAGATATGCCTTGCTGGTCGATGGCGTGAGTAGGCGGAAACTGTGCCAGAGCGAGCTGAGGAGAGAATACTGGAGGACTGGAGGATGGGACAGTTGGCACGTTAGGGCTGGCTGTATCTCTTTTCCAATAGCTTTGCCAGGTCTGCATGCCTTTTTCGCTGATCCATTTCGCACCCCTTACCGCCTCCTGGGCGAAGCCTTTCGCCACTTTGCTGAAGAATGTGTCGACATCGGGAGACTCAACTTCGCAGTTGGGCAAAGGCCGCGAAGGAGCCGTTCCAGCCGTGATATTGGAGTTTTTAGTATGAACCACAAATTCACCCAAGATAGCCCCAATAGATCTCCGAGACGGTGTGCTTGCAGGGCAAAAGGCGAGCCATCGTCCGTTGAGGCTAAGGATCGGAAGGTTCTGGCTCTCCGGGCCACGACCAAGATCGGCGGGTGAAACATCCGCATCTGATCCTGGTCCATGAGAGGAGGAGTCCCTCCTGTGAAGCTGAGGTTGTATCGTAGTCCAATGCTTGCCTAGGCATTCAAACACCGCGGAATCCTTGCCTTGTCGGATGGAAAAGACAAAGATTTCTCCGCTGTCACCGGATGCCACAACAAGAAAGTTGCCGCTCGAATGGACCTTGAGGTTTGCCGCAGGAGTGATGCTTGAAGGAGCCCCTACCCCTGGGAAGCTCTCCATGGATGTTTGCACTCTCAGCAACTCAGCGACCCGGCAACCCTTGCTCAGAGAGAATATCACCACCTTCGTCTCGAAAGTTTTATGATGACTGCCTGGAAAGGATCGGTCATCTTGTGCAGGAGAGGGCTCTCCCGGCCCAAAGATCGTGAGCGCCAACAGAGGCCTGTAGTCCGCAAAGGGGATTTCACCGGTATTCCATGTGAGTAGTACGGCATCAAGTATGGTACCTTGCACACCACTGAGCGCCCCTACATGTTCCACTTTCTCACCACTGTAGCTGACGATGTGCAATTCGCCGTCTATAGCCAGAAAGGCAGCCTCTCGAGCCTCTTGTCCTGATCCTGGGAGGCGAGTGAACTTCAAAGGGACAGGTTCCGGTAGAGGCGTATGGGGAGGATGCAGACCCAAGTCAACATCGTGAGGTCCGTAAAAGTGCTGTTGAGGCAGATGTGGCGGTGCAGGTGGGGATCCATAGGCAGTCATGCCGTAGCCATAGGGTGAGGTCGAAATTCTCGAGTGAGTCGGAAGCGGAGGAATGGCACTGCTGTAGCTAACTGGACGAGCCTTCCGCAACGGAGGAGAAACGGGAGGGCTTCTGCTATTGAAGACGCCTCGGCTACTGAAGCCTGGCTCATAAGGGGGGGAACCACCCGTATTTAGGCCTGGAATGGGTTCGACCGGTGGAGTTTTACCATGGATAGCACTTCGGGCCCAGTTGTCAACTGGGGGAGTGTGCTCATCGGACACCTTCTGAGAAGCATTTACATCGTTCAAGAGGTCGAATTGACTGCTCTTTCTGGTCGAAGGAAATGCCTGGGGGAGTTGGCCCAGGATGGAAGGAGGAGGGTTCGAGGAAACAGGGTGTTGAGATTGACCCATTGACTCGACAGTCTTTTCGGCATGATCGAGGCTGGACAGCTGTTTGACAGCAGCATTCTTTGTCTTTCGCTTTCCTACTCTTGAGGAGGAAGTATCTTGGTCCGCCACGGTTTGGAAGCCTTCTCTTTCTAGATTCCTGGACTCGGCGGAGGCTGCTTTGTTGGACGCTGGCATTCAAGACTTGGGTGAGATACCGTGTAAGGCTGTGGCTAACTACTCTGTGCGAGCAGTAGAGTCGAACCTGTACGAGGAGCCAGGTCCGTAAGATACGTAGGGACGCCGTGCAGTACTCGAGAGGGACTGGCGCGGGGTTATTCGACGCGTCGGTTGGAGAGAGAAGGGTGAGGAGTGGTCTCGAGCGCAGATCAGCTTGCACCAGTGTTTAACTAGTTGAAGGAAGGAGGGACAGGTGGATGGCATGCAACGAAGGACTGGTGGATTATACTTGTTCTTTTGTCTTGCACAGATGAAGGAGTAGTGGTAGTCAGTCAGTCAGGTGGCATCACTTATATGTACTTTGCTGAGAGCAGCGACAGTACGTATGGAGGATGCAAGAGGCACTC
The DNA here is from genome assembly GCF_000835475.1 of Cladophialophora bantiana CBS 173.52. Lineage (NCBI taxonomy): Eukaryota > Fungi > Ascomycota > Eurotiomycetes > Chaetothyriales > Herpotrichiellaceae > Cladophialophora > Cladophialophora bantiana. Next base: position 1,853,814 of record NW_015971579.1, read on the forward strand.
CGCAATCTAATAGTGGTTGAGTCAGGAGGACTCCCAGGTGATTTTAGTGACCTGCTTATCGGCAACGGGGCGCTGCACGGGCGTGTGAATGGTCGCTGGGTCTCAGCGAGTCTTAGGCACTCGGGGCGGTCACTTGCAGCACCGTGCGGGGGAGCCATTCCACGGCCACGGCATGGGCTGCATGGGATATTACGATGTGGCTGGCCAGGTCACGAGCCACTAAAATAGTAAGGCGGTTCACAGCGTACGACGTACAAGGCCCACCCACAGGAACATCGTCTCACAAGAGCAGGACCTTCACTCTGTGGCAGCTGCTAGATGATCAATTGTCCGCCACGTTCCTTCTCTCGCTTCACAGGCGTTACCAAGTCCTCTTGAGGTACCAGGTTCGTGGCGGGGAGTCGACGAGGTGTAGAGGGAGGAAATCTCGTTTGTTGGTCCTCTGCGCCTGACTCACATTCCAAATTCCTCCAATGCCTTTATTTCTCCCCACTCATAATGACCACAAACGCCCGCTCCAGCGGAATTGGGACTGCAACAGGGCGCAATGACGTCTTTGGAGCGGCAGGGCCAGACTGATTGGTTCATGCAAAAAGAGGCATCCTCCGAATCGGGCTCCAGAGCTTGGGTGAAACGCTTTCATTCATCCAAGATATTTGCTGCATCGATGGCATATAGGTACAAGATCCCTTCTCGCTTTTCAGAAACATGAATGAATGCAACCATAATCGAGTCCTGGAGGATCGCAGACGGTGTTGCAATATACCAGACTTCTCACTGAGCAGAGGGAAAGCTGCGTCCACGCAAGACTGGGTCGCTCTGTGGTAGGGAGTGAGAGGTCTCTCGGGGTGTCAGTGTCCCCCTTGTTGTTGTCACCGAAGCACATGGTAGCTGCAAATTACCCACGGCGTGAATGCTGATGAGACCCGGTATGAACTCTTGTTCTTCTTTCCAATCTTTCATTTTGACTTCTTGGCCGCAGCGGCTCTAGCCTTTGCCGCCTTCTTTCTATTGCTTCTGATCATCACCATGGCAAGGAACGTCCCTACAACAGCCGACCCAAGAAGAGTGAGGATGACCGGGATTCGGATTGCCCAGACGCGAGGGGGGAAAAGGCTCTGAAGCGGGTGGTCGTCGTCCACGAACGGCTGCAAAAAACTCAGTTGAAACCTACAATGACGGTAGATGTACAATACCATGAACAAGGTCCATAATGTGTAATATAAGAAGACTGTGGTTGCCACCACGAGCATCGCCATGCCAACAATTTTGTCCAGCTGTGGCAGGGGAACAATTAGTATTGTAATTGAATGCGTGGTCTGGGGAGTGAGAAACTACCATCTCGCCACGATTTGCTTCCTGATTGTGGGTTCGGCCCTTTGGAACTTAAGTCTTGTGAAAGAAGGCTCGAAGAACCACTGTTGAAATGTTGGACACGCGGGCAGAATTGAACACGCAGTCGCGTTCTCAGAAAATGGCACTTTCGCTGGACAGCCCAAAAGAGGAATGGTCTCGGAAGAGTTTTTCCGGATTCCGATTTTGAAAATCAACTTTCGATGTGTTTGCCTGTCACTACCTTCGAGTTAACCCTCAACACGAGATACCTTCGCCTTCACGAACAAGGTGAAACCTGAAGACATGAATCTAGCATCACTCTGTCCATCTATTTCCAGCGTTTGAGCAAAATCAGCATGGCGGACACGATGTTGCTGTCGTCCGCCGTCCGTCTCCCCACCCCACCCCCAGGTGGTTCCTATTCACCAGGCCCTTCAGCACCCAGAAAGAGATCCCCTCCTTCTCGCTCACCTTCTCCTAAACGTCGCCGACCTGCGCCCGTTGAAGACAATGACGAGCGGGAAACGAGAGGGGCAGAACCGGAGCGCGAGATGGATGAGCGGGAGAGACAATTGCTCGCCAGGTTCAAACCTAGAGAATCAGATGAAGCAAGACGGAAACCGTTGACTGCTGAAGAAAAACAAGCGGCCGCGAAAGCTGAGTACGAGAAGCTACTCACCATGCGCTCAGGCGGCACCTATATTCCTCCAGCGAAACTGCGTGCCTTGCAGTCACAAATCACCGACAAGTCAAGCAAGGAGTATCAGCGGATGGCTTGGGAGGCCCTAAAGAAATCAATCAATGGCCTCATTAACAAGGTCAATGTCTCCAATATCAAGCACATCGTCCCTGAATTATTTGGTGAAAACCTGGTCCGCGGTCGAGGATTGTTCTGCCGCAGCATCATGAAGGCCCAGGCCGCTTCCCTGCCCTTCACCCCTATCTATGCAGCGATGGCCGCTATTGTCAACACAAAATTGCCTCAAGTCGGGGAGCTACTCCTTAACCGGCTGGTCGTCCAATTTCGCAAAGCCTTCAAGCGCAACGACAAAGCAGTCTGCCTCTCTTCCACCACTTTCATCGCTCATCTGTGTAACCAGCAAGTCGCCCACGAGACTCTGGCTGCACAGCTACTTCTATTGCTTCTACACAAGCCGACCGACGACTCTGTGGAGATAGCGGTTGGCTTGACGAGAGAAGTGGGCCAACATTTAGAGGAGATGAGCCCACCAATCGCACTGGCTGTTTTTGATCAATTTCGAAGCATTCTGCATGAGGCTGACATCGACAAACGAGTCCAATACATGATAGAAGTTCTGTTCCAGGTCAGAAAGGATCGGTACAAAGACAATCCGGCGATTCGGGAAGAACTCGATCTAGTAGAGGAAGAAGATCAAATTACGCACCAAGTCGACCTTGATGATGATATTGACGTCCAAGATTCGTTGAACGTTTTCAAGTACGACCCACAGTGGGAAGAACATGAAGAGGCGTATAGGAAGTTGAAAGCCGAAATCCTAGGGGAAGAGAGTGGTGATGAGGAAGAAGGTGATGAGAGTGGCTCTGATGAGAGCTCTGAGGATGAAGAGGCCGAGCAAGAGCGTGCATTGGAAATCAAAGATCAAACAAACACAGACCTGGTCAATTTGCGAAGGACAATTTACTTGACAATCATGTCCAGTCTCGATTTCGAAGAAGCTTGTCACAAGCTGATGAAAATCCAACTCCCGGCGGGGCAGGAATCCGAGTTGCCTTCCATGATCATAGAATGCTGCTCTCAGGAGAAGACATACTCGAAGTTCTTTGGCCTTGTCGGTGAAAGATTTGCGAAACTAAATCGACTCTGGACAGACTTGTTTGAACAAGCCTTTGCCAAGTACTACGACACAATTCACCGATATGAGACAAATCGGCTGCGGAACATCGCTCGCTTTTTTGGACATCTGTTGGCCACCGATGCTGTTGGCTGGCACGTGTTTTCTGTGGTGCATCTCAATGAAGAAGAGACCACTTCCAGCAGCCGTATCTTCATTAAGATACTGTTCCAGGATCTGGCTGAAGCCATGGGACTGCCTGAGCTTCAGAAGAGGATGAAGGATGAAATTCTTCTACCCAGCTATTCCGGAATTTTCCCGACAGACACACCTCGCAACACACGATTCGCCATCAATTATTTTACGTCCATCGGCATGGGCGCCCTCACAGAGGAAATGCGTGAACATCTCAAGAATTTGCCTAAATCGGAGCCCCCCGCTCTCCCGGCACCAAAGGACGATATCTCGGATTCAGAGAGCGTCAGTTCATATTCGAGCTATTCTAGCTACACGACGAGCAGGTCATCCACAAGAAGTCCTCCTCGCCGGGCTGATAGAAGGCCTCGGTCGTCAACTCCGGATGATCGGGCGAAAGGCAAAACTCGTGGCTGGCGTGCCTCCGATTCACGATCGAGATCCCCACCTCCAGCCCGAGGTGCAAACAGACGAGGAGAAAGCTACAGCTCATCACTGTCGCGATCGCGCTCTCGCTCGGCTCGGCCACGTGCGCTACCGAGAAGACGATCACGCTCCTGTTCAGCCTCTCGAAGTCCTCCGTCAAGACGAAGACGAGACTCTGGCCCTCCACGCGGACGAGCACGTACACGATCAGAGTCTTATAGTAGCTCCTCGGGCGATTCGCGTTCCCCCCCTCCGCGACGGCTTCCAGCCCGGCGCCAGGGCAATCCCTCAACGTCACGGTCTAGATCCCGCTCTCCGCCATCACGCCAAGCCAGTCCTGTTGTACATCCATCTCGACGGCGCAACTTCCCACCTTCAAGACCAAAATCCAGATCGCGTACACCACCGCGGTTCAACCGTCGGCCAGCAGCAAGGAGAAGTCCAAGTCGCAGCCTGTCGCGGTCGCCATCGTGGTCTCCACCACCCAGGCGTAGGGCTGACCGATATTCGCCCAGCAGGAGCAGGAGTCGAAGTGTGACCCCACCGCGACGAAGAGCACCTCTACCGAGGAGAAGGAATTCGTCTAGTGTTAGTGGACGATCAGCGTCCCGGTCGAGGTCACCACTACCTGCACGAGGGAAGCAGGGCAAGGGAGGAGCGAGGAGATGGTCGCCGAGTCCGAATAGGAGGGGTGGCGATGGAAGAGCGAGGGCCGCGGATTTTGACTAGTTGGTGGACAAGATGTAGATGGTGCGAAGAAGGAGTGGTCGCAGAGCGTCAAGGAAGGAGGAAGTGGACATGCCGGGCATTGTTAATTATGGAATAACATGATCCTAAAGCAAAAAAGGGCGACCAAGTAGCTTGGGGACAAAGGGAGGTGTGTGTCTCTTCTCTCGTCAGCGACGCTGCACAATTACTGGGTAGTTACGGTCACCGGAAGGGACATACATATTCCACTTCATACATACATACATTCATTCGCTCACTCAATTGTTTCAGTATCCCACCTCATTTTGTATGCTTTTGGGTTCTATGTGCTTTGCCCTCCATATACAACGCGCCCCTCCCAACGCGCCCCTCCTGTATGTTTTGTCTTCTTATGCCCTCATGTACTCAGCTCGCTGCGTTGTTACGCCGTAGTGTATATTATAACAGCATTGCCGAGCACGCCATATCCTCGTTTCAACTATCTCATAGTATGCCTAGGGTTAGTAGCATAAGTAACATATGTGGAATATCCAGGCATGTAGCATATGTAACTTGGCCGCTCGCACATGTATGATATGCCGCACGCCTGGGTAGCAGAGCTTTAGCATAGCATATACAACATATCAAAGGCATGCCGTCCACCTTATCCCATTTCATTCCATCCTCCTCTCTTCCCATCCCATGCCATCCCATCGTATGGCATACCGTGTCATAAGCCCGACGCCGTACGGGCGCCATGTCACGCCACGCCACGCCATACCATGATAACGGCGAAATAAACAGCTCTGTTGCTCTTGGGACTCTTTTCCCTCTGAGCCTCTTCTTTCCCAAAAGCCGCGACCAAGAGAGAAAGACGAGAGAGACAGACGGGTATACAGTCGCAGGAAGTTCTTTCCCAAGTCTCGTAGCGCGGTACGCGGCTTTGTATGGTTCAGTCGATTCCCCATTTTGGAACACTGAATATTGATCATGGATGGTGATGATGGATGATGATGATGCATTCCTATCCTGACGCCGACCACCAAACCAGCCAGCCAGCCAACCAGGCACGTCATCTCGCTTCCTCCAAACGCCTTATGCTCGTTTATTTGTCGTTACCATTCATACCGTATCGTCGTCATAAGCGAATCGTACATCCTTCAAGCCTCGCCCGCGACCACCGCCTCTGTATCCACTCCATCCGTCTGGCCCTCGGACACCCATGCTCTGGCAAAATTGCTCATCACCCTGCGGTCTCTCATTCTTCGTATTCCCCGTCAGCATGCTCTGCAGGCTCATGCAGACGGACTCTACGGACTGAACAGGTGACCACCCGGCTGTGCCCAGGAGATCGAGGCAGATGATGCCGTTGGAGTAGATGTGTGGGTGGATCGGGATGGGCCGGCCTGCAAAGGGTGTCTCAGACTGTGATTGCTGTTGTGGTTTCGCAGGGTCGGTCGGGGAGGGCGGCACTTTGATGAAGACGACTTCGGGCGCTTCTATATATTATTTCATGGCCTCCATGTTAGCCAGCGTTGTCCCATCCTCTCATAGTGGGTTTCCTTCTTTCCTTCTTCTCTCTGCAGACGCCGTACGTACCGATAGGGTAAGAGTTTGAGAAAAGAAAACTGAGACGGAAAACTTGGTTCATGTAGAGAGGATTCGCATCCAGGACTCGGATGTCGACCAGCCATTCCCGGAAGTCGTCTGCTTTGACCAGTTCGATGCCTGGAGGTAGTTTTTGTTTTGCCTAAAGTGGTATCATAGGTCAGATTTGTGTCTGATAAATCGAGAGACCGGTACAAGTGGGAGAAGCCCGGCTTGTAGGGGGGAGGCATGACGAGAAGACTTTGGCGGAGCGGAGTGGCATGTGATTACCTTCACCAGTTCCTGTGACGATTATGGGAACGGTTAGCCAGCCATACTTGAAAGACACATGGTATCTGGATCCGAGCCACTTACTTTTCCCAGTCTCTTTGCCGCGAACATGGTGTGGAGGGGGACAGGGTGATGCGGGAGGAATTCGATCTGTGCAGCGCAGGCACCCAGATGCGGGAACCAGGCTGAACCGGATGAGCTGAAGTCTGGACGCGGAAGGAGACGACGTATGTATGTTTGGTGAAAGGCAAGAGGATGTAAAAGGTCCGCGAAAGGGGGGCAGGAAACCTGAAAGCAAAGATATATGTTCTCCTAAACTCCTGTGCGTTTGTAGGTGGCAGTGTACAGAGTAGTATGTTGGTGGGATTGGTACGTCACGAAGGGAAATGGACAGCTTTGGGAGGATGAAACGAACTACGACCCATCGGAGAAACAGTACCGAAGTCACCCCGCGAACATCATGAGCCTAACCGAAGTAATAAGTGGCCATCTTGTCCATCCCACTGCGCCCCTTTTTGGCCCCTCGCAGCCTTGTCACGTAGCAGGTCAGAAAATACACAAACTTCACTACAATCGTACCAAGTGACAGAATATGCTTGACATTAAAATAGTGACGAGTTTTGATCTCACACCTCGCTGAAACTATGGCAAACTTCTACACATGTGGGTATTAAAGTGACAAGGCTGAATAGAGCGCAGCTATGCGTGACAATATTGGGGAAGTCGGCATATTGTCGAGACAATCACTGTGGCCCCTCGGTGGTGGTCTTAGCCACCTCCTTTTCCGCAGCAACACTCTCAGACTGTGGTGTAGATGATCCATGCGGGTTGATGCCTTGGGTGATCTGAGCGTTGATCTGGGCAATCGAACTGCGACGGTTTGTCGCCTCGTCCTGGAACAGTGACCACTCGCCAATGAGCTCGTCAGAGAACTGGTCGAGATCCAGACCAATGATTTCCACCTCGTCTGTCACTCTTAGGTGCAGGCCAGGGATGTACTTGAGAATCAACAGCATGATGACAGAGAGAGTGAAGGACCAGCCAGCAATGGCAGCGATCTCAGCCAATTGCTTGGCAATCTGGACGCCGTGGCCGTCGATGGCTCCTTGAGCGATGGTGAAGCCATCGAGAGATGAGACAGAGGCAGAGGCAAAGATACCCGTCAGGAATGCTCCGCACATGCCACCGATTCCGTGCAGTTTGCTATTGATCCCAAGTCAGCGCTTCGATCAATCATCAAGTTACAGTCGGTACTCACAAGACTTCCAGACCATCATCAATGTGGAGCCAATCATTAATAGGCTCGCTCAAGTTGACCACAATGGCGGTGATGAAACCAATGGCAGCTCCACACCAGACAGACACGTAACCGGCGGCTGGTGTGATACCCACGAGACCGGCAATAACACCCTCGCAGGCGCCGACAACAGAAAATTTCCGGTGCTTGATGTAATCCATCAACACCCAACCAGCGACACCAGTTGAGGCGGCCATGTTGGTGTTCCAGACGGCCATCATTGCTCGAATGCTGGCGTTCAGAGCAGAGCCGCCGTTGAAGCCAAACCACCCGAACCAGATGAGGACTGTTCCAAGGAAGACAATGGTGACGTTGTGGGGTTTGTAGACGTGCTTCTCGCCATATCGACTTCGCTTGCCGAGGATAAGTGCGTATGCCAAGCCCGCGGTTCCGCTAGAGATGTGGACGGGGCCACCCCCAGCGAAGTCAAGAGCACCAAAGGTGAACAGCCAGCCATTTGCATTCCAAGTCCAGTAGGAGATCGGGCAGTAGCAGATGGTGGCCCAGCAGAAGCCGAAGATGATAGACGGAAGGATGCGACCGCGTTCGAACGAGCCACCCACAACGATCATGGTCGCGCAGGCGCAGAACATTAACTCATAGAAAGCGAAGACGATGTCGGGGATAACAGCAGAACCCCATGACGGCGCGGCCATGACCTAGAATAAAAACTCAGTCTTGGTTTGTCTCGGAATTTCGTGGTCGACCTTTCAGGCTTTCTTACATCAATCATTCCGAAGTTCTTCAGGTCGCCAATGAAGGGACCGCCAGTTCGTGAGAAGGCGAGGGAGAAGCCCCAAAAGGCCCATTGAAAGGTGCACACGGCCATAACGGTCAGGGACTGGAACACCATGGCCAAGGCAGACTTTCTGCGCGTCATACCACCGTAGAGAAGACCGATGCCGGGAACAATCACAAAGACGAGACATCCCATCAACACCTGGTAGACATACTCGTACTCCAGGCCCGTGTACGGCAAGTTGACGTCTATCTCCTGCGGGTTGCCTCCATTCGCCATGCTGGAGTTGAACTCCGGCTAGGTTTGGGGTTAGCATAGAGGCCTCAGAAGAGTTGGTGAAGACGAGGAACATACAGCGACCGGAACTGGTACTGACGCCATGGCCGTAGGTTCAAACAATACTGGGTGTCGAGTCTTGGAAGGAACACCCTGCTGCGGGACAAGAGTTTGATGCAGAGAGTTGTGGAGACGGGGGGGACAGACCTACATACTATATACTTGTACCTGTCAACGGATATCGGAAGCAAAGGTCCAGCATGGCGAGAATGACAGTGGCAAATCTTTTCATTACCAGACCACCTCCACGCTAGATGCCAGTCCAAAAGGTATCCGTTGTTCTTGTTCTCGTCATCACACCCACAGGAGTACCCTGTAGTACTATGTTTGGCCTCGAAGCGAGGCGCTCGAGAATTTTTTCTTTATTCTGGGTCCCCAGACACGGGAGGCTTGCGGGCCTTGTCTCGAATGGGACAGGACAGCCGACTTGGTAATGGCGGTCCTGAGACTAAGCCTGACTTGATAGAGATAGATGGACAGAGGAGATTGGCCGGTAGCAAAGACGCTGCAAATACCTGGAGCAAATGGGTTCGTAAGGCCCCTGAATACGCCTCGTGGTTTGACTGCTGAGGTTGTAAGATTAAGATTAGCGAGCCTTGCTCTTATCAGTGGAGCCTCGCCAAGACATGTGCCAAGCCCCATATCTCTGCTTGCTGGGCCAATGGCACGGGACCTGTCGGGATAAGCAGGACCTCCTCTGCCACCAGCTGCCGCCTCCGCTGCGTGAGTGCTTCCTTCAGGACTCTTTGCAGGCTCCTCATCTTGCAACAACTTTCTTCTGTCTTCGCCCTGTGGATCCGGAATCCTTGAGGCGGCATTGGGTTGCCGTGAGAGCCAAACATGTCCGCCCCAGCACCACCCCAAGCACACTCCGACTCCGGAGAGGGAACCTCCTCCCCACGGCCGCCCGCCTCCCGCACGGCCTGGCGGTCGAAATCTCGCTTGCTCATGGCATGGTCGTAAGTTAATGTATGCCGATGGTCTTGGTACTTTGGCAGGCAGTCCTTGGTAAGGAGTCCGTCCTGGAGACTTCGGCTATGCGTGTCACGAGAGCGAATGAGCAATTACTTTGAATCAAGTCGGCTTCGCTCACGGCAGGAATGTGTGCGCTGTGCAATCTAGAGGGTTGTTGGCACCGAGGGGGCCAGTTCCTGTCATGGATTGAACCGGATACTGCGGATGTCTGATTGGACTGTGATCCGATTCCCTACTTCCAGCAGCAAAAAAATTCTGTCCTCCACCCTTTATCATCCATGCTTTCCGCTTATGCGAGCCAAAGCTGTTGACAAGAAGCCTTGGGGATCTTGGTGCATGATAAGCATCTCGAATCTGAAGGCCACGCGACTTACTGCAAAGTTTTATGTCAGGAGGAGACACGGCTCCGAATGCTTGACCGGGCTCGGATCGATCGACGTTTTGCGGAGTTCGATACGCGTTCCAGGCCTAACGACAAAATTTTCTCGGATTCGCGGCGCCATCAGCTTGCCTTTTGACATTTGACACTGTCACAGGTCCACGGGGTATTTGGAGATTGGGGGGCCAATGGGAGTAGGAAGCTGGCAGACCGTATCAAATCTCAAGCGCCGCAAGCTGATAGACGACAAGCGACTGCCGATAGGACTTGGCCATATTCAATTCCGATGCCCAGAAAGCCCAGAATATTAACAGGCAGGGTGCGTCCGCCGGTCAGAATCTGGTGTGAAATGGCGTGTTACACCTGACCAGCTTGGAAAGAACTGTCATGAGAACTGCCTGCATTTCGGTAGCGGTGGATGGTTCCCCAAATATGCAAGTCTAGGCTGGAGACGCTACTCCTTAGCTGCAACAGATGCAATCATTGAAGGTGTGTGTGTGAGCCGCTTCCCTCATGCTGTCCATGTCGTGACGCGGCCAATCTCGAAAGAGAAGCGTGATTCCATGTTTGCTGCGAGCAAGGCTCTAAGAAAGCGCGTGAACTCCAGCAGAAGAGCATCACACTAGTCTTCGGGGATCAGCCATCTACAAGTATATCTCTTGGAAATTACAACCTGGCCACGCAGATGGGGCAAGGGCTCTTTCAAGAAGGACAAGAACTTCTGGTGATTGCGTTCAGTTCGAATAACAAGACGTTAATGCTGGACATGACAGGTCTGATGACAGGCGAAGGGCCTCAACTGATCTCTCATCACTGGTGCCACCACCACCTTGATAGGTAAGCCACAAGCGCCGTGGCCAGGACTACCAAGTACATATACAACGCCACTTCCCGCGCACCCGAAGTGTGGCGCCGCCATCCACTACTCCCCCATCGTGTAGGGTGTATTAGCCTCACTAGCCGATATTAGCCAATCTTCAGGTTTCGAATTGTGAATATGGTACCGATGAGGATCCAGAGCAGGAATCATGGAAGAGAAATCTGGGTCATTAATATCAAACCTGGGAACCCACCCAAAAGACAGGCCCGGTTCTAATCTACATTCGAGGTCTTTTACCTGGTTCTATATGGTACTGGTATCCCGGCATAATGGACAAAATCTCGACGACATACTCGATCCGAGATATCAGCCACGATATCGCGTCGTGCCCCCAATCCATTGGTAATGATACATGTTATGTGCACCAGCAATTTACCATCTCGGCGTGCTGGCTCCAAGCAAGGATCACATCCTTCCCTGGGATGATTCGTCTGAATTCGTTTACCGCGCGATCGAAGTTGGGCTCACGACGATTCGTCATGGCGAGGAGAAGTGGTTACTGGAGCCACGAAGGCAGCAGCATCCTCGAGTTCTGTATCCCTCAGCGGGCCTTCTTCTCAAGCCTTTGGCGCGGGCTTCTTCGTGTCTTGCTTCTTGCTCGACTTTCCCCAACCCAGGGCTCTTGAACTTTGTCAACAAGTTGCTTCACCACCCACACAGAAGAGGCGAGTGTCCGTGCTTACTTACATTCGCGACCAAGGGTCTTCATACACCTCTCTGTCCACCTCGGCCCTGTCAACAAGACGTTGCAGTGAACCTGGCAGACGAGGCTTCCTGAGAAATGATTTCTTGTTGTTGTCTTGCTCGACCTTGCTGGACTGCTTTGGTTGTTGTGGTTGGACTTGTTCCGAAGTCTGTGGACCTGGACTATTGTTGCTCATGTCATGTCAGATCGTGGGACCCATGTGTAGGCGGGAGAGACAATTGCCAATGGAGACTTACGCTCGACTCCATGGATCTTCGTACAGGTCTCTTTCCTTCTCGGCCTTGTCAACGAGGTTCTGCAGCGGAGCCGGCAGGCTGGAGCTTGATGACGACCTGCGATGGGCCGATGTGTTTTCCGTACTGAGGGGATTCATGAAAGGTTGTTGTGTGTTCCACTACGGTACAGTGTGAAGGATGGTGTTATGGGATGTATGGTAAAAACCGGTTTTGTTGTTATGCGTTTTGTTCGCTCGGTGGCTTTTGTAACACTGGTGGTCAAATCCTGTGGTCCTTGTCAATCCTTTATACTCGCTTCCCCCCATGGGGTGAGCGCGCACTCGGGCACACAATATTCCCGCGTCCTACTTGTTACACTGACAATCAGACAAGCGACGGGTTCGGCGCAAACTCGGCGTCTGTCGTCATCAGCTGCCTTTTGTCCTCGAGCAGTGAGGCAGGACCCTTCTACATCATCGTGCAGGAGAAACGACAAGCGAGATGCGAGAATTGTCCGACCACCACCCAAGCCCAAACCCCGCGAGCCCCTGGAGTTCTCTACACCTATATGATCTCCCGGAAGCCCGTTGCGGTGTTGTTACTCGTCAACGAACATGCATTATATCTGTAACACATTGGGGTACATATGGACAGCGTCATAGAGAAGGTGATCATTGGTTTTTTGCAAAGCGCTCGCGTGGGCCAGGATATGTTTTCTGGGGATGTTTGATGCACGATTTTGTTCATGCTGGCGTATGGTATGTATGTATGTATGTATGTATGTCCCATCATACGCGATGCGAGGCATAGGGCCCATTCTGGTCGAGGCTTCTGCCTTCTCCGTATGAAGCTACTCGCTGCTCAGTACCCATTGCTCTGTGCGCGGTGCGCTGTATCCTGCACTTTGGACTGTAGATTCTGCGTGCAGATCGAACAGGTCAAATAGGGGAGGGCCAGGTTTGTTGCCTATGGCGGGAGTCGTAAGGCTTGAGGTACAAGCTATAAGGTATGGGGTTCGAGGCATGAAGAAGCATAAGGCATGAAGCATCGAAAAGCCTTGTTACTACATCTGACGACCTAGCTGGTTTATTCTCGCCCAAGGCAAAGTATGTATATGGATGGATGCCTGGACAACACTGAACAATCAATCGATCATTCACTCCGTCGGTCGAATGCAAATGGGGAATGAATCTTGCATTACTTTCCATCAGTCATCATCACGATCACCACCGCCATCATGATGCAGTCGCTTCCTCGTTGAACTTCAAGTCTAGGCCCTCTAAGTCTCCCTTGGCCCTCCACTCCCTCAACAAGTTTAGAAAAGCCGGCGCACCACCGCCGTAACTGGCATTCCTAGCAGCCCCCGGAATGCTCGTGCCCTCGTTGTTATAATAACCCGGTGTGCACCCGGAAAGGAATTCAGCGCGCAGCATGGCCATCTTCAGGATCGTGTTGATCCAATCCTCCTCGGCCTCCGCGGTCGGTTCGACCGTCCGGACGCCCCGCTTTTGACACTCGGAGATCACGTACGCAAGATGTTCAGCCTGCTCCCCCGTCACGTGCAGGAAGTTGGGAGACAGCGCGGCCTGCACAATCTGCACCCAGAAGCAGTTGGGGAAATCACGCGTTGTCCAGCCGTGCAAGGTGCGCGATCCGTCTTTCCAGCATTCGGTGATGGTCTGGCCGTTGCGCCCCGTCACCTCCATGTTGGAGCGATGGCTCCATTCAGTCGCCAGCTCGAAGCCTGTAGCGTAGATGAGGGTGTCGAGCTCGTACAGTTGGCCGTTGGCCACAACCCCCGTTTCAGTGATGGCGTCGACGCCCTTGCCTGCCGTGTCGATCAAGTGCACGTTGGACCGATTGAATGCGTCCAGGTATTCGTCATGGAAGCATGGTCGTTTGCACAGCTGGTTGTACCACGGCTTCAAAGCTGCTGCGGTCACAGGATCCTTGACCACCTCGTCGCAGCGTGCCCGAACAGACTCCATTTTCTCATAGTCTGCGATCTGGCGCTGCGCTGCGGCTTTGGCCGGGTCAGCGGGCTCATTGTCCACTGTAGGCTGCCAGCGTGCGAGCAGCTTATGCAAGATGTCCGTCCAGCCGTCGTTGACGAGGTCGACGGGTGCGATGCCGCCATTGACGATGATGTTAAAGTTGTCCATGCGCTCCTTTTGCCAGCCTGGCTTGAGCGATGCGGCCCACTCGGGGTCTGTTGGCCGGTTTCCACGAACGTCGATCGAGGACGGCGTCCGTTGGAAGACGTACACCTCCTTGGCCCATTTTCCTAAATGAGGCACAATTTGAACGGCAGTTGCGCCGGTGCCGATGATGCCTACACGTTTGTCGGAGAGCTTATGGAGGTTACCGGTCGTGTCACCGCCAGTGTAGTTGTAATCCCACCTGGAAGAATGAAAAGAGTGACCTTTGAAAGACTCGATCCCCTCGAGGCCGGGAAGCTTTGGACGATGTAGAGGTCCAGCAGCTGGAATGACGTACTTTGACCGGATTGTATCGCCCCAATTGGTCTTTGCCGTCCATAACGAAGTCTTCTCGTCCCACTCCAGACTATGCGTCTCGGTCTGGAACAATGCTTTGTCGTACAAACCCCAGCGACGACCGATCATTTCAGCGTGTTTCAGGAGTTCGTTGGCTCTGGCGTATTTCTCCGTCGGCATGTAGTTGAGCTCTTCGAGCAGAGGCATGTATATGTACGATTCAATATCGCATTGAGCACCCGGATATCGATTCCAATACCTATTGACGTGTTAAGAGCAGCTCTCTTCGAGAAACTTCACGCGATTGTAAGTAGGATTAGGCTCACCAGGTCCCTCCAAAGTCACCTGCTTTCTCAATGATGCGTAAATTGGTCACACCGGCTTCAATGAGCCGAACGGCCACGAGCTGAGCGCCATATCCGCCGCCGATAATAACAACGTCGACTTCCTCGTCGATCGGACCTCGTTGGAAACCAGGCTCTACCCATGGATCCTTGAGGTAGTGGGCAAAAGGGCCATCGTGCTCGACAAGACGATATTGGTTGATACCGCCTTTCTCTTGGCCATACTTTAGCCTTTTATCACGTTCCTCCATGTACTTCCGCTTCAACGCATCAGGGTCGAAAGGAAGGTCATTGGGTTTAGAGGCCAAAGAAACATTGGACTCGAGCGTCGCCTTTGGGGGCTTTGGACCCAAGAGATCAGATGGAACAAGGACCTCGACTGAGCCCATCTTAATCTGATCAATGCAGTCACACCGGTTTGGGCCAAGCTTTGGGTTGTTTAGAAAACAAGAAGTCTCTCTGGACGCCTTGCTGATGCGTCTGTGACTGTCAATAACAGTAGGGTAGCCTTCAATCTATTCACGATCTGTCAATGAGGTGACCTCGGCAGAACAGGAAGGCAGATGGAAGAGCCAGTTCTTTCTGCTGAGATATATGGGATTCTGGCTGTTTGACTCTCGGGGCCGAACTGTGTTACCGCATCAATGCCGAAAAGGCTGGAACCAAATTTCTCAGAATGAGACAAGAGTATAGACTCGTAAAGTAAACCGCGGACGATTGGCGGTTATCTCAATGTCCCCCGCATCCGTCTCTCGGGTTGCATGGCCATTCAGATACCGAGGTCTGAAGGGTGTGAATGGGGAATGCGTTGCGAAAAAGATCACGTCTCTGACCTCGCAGTGTTATTCGAGATTGGCTTTCGAACCGAACACGGATGCTGTATTGGCCTCGCACTGGTTACCCAAAACAGCCTGCCTCGGCAGTAGACTACATACGAAAATGGTCGTGCAACAATCCAAGATCGCTGCTTCTGCGGGGTCTTGCCAGTGCTGGCAATTGTGATTTCATTCTGTTCGGGCCGAATACTTGTCACAGATGTGATATAAGAAGGGCAAGTAAGCAGAGCGGTATCAGCAGGAGCCAGAGACGACCCGACGACTTAATTGCTCCACCGATCGTTTGGACAAAAGCAACATGGCTGCAAACGGCGATACAGCGCGGTCTTCTGCGCCTGTGGCCTATATCACCGGCGGTGCGAGCGGGATGGGGTTGGCAGTTGCCCAAGAGCTGGCTGCCAAAGGCTGGAACTTGACAATCGTCGATCTCAATGGAAAGTCGATATCATCAGTGGAATCCAACTTTGACCCAAAGAGAACCATGTTCGTCCAGGCCGATGTGACAGACTATGAATCGCAGGCGAAAGCCTTCGCTCAGACTTGGGACAAGTGGCACAGACTGGACTTGGTGTTTGCGAACGCTGGCATTGGTGATAGAATCAACTTCTATGCGCCCGCCACCGAGTTTCTGCCAAACCTGCCAGGGGTGCCTGCGAAGCCGGACGAGCTGGTTATCGATGTTTGCCTGAATGCAATGGTGTACAGTGCCTATTTGGCTATGCACTTCTTCCGAAAGAACCCTTCGAAAGCGGGCAAGATAGTTTTCACCTCTTCCATGTGCGGGTACGTCAGCGATGTTAGCATTTGCCAGCCGACCGAATCCTTTGAACATTTCTTTTTCTCGTCTTAGTCCAATACAACCACTTACCGTTTCCGCACAGGCTATATCCGGGAGACACTATACCTCTATACACTGCAGCGAAACATGGAATTGTGGGCCTGGTTCGCGCCATGGCCAGACGGTTGAAGACGCTCGGCGAGCCGATCACGGTGAACTGTATCTGTCCCGGACTTGTCGATACTGGGTTGACAGGAGTGTTGATGTCTGTCGCTCCGCCCGAATACGTGACACCAAAGTCGACCATTGTGCGAGCTGTAATGGGGTTTGTGGAGGATGACTCTCTCACGGGGCAAGCAGCCGAATGTAGTATCGACAAGATCCACTACAGAAAGCAGCCCGAATGGGGAGATGAAGGTGCAGAGTACATCATGACGAACAAGTTGGAGGCAGAGCTCAAAAAGAGAGGCGTCAACTTTGATAGGAAGGACTAGGTTCGTGTGAGGGCTGATCAAGGCTGAGGTTGGTGAAGGGAAGTGGTCACAGTGGTCTGCAAAAGGACGAGACTCGTTGCTGGCTCTGTTGTCTCATTGTTTTGGTCTGACGTCAATCTTCAACGCGTCCGTGGCTTGCGCAACGCGACGCGTTCCATTTCATCGTTGCTTCACCCCGAGGTATCAAAATTCATCTCATTGCTCCGCACACCGTGCTTCATACATACTCACCAAATGCTGGCGGCCATTCCAGCCGCGCAGATGCAGCTTTGTAAAGCTCAAGGCCCCTTCAGGCCTTGCCCGAGAATGCTTTGTGCGCATAAAATTCCGCCACGAGGAATCCTTGAACTGGGCATTAAGTTCCCATTTCGAGCTGGCTTAGCGCCTTTCTTCGGCAAAGGATGAATCGGTTCTGTTCGGCAGCTTGTCAACGTAAACTCAACTCAACCTAGGTTATGTCGCCATTACCGAGCTGCGAACAACTACCCTTGGCGTGGCATGGAAAGTTGATGCGAGTTCGTGGTGCAGGAGTTCCCGTGACCAACAAGCACATATTCTCTAGAGAGACCAAAGGACTTGCTGCTGTCTCTGAAGGCTGAGCCTAACCGGTTCAAACGATCCACATGTTTGATTTGCCAGGATAGCTCTTTCCAACAATGACATCTGTCCGATACTCACCCTCTTTCGCTGACCGCGAAGACTTCAGGAATGCCATGCGCGGGTTGATCGCATCTCAAGACCCATGCGTTATCTGAGCTCGAAATGGTCGCGTTTTGTGGGACAACGATGCATATGCTTTCCTCAAAGATGACTGTCCTACAACTGCAGACCCTAAGCTCTGGCGGCAAGGCCAACTGAATTCGATCCAAGGCCTGTTCAAGGTTAACGATGGCATCTACCAGGTGCGTGGTTTCGATATCTCCAATATGACGATCGTGGAAGGTCAGACTGGAGTTATTGTTATTGATCCTCTTATTTCGGTGGAATGTGCACAAGCAGCGCTGAACCTCTACCAAAGCCATCGAGGTGCCAGGAAAGTCACTGGATTGATCTATTCACACTCTCATGTGGATCATTTTGGTGGTGCTCAAGGTGTTCTACTTGACCATTCGTCAGCAAATGTGCCCATTCTTGCTCCCGAAGGCTTCATGGACGCTGCCCTAAATGAAAACATTTTCGCAGGACCATCAATGCGCAGACGGGCTGCTTTCATGTACGGAAACAAGATCCCAAAAGGGCCAACAGGTCAGATCGGATGTGGACTTGGTATGACAACTTCAGCTGGAACTATTTCTATGGTCCCACCCACTGTTTTGGTCAAGATCACCGGTGAAGAACATGTCGTCGACGGAGTCAGAATCGTGTTTCAGGCAGTGCCGGAGACGGAAGCCCCAGCGGAAATGAATTTTTACTTTCCGGACCACGGGCCCTATATATTGCAGAGTGCGCCACTCACTGCATGCATAACATCGTCACTCTTCGTGGTGCTGAGGTGCGGGATGCGAAAGTCTGGTCACGATATCTGGACGAGACTATCGTCCTCTTTGGTGAGATTTCAGATGTCCTATTTGCCGGCCACAACTGGCCGACTTGGGGCTCGGCCAAGATCATCAAGCTGGTCTCAGAACAACGAGACCTGTATGGATATATGCACGACCAAACTGTGCGACTGATGAATGCTGGTTTGACAGGTATTGAGATCGCGGAAATCATGACATTGCCACCCGCATTGCAGCAGGCTTGGCACGCTCAGGGCTACTATGGATCGCTGAGCCACAACATCAAGGGTATCTATCAAAAGTACATAACCTGGTTTAATGGGAATCCGGCACATCTGTGGCAATATCCTCCTGCCGAGGAAGGAAAGCGTTATCTGTCTTGCATGGGTGGCGTCGATGAAGTTGTCAAAAAGGCCGAGACCTTTGCGAAAGAAGGTGATCTCCGCTTTGCGACGACGCTGCTTGGTCACACCGTTGCCGCAGAGCCTGCCCACGGAAAGGCAAGGGCCGCTCTTGCATTGGTATTTGAAAAGCTCGGATTCGGTGCAGAAAATGCCACCTGGCGTAATGTCTATCTCACCTCGGCCCAGGAACTGCGATCTGGCCGGAACACTGAAAGAAGTCTTACTGCCATGGATGAAGTGAATCCAGGACTGTCTGTCGAGCAATGGCTAGCGGGGCTCTCTGTTCGAATTGACGGGCCTAGAGCCGCGCGACAAAATTTTGCGTTCGGCTTACATGTCGTCGATACAGGAGAAAAGTGGAAGTTGATCATGAGCAATGGTGCTCTGACGTATCGAAGGCAGCCCGGGAATGCCAGTGACGTCGACTTGACATTGAAGAAAGCAGAGCTTCGGCAAATGTTGGAGAGTAACCTGAAGCTCCCCCCTGTTCAATCACGAGGCGACCTAGGTTTGATGAGGCTCCTTTTGTCCCTTGTCTCGGGCGCAGACTCGAATGAAGCGCGAAACAGTCATATATAGGATTGTCTGGACGCCACGACTCGAACAGTACCAATCATTTTGCAGACCAGATATATAACGTACAGGCCTGATACACATCTGGCTTAATTTTGGGGACGGCATCTGTTCCCCTTTTTCTTCGTCCAGCCCTCAACGGCGATCTCGCAGCATAGAAGGGCTTGGCAAAAACGTCTCGAACTGTTTGTGATGTATCTCCGAGGAGACTTGGGACGGCCCCAATAGCGCGGAGTCTTCTTTGGTCGCACGATCGAGGTAACCTTTTGTCCATTGTTTCCAACGCCAGAACCAAGATCAAACGTGTGGTCACGAACTATATCCGCTGACAGACACAAATCCCCGTCTCTTCTTTAAGAGGTGGTCAAGTAAGGTGAACAACCGACACGAGCAGACTAAGGATGCTTACTTGAAGGCAACTGGTGTGTCACCGCCCCCTTTGCTGGGCAATGTTGAAGTTGAAGCCTTGGAGGGATACCGCAGTTAGTGCGCATCGCACCTAAGCGTATCAACCCACCAAGTCAGGGTCCTTCCAGGTTTCTAGAATGAGCATGTGTCAATCAAAAGCTGGTGGATGGGTGCTCCCGTCTATTGAAGATCCTGGAGAAGTGCTCAGGGGAGAATGGAAGGACGGGTTGCCTTGCAGTGCCACGCGATCAGGGTTTCTCGACCGATAAATGGCTGGACCAGGCTGCAGACCCATGTGATCGGCTCGCACTCGGTTTGCCGCCTCAGGCCGTTCCGCTTCAGCTTCCACTTCCGCTCCCGAGTGCTCGTGCTGGCTGGCCATACATCATCGACCCATACACCACCTACACACTACACCAGTTTCACCACTTGCAACACGACTGACATGTCCGTGAAATGTCAATCTTTGACCGCTTGCAGAATTCTCCCCACAACTCCGTTCCCGCATTCCAGCCCGCTTTATGATGTGGGACAAGGCGGTTCTCGCGGGCCTGTTGTGGGGTAAGCATAAGCGTGGTAAGGCTGTGCAGCGAACATTTAAAGAGTGAAGGCAAAGCAACTTGTAGAGTTCTAGACGGTCAGAAAGAGGAAAAGGACCGGAGACTACAGAGGTCATCATCCTATCTGTCCCCTGACTGGTACGGTATATCCCTGATATCATTGGAGATGGCGTTCTCTCCCGTCATCTTCTATTTGGGCGGTGTCCTTTTCATTGCGTACTGCATCAATTGCATAAGGATAGCTTTTCGACCGGGCCTTCGAAGCCTGCCGGGCCCCTTGTCTGCCAGATTCTCCCGTTTATACCGTTTGTCTCTGGTCGCTGGAGGTAAAGCTCCTGCGGAGTACAGGAAGGTCCATGAGGAGTACGGTCCGATTGTTCGCGTGGGTCCGAATCACGTCTCGATCGCAGACCCGTCTGAGATCCCTCTGATCTATGGAATCGGGAGCAAATTTCTCAAGGTGCTTCTTACCCAGCACTGTTGAGGAGGGAAACAGTTCTCTAATATTCGACCCAGACTGATTTCTATAACACGATGAGTCCCTCGTACCAGGGCAAGCCCATGCCCAGCGTCTTCACCGAGCGCGATCCCATAGCCCACCGGAACCTGAAGAGACCCGTTGCCCAGTTATTCGGGATGACAAACATGCGAAACTACGAGCCGTACGCGGACGAATGCACCGGCATATTCATCGACGCCATGCGTGATCTGGAGGGTCAACCCGTTGATCTTTCAGCCTGGGTTCAGTGGTACGCCTTTGATGTCATTGCGAGCATGACGTTCCAACGACGCTTTGGTTTCCTCGAGGAACGCCGCGACATTAACAACATGATCGGAGACCTGTGAGTTGACCTTCCCGGCTCGTCTTTTTAAGTCTGACGCAGCCGTTATAAGAGTGGCTAACAAACAAGCCTCAGTGACGGAGGCTTGCATTACGTCAAGATCATCGGCCAATACCCAGAATTCCATCCATGGCTGCTTGGGAATCGGACAGTTGTGCGAACCTTGAAGTGGCTTTTCCCACAAATCCCCGATGCGCTGTATAGGTTTCTGAAGGTATGGAAGGCCCCAGTTCCACGAACAACGGGCCGGGGGGGGTTTCTTCTTCCGGACGCTGACAGAAAATCGCAAAAACGACCAGGTCACCGAAGACGAGATTGTCCGGTACGACACCCAAGGAGGAGGAGAGAAGACGGGGCGGACAGATTTCCTGGCGCAGCTGAGGGAGAAAGAGGCCAAAGATGGGAAAATCCCGTTTAGGGACATGATGAACCATCTGTCCAACAACATCGTTGAGTTTTCCTCACATTGGTGATGAATGGGTGAAACACAGGCAGGGCATTTATTCGCTGACTCGAGAATATAATAGATTGCCGGCTCCGATACCACGGCGGTCTCGTTGCGCGCGTGCTTTTACTACCTCATCAAAACGCCACGGGCGTACGAGAAGCTCGTGGCAGAGATCGACGAAGCGGAGAAAAAAGGACAGCTGTCGACTTACATATCGTATGAGGAATGTCTGAAGCTTCCGTACTTGTACGTTCAATCGCGAGCCGCTTGGTCGCCCCAGCCCATGGTCCCCGCCCTCGTTGGAAGAGCTGAAGTAACATGCATCGCAGGCAAGCCGTGATGAAAGAGGCCATGCGCTTGCACCCGGGCGTCGCCCTGCCGCTGGAGCGGTACGTGCCCCCAGAAGGCGCAACAATCTGCGGCGTCGACCTCCCCGGCGGCACCAACGTCAGCATCACAGCGCCCGTCGTACACATGGACGGGGCCATCTACGGCAGCGACGTCGACGCATTCCGCCCTGAACGCTGGCTCGAAGCGTCGCCTGAGCAACTGAAACTCATGGATCGGAGCTTCCTCGCGGTACGTCACTTACCTAACTTACGAGCCACGACCCCAACTTTCATCCTCTGTAACATATTCCCCTGTCTTCTCCTTTTCTTTTCTTTCTTTTCTTTCCTCTGTTTTTACTCTCCCTTTCTTCTTCTTGTTTCCCACCATCCACCCTGACGCATGGAACCCAGTTCGGCGCCGGAGCGCGCACGTGCATCGGCAAGAACATCTCCATCCTCGAGATGGGCAAGTTCATCCCGCAGATCCTGCGCCACTTCGAGATCGAGTGGGCGTCGAGCGAGCCCGAGTGGAAGACCGAGGCCGTCTGGTTCTGGAAGCAGTCCGGCGTCATTGTCAAGTTCAAATGGCGAGGAAAATATTGAAAGAGAAAAAAGGAGAGGGAGGGAGGCGGAGAAGGGCCCAGATCTCCTTGGGGAGGGAATTACGATGGGCGGGCAGTGTACGTTTGAGCGGCTGGATCAGCCTCCCCCTCCCCCAAGAAGAATGGTCTTCTCCGGGTATCACCCCATGCTCGATAAGGATTTATTACCATATTGTCTCTTGAGGTACACTGAACTTATACCTGTCCTCGGACGTGCGAAAGGAATCCCATATTTGCTATCTAAAGCAATTCAACGCTTTTCTTTCAGGTAAATAGAAACTGGCATACAATGCAGTCGATCTTCGCATCTACGTGACTACTAGGCAGGTAGTCGTCTCCACCGATTAGTGAGCCCACTCAACGGCAAGCTTGCTCTGGATACAGGCTTCGTTTCCAAAGGGCGGCTGGCCAAAAAGGCTAGGTGGAGGAGAAAAAGAGCCAGACAGCTGGGAAGTCTTGTCTACCTAGTCCAAGTGTGAGGCGCTAACTTCAAGGTTTTAGACACAAAACTAGGTACCTTACCTCGTAGGCATACCAATGACCTTGTAGCAACGATGCCCCGCAAAGAATGTCCCAGAGTGGATGCATTTGCCGCGTCTTTAACTTCGAAACAAACCGTACTCCAGGGTGGAGAGGAGGTGGTCCCGCCCTAATGTTCACATGGCAAAGAAACACAGGCACGGGAAGAGTAATCCTGGATCAACCCATGCGGGCATCGTCGATCGGAGCCAGACGTATGGCAGGTTTCCCTGCTTGTGAATCAATGAATCCACCGAGAAAATTTCAGCTCGATAGGAGAGAGAGAGCGATCTGGACATTGCGCGAATACCTTGGAAGGGCAACTTTTCAACCCGAGATCGCATGCCGGCCATAGAAGAATGCCGCGCAGGCGGGGTGCTCCTGAGATCGCGGCTTTGCTGATAGGTGAGAAAAGAGCTTGAGTCTTATGGGGTTCGAGATCAGACAATTCTGCAGCTGCCCAGGAGATGAAGCCCTATGTCTGCCTGAAGAAAGAGAATCGTTCCAGGTGGAGCAGCGCCAGGATGCCTGGCTCGAGCGATGAAGAGCCTAGACGGGAGCTTCAAGAGAAGAATTCCCGCCCACGAAGTTGCAAAACTGGACTCCTCTCTCAATTTCTACCCGAAACAAAAAGTTAAGACGCGAGGTCTCATCGTGTCCTTTCGGGGAAGTCCATGTCGGTGCGGATAGAGCAGAGTCTGGGCGGTCGATATCAAAGCGTGCCGCATTTCCTTGCCGCTGGCTAGGATGGCCAGCTTTCTGTGCCTTGCATTTGTCCATTGGGTGTTCGGAGCAGACGGCTCGAAAAGATCGGGCCAAAACGCCACTGATCACCTTGAAAGGGAGAGAATCCTGGCATCTTGGAAGCCAGCAAAGAGCATGGGAACTCCCCGGATCGGTGGGGTATTCCATGCTTTGAGAAGAATATTTGGTCTTGAATTGACTTTGCTAGCTCAGGCACGCTTGATGAGGGGTGAGTGGATCGCTGTGGTTGAGGGTATCCCTCCACCATGGTCAGGTCCTTGTCTTCTCTGCGAGGCGGGTGATCGAATGTGGTTTAAATAGTGGCTGCTGGAAACTTGTTCCATTTACAGACCAGCACGCATCCAACGAGGCTGGCAATGTCAATACTCCAAGGATCTGGTGGGTGAACTAGTGAATCCTGTGGCACATGGGTACGGAGGAGCGCTGGATGGCCCAGTAGCTGCCTCGGCTGTGCATAGAATCGTCGCGGCATCGGCCCAAATCAGGCCCTAGGCAAGAGGGAATCTCGTACCCGGCTGCAGATTCCCGCGAGATAGAGTGTGTGTGGACAGCTGGGCCGGCTTCCACTTGGGGCTGCTTGTTTCGCTTGACTTTTGCTACCCCTTGAAACCAGCAAATGGAAGAGTCGCAATCGAGCTCGATTCGAGCGCAGTAGCTTTGGCTCCCGAATCCGCTGTACGTAAAATATGGAAAACAGGAGCGCCCAGCAATACTTGCTTAACCTGAATA
Organism: Cladophialophora bantiana CBS 173.52; assembly: GCF_000835475.1. Taxonomy (NCBI): domain Eukaryota; kingdom Fungi; phylum Ascomycota; class Eurotiomycetes; order Chaetothyriales; family Herpotrichiellaceae; genus Cladophialophora; species Cladophialophora bantiana. The sequence goes on from NW_015971579.1 coordinate 1,878,301, forward strand.
ATTAGTAATGGGGAACTTAGTTCTCCTGGCACAGAGCAACTGTCTTCGTTGGTGGAAGGCTGGCAGGGTCAGGGGCAGCAGGTTGGCGTCGAATTCGTCTCTTTTCCAAGGGCTAATTGAAGACCAGCCCGACCGGCTTGCAGATTCCTCAGGCCCTGGTTCGAGACCCCAACCTGCCAACCACGTTTCGTTTCTGGAGTAGGTAGGTACAATACCTGCATGACTTCGTCTGGCCCGTGCAAAGCCTGGCAGTTCATCTGGTTACGCTCCGCGCTCCCGAAAGTAAACAGATTCTGACCTACGAATCGGGTGGAAATGAATCCTGCTGGTCAGGAGGCATCGACGATCCTTCCCTCGACGATTCAAGCAAGCTCAAGCAGATGAGCTTGCAACGCAACAAATTCTGAGCAGGTTCCATCCCTGCCCAGTCCCAAAAATGGGAACGAGGGAGGCCTAGGCGGAAGGGAGGATACGAGGGACTCTGGCTAGTTGCCTCAGGAATCGTCTCAAGGCAGGTTGTGCTCGTACTAAGTTCAAGGATCTACCAACCTTGTTTAGTTCTCTGGTGGGACAGAAGCCTTGGTACTACGTGGTACAACGGCACATGCTGACAATGGCATTGGTCTGAAGAATGGATGGCGTTGGGGTACCAGGAGGCCGCCATCAATGGTTCGTATGAGGAGTGGATGAAAACTTCCTTCCCGTGTCGAATGTTCTGGTCCGTCTCGAGCATTGCGAGGGGAGAAAGGAGAGATAAAAACGTGGCAGCTCATCTTGAACCTGAAGCTCCGCTTCTTCCTCCCCAAGAATTTGGTCAACCTCAGGCCCGTTCTCGCTGGGCTGTTTTGTTTTCAGCCTACAGGTGCATACCTGTCCCGTCCGAGATCGAAAGACTCACCGCGCCACCCTCATCTTTTCCAACATGGCGCCCAGGAAGGGCAAAGAGTCCCTTTTGGACCTCTGCGGCAAAGCAACCACACTAGGAAACAGCATATCGGTGCGTATGCTAGAGTACCTCAGCACTGTCAAGGAGGCTCCACATGGGTTTCGTGAGCTGGCGACAAATTTCCTCGATATCTGTCGCGTCCTGTGCTCCATCGAAGCAGGTCTATCCGAAGCCTCGCGGACGCACAGTCAGTTCCCAAATGACATGCAACAGGAACTGGACAAGAAGTTTCGTCAGACCAACGATGACTTCATTGTCCTGAACCAGATGCTTATCAAGTTCTTGGAGTACGAGAAGAAGGGAAGCCTGGGAAAGCTCAAAAAAGGCTGGCACATGATGTTCGCCGACACGGACATCCACAAGATGAAGGACTCGCTCGCCAGGAGCCGTGATGCGCTGGGTATGAGCGCAATGGTATTCAGATGGTATCTCGGCGACGCAAAGGCGGATGCCTCCGTCGGTATTGGATACACAGGTCTCGCAGCTGTCCTCGAGCGCATGAACCCAAGCATCAAGCAGACCGCGCCAACCGTCGCTAAGCCTCCTCTTCTACCTCCTGTTTCAGAGGGTGCCGATCTTCTCCCACCACTACCAGCCATTCCGCTGACGGAGAGAACGTCAGAGTCCAACTTTATGTCACATTTCGGCGAGGATCCAGATACCTTGACCGCGATCCCTCAGAGGCAAAGCTTCAGCAGGCCAGCGCCAAGTACCAGATCCAGCAAACTGACGGTCAATTCAGCCACCAGGGACCTGCAAATGATGAGCAGTGAGAGTTCTCGAACCGAGGTTGCCGTTGAAGACCACGTCTCCGTTAAAACCGCGGAATCATTTGGTCAGATCGAGGATATGATACACGAGATCGGACTGGACAAGAATTCCCCAATTGCTCGCGTGAAAGCCGACCCTGCTACAGTCCCGAGATGGACACCCAAGCAGACTTCCGGGGCCACCTCTGCAGCTCTCAAGTCGACCTTGTTGAACGCTGTTCAACAGAAGAAGCACAAGATGATTGAGCAACTGCTTGATTGTGGCGTCCCTCCCGACGGTGAGAACGGGGTCAACCTTCTCCGAGAAGCAGTCCTGCACCAAGATGTCGAGACGGTCCGACTCTTGCTTCTCTTCGGCGCCGATCCCAACGGTCTCGACAAGATCAAGTTCAGTCCCCTTCTGTCCGCAACAGAGCTGTCATTCCTTGATGCCGCAAAGTTGCTTCTGAAATATGGGGCAGATCCCAATCTTCCAGCTGGCCCTGATGGAGAGTGCCCCCTCGCTATGGCCGTCATCGAAAACAAACTCGAGTTCTTGCAACTCTATCTCACCTACGGCGGAGACGCCAATCTGAACACCGCTGATGGCAACACACTCCTCATCAAGGCTATCACTAAGACCAATCCGAAGAAGCTGGCGGAGCTTCTGGTCGACTACGGTAGCGACGTGAACGGCAAAAATAGCGAGGGAGAGACGCCCCTCTTCACTGCAATCCAAGCGAAAAGAGTTGACATCATGATCTTCCTCCTCGATCATGGAGCGGACCCCAACTTGCCTGGCCCCAAGCACCTATTGTGGCCTTCGACCTACCAACCAAAGGCGCTCCAGCTACTGCTATCGCGGGGAGCAGATTTCAAGAAGTGCCCGGGAATTCTGGAACTTGCCACGAGTATCAACCACCTGGAGTCGGTAACCATCCTGCTGAGAGCTGGTGTTGACCCCAACGCTAAGAAAGACGGGGTTTACACTCCCCTCTGTACTGCTATTCGTGATAACCGCGGCGAATTGGTCTCCCTTCTCCTCGCTAATGGCGCCGATGCAAACGTGATGGCATCAGAATACCCGGCCTTCAAATGTGTGACTCATGACCGCACGCATCTGCTTCCACAGCTGGTTGCAGCCGGCGCCAATCTGCACAAGCCCAAAGGCATCATCGAGAAGGCCGTGGCTCACAACAACAAAGACGCGCTCATGTACTTGCTCGACCAGCACGTCAGCCCCAATGACCGGGGCGCCGAAGGTTATACCCCCTTGACCACCGCCATTCGTGACGACCGTGTTGAATTTGTCGACATACTTCTTGCTCATGGTGCAGACCCTGGGATCAGAGGCCAGGACTGGCCCATCTGTATGGCAGTGAAGAGACCCGAGATGCTTCGCAAGCTTCTGCCCTCGCTCTCGAATCCAAGGGCTGTCAAGGGAGTGCTGGAGATGGCAGTTGTTGCAAACCAGCTCGAGAGCATCAAGTTGTTGCTGAAAGCCGGTGTCAGCGTCGAGGACAAGAACGGCGGTGTCTTCTCCCCTCTGACCACGGCTATCCGGGAGGACAGAAAAGAGATTGTTCGGTTCCTGCTCGAAGAAGCCGGTGCCGATGTCAATGCCCCGGGCGAGCATCTACCCATCATCAAGGCCATCCGCAGGTGCCGAAGCGGGGATACCGACATCATCGAGATGTTACTGGCTCGAGGAGCCGACATTAATCTCATGTACCGTGGCTGGAACGCAGTGCTCCAGGCGGTGGAAAATGGGGATGCCAAGGTCTTGAAGCTTCTCGTTGAGAGGGGTGGTGGCGTTGACCTGGAGGCTAAAGATGAGTCAGGCAGGACAGTGATGGATATTGTGAACGGGCGGGGCTGGGATGAGGCTGTGAACATCTTGCTTGGTCGTCGAGGAGGAAGTCCATCAAGTGTTTGATGATGGATGGTGATAGATGGATGAAGACTCGGATTAACTAGACGACCTGTGGGAGGTAATTTGGTTTGTGTGATTTGATGATGCGTATCACCATTTCTTTTGTCACTTGGGAGGTTCTTTGTCCATTGTTGTATCGCAGCGGAATATCTGCAGGCGAACATTGCCGTTGCTGGAAGATAGTCATTCCCCAGAAGAAGCAAGTGTCTAAGCAAGGCAGCCGGTCGCGTGCACCGGTCTGGAGCAATTTCTTTTCCCTTTTCCCCTTTCGTGAGCGGATGGGCGACTGCCAGAGCCTGAATTAGCTGCGGGCCCCTCTCGTGGGCTAGCCTGGCAGATGGCTGGCTGGACTGTATCTGCATCTGGTTCGACGAGCAATAACGACAATGGTACGGAGTACGAGGGGTATGTAGGCGAGATTCAAAGTATTCCAGGCCCCCAGCCCGCCGCAACACAGATGACCCCGGACTCGTAGCGCTTGCATTCGTCCGCCGGAGGAGTCTCAGTTAGAAGCACCTAGGGAGGTACCCGCCTTGGTACGGAGAAGTGCTCGCGGCGCCATCTTGACTGACTCTCCTTCATTGGGTAGGAGGCCTCCGGCGTTCGGCCTGCGACGTTCGGCCTGCAGTCTACTTACGGTACCTCCGGGTTTAGCTAGTTGATCAACATGGAGGGCCTACCTACTGAGCTTGGACCTATCCCGCGATGTACAGTACTCGAAACGAGTTTTTAGGTCGATTGTCTAGCGAGCCGCGTAGGTACCATAGTCTGTACCACGAGTGCTCCCCATCTACTGTAGCTCGATACGAGACAGCTAGTTACTTCCTTGTACTAGGAAGTACTCTAGGTGGGTGGTTCATGTGGGGAGTTCTCTATCTCCGTCTCCCCCTACTTCTCCCTTGATAGTCTCAAGTCTCGACCCTCCCTCCCCCCCGGTGTCGATCCGGGGGAGATGGTGTGGAGTGGAGTGGCACCGTCGATTGAAGGATCGTTAAGATTCGAAGAAAGAAAACACTCGGACCACATCTCTCTCGCTTTCCTCTGATCCTAGCGGGGACGTAAATGAAATGTGTCATTGTCAGTGGCACTCTTAGTGTCAAGGTGTCATGATGTAAACGACCCAAAGTCATGACGTTCAAGTCGAAACACAGAGAGAGAAGCCGCCGGGGGAATGATGCCTTCATGACGCAGTAATTGCAGTGATGTTTCGTGTGGCGAAAAGGTAAGAACAAAGAGGCAGAGAGGTGGAATATACAAAACCCGACAGCCTTTGATGTGGTGAAGTTTGTTGGCGTTGTTATTGTTGTTTGCTGTTGTTGTTGTTCGTCAAACGTCCCAATCTACATATCGACCACCACTATCACCACCATGTCGCCTCGAACTCGTGCAGCCCAGGCATACAAGCCTGCCCTTGCATCCGTCCAATTCATCCAGGCCGGGGCAAGACAGACGACCAGAAGAGCCTACGCAGTGAAAGCAGCTCCCACGCGCCCCGGCGCCCCACGCGACATGAGCAGCAGCATACCACTGTAAGACCCCGTCCGTCTAGCAGCCCTCAAGAAAATGTTTTTGTCTGTATACATAATATCTTCATATTATATATGTTTCGCCCTTGCTGGAACAAGAATTTTAACCCAATGGTGCGGCAAACCTGCAGAATCGCAGCTGGAGGCATCCTGGCCTTTTTGCCCTTCTACTACCTTTTCCACAGCACCAAGCCCTCGGTGTCGGGCAACGCAGAGATGACGCAGGCGAGACGTCAGGGGGATCCGGCGAACGAGTATCGCGATCCCAGAGATAGTCCGGCTAAGACGTTGGAGCAGAAGAAGGCGAAGAGGGGCTAAGATACATTTCATGGACAATATGAAACAAAAATGCTATTGCATATACGAGGAGCCATAAGGAATTAATGCAATGAATGGACTTGTGCCAGGCATAGAACACGTTATTTGCGTTGAAGCACCCTGTTAGTATCTCTCGCAGAATCCTTGGTATGGTGACTTCGATTCTCTCGAAGTAGAGGTCAAAATCATGCTTCCCGTGGAGTCTGTGTTTGCTTAGCCCCCACTTAATGGCCAATAAGGGACAGAACGGCGTGAAATCAAATATTATGAATGGCACGGAATTGCGCGGCTGAGTCTACCTCGCTGTCACACTTGTGTCATCATGAGCATCAACTATTATCCCTGGGGGGATGTAAAAGGTGTCAACTGGCTGGAAATTTGCAAACGTGGGAAAACGATCGATTCAGACAATGCCTCTGTGATAATATATATATATCTACACACACACACATAAGACTGTCATAGGCTGCCCGGGAAACCCCCCTGGGTGGCCACTCTATTCTTTATTCTTTTCGACTGAATACTGATTACTAGCATTTAACAACTCCAGCTGTCCGTGGGTAATAATGCCAATTGGTTTACCGGCGTCTGACGAGCTATGATCCATTCGACTTATGTGAACGTACATTTGTACGATGCGCAACGCAACCCCGTAATCATGGCACGAATCAGTTCATGACCCCCATAAAATGGAGATCCACCTTATGCCAGAGCTTAGTCAAGGAGAGTCGTTGAGGAGCACAATACCCCGGGAGAACTGCTCAAGCGGTATGGCCCCTCGCTGATCATTGCCAGTATCTCAGAGAAAAAGGAGGCTATTCGATCTTCCATCAACTTCAGCGAAAAGGACAGTGGATCAGCAAGTTGTTCTGCTGCCACCACGTCCCCCTCGAGGTGAATGTCGATCAGGACAGGTCCAATCCTCGCCACGCAGGGCCCCCATAGTCACCCTCCTCGGGCAATGTCTGCCGCACTTCATATGGGTCGCTGGGTCTCCTCTTGGTCAGTCAGTCAGGAGGGGGCTTGATCTGGCATGTCCAGCCTGGAATGAGAAAGGGACAAACTCCTGGAATCTTATGTAAGGCCCCATGGAGTCAGTCACGGAAAACAGTGTGAGAGTGGGTTTGATCGACGGCCGTCAACCCTCTCTCTTGTCCATGCAAGATGAGTCTGACCACCAGAGATGACCTTTGGGGAATCAGTGTGAAGGATAAAAAGGTAACGTCAAGATCACCCTCGAACGTGAGATCGATTCCTCAATCTGCACACTTGTCTTCGCCAACCCAGTATTCCTGTTCCAAAACGCCGCTTCCAATATGCTTTGTTCGCTGTCTTTCTTGCTTTGGTCGGTCGCCATTTTCTTGCTGGCAGCGGGCCTAGTCAGATACCGACGGCTGTCCTCAATCCCTGGGCCTCTCCTCGCATCCTTCACAGACCTGTGGAGGTTTTCTGTCACGCAATCTGGAGGATTTTCCCAGACGCTCAAAGAACTCCACGACAAATATGGGCCATTGGTACGCATTGGTCCCAATACTGTGAGCATCGCCGACCCTGCCGCGGTCCCTGTGATCCATTCCATGCACGGAGAATTCAGAAAGGTACGTATGTATGAGCAGGTTCCCTCCAACCCCATGGTACGTAGCCCGTTGTCGACTGACAGCCAGCCGCGTTTGTGGATAAGGCCGAGTCTTATAAAACACTGAGGGCGCTTGTGAACGGCAAAATCTTCGGCACCGTAATCGACATCCTGGACGAAAACGAAGTGTCGACCCTTAAGCGCGCCGTGGGAAGTGCATTCGCGGCCAAGAATTTGCTGGACTATGAGCCCGACGTCGACCACACGGTCGAAATCCTCATCCAGGTCATCCGCCAGAACCGGACGGTGCCACTTTTCGACCTCATGCAGCAGTTCCAAGTCGACTTCTTGATGAAGGCGGCCTTCAGCAAACACACGGATTATCTGACCAGTGGACGGCCAACCGCGCCGGTCTCGGCCTATGCGCGACTGGTCCACTGGGGCCGCTGGCAGAGCGTGCCCGCTCTGGAGAAACTACTCTTCAAGTCTCCGCTGTGTGCGGCATGGTACAGCAGGTCGGGAGGGAAACCACAGGCATGGACGGCCATGGCCCTTGAAGAGTTTAGCAAGCGACAGAACAAGACGGCCGAGGGATACGTCCGTGATGACGGCGGTGATGGCAGGCCCGATCTCATGGCCAAATACCTCACGGGACGAAACCGGCACAAAGACAGCGTCACGGATGAGAGCATCCTGCGGATGATCTCGAGCACCATCGCCGCCGGGTTCGACACGTCGGCCTACACCATGACGACCATCCTCTACAACCTCCTCAAGAGCCCCGCGGCGATGCAGAAGCTGCGGACCGAGATCGACGAGGCGCTCAACGAAGGACGCCTTTCCGCTGCCCCACAGCCCAGATTCATCGAGACGGACCGACTTGACTATCTCGGCGCCGTCATCAAGGAGACCATGCGTCTGCAGCCGTTCGTCCGCGCCCTGCTGGAGCGAGAGGTGCCTCCCGAGGGCGCCGAGATCGCCGGCACCTTCCTCCCCGGCGGCACGACAGTGGGCGTGTCCGTGTGGAATGCGCATTTCAATCCCGCCGTCTTTGGCAAGGACGCCGACGGATTCAGACCCGACCGCTGGCTGGAGGCCGATCACCACCGCCGGCTCGTGATGGAGAGGTCGGTGCTGGGCTTCGGAGCCGGCAAGCGCGTCTGTATCGGCAGACACATTGCAGAGCTGGAGATGAAGAAGGTGATTCCAAGAATACTGCTCGAGTTTGACGTGAGTAATCCCTCTTCTTCTGCACAATGGAGAAGACCACGTTGAGAGAAACTCGCTGACATTCCCTATAGATCTCCCTCGAAGACCCGACTTACCGTCTCGAGCCACTGGACAAGTGGACCAACTTCCTGAAGCCGTTCTCCATCGTCTGTCGGGATAGGGCTTGATCGACTAGCTAGATATAATACGGAGGACGGAGTTCTGAGGACGGAGTTCGGAGTATCGACGGGGGAGGGGGAGAGGGAGAGGACGAACATATAAAAGTCCCCGTTGCACACATCTCCGGCGAAGTAGAATCAAAAAGGGAGGGAGGGGGTTGGTCTTGAGTGACTGTACCACCATGAACGAGTGGTCATATATATATTTGCTCCGTCCCTCTTCATTGAAATGGCTTGAGCGACGCTTATATGACAATCCTTGAATGAATTCAACTTTTCTCCGCTGTATCGTCATGGTACCGAGGAATTTGTCCGTTAGATTGCAATGAGTTGAGATGAGATGAGATTTGAACATAGTTGGTTCAGCCCACGAGCCATAATGATACAAGTAGTTCTTCTTTAGCCGGAACCAACGATCAGGGATTCGGCCCGGGTTGGTGACATTGCGTGAATGCGGTGGATTCCATTTCGTCCATTCATTTTCCTCCTTCATAACGGGGCGCTTTCATCCCCCCCAAACAAAAAGGCCGAAGCCTCATGGTCTCCATGATCAGCTGCGGTGGCATGCTCGACGGCCTTGGTCAAATCCTCCAAGAAACCCCATCTAGCCTCGCGCGCACAGTCCTTCTGCTTCCAGTCCCGCAATGTCCCTTGCGGGAACCAGTCAATCTCGACCCTCTCATCCAACAAGCTGCCGTCATGAGCGATCACGACAAAAACATTGTCCATGGCGTCAAATTCCTGCAAAACGCCGACAATCTCCTGCGCTTGCCAGGGGTCGTGGGCGACACCGTTGTGAATGTGGTAAAATGGCTCGGTCCCTTTCTTCCGCAGATGGATGGTTTCAAAGATGTGGCCGGGGCACACGGTTGGGTATTTAGCAGCGTAGGGTGTAGGGTCGAGGGTCTTTGGAATCGGGAGATACTCGGAAGGTCTCAGTTCAGCGCCGTGATGTGCCGCGTCCGCACCCATGAGGGCGAATGCGTCTTCGGCGTCACCATCCTGCGTCGATGTCACACGTGCAAGGCCACACATGTGACCGATCGCGTGGCCTGGCGCGTCGAGGAGATAAAAGGATCCGTCGTTGAAATAATCGACTGCGCGGAAGCGGCCAATATGAAGAGTGGTTTGGTTCTCGAAGTCGATGATTTTCAGCTCTCGGCCCGCAAAATCAGTGTCCGGGAGCGGCGAATTTTCGTTCTCTGGATATGGCGGAAGCAACGTCTCCTTCACACCGGGTCCAACAATCGGGGCTGTACTCCCTGGGGGGGTGCTGGAGTCTCCAGGGTGGTCATACTGCCAGTGACTCCAGATGACGGCTTCAATAGCGCCGCCAGCAACATCGACGTCGTTCCCCTGCAAGATCTGAGCCACCGAGTCTTTCTCGACCTCAATCTTCCAACTTGGCTGAGTTACGAGCCCCAACACAGGAGGCGGAAGTCTTTGCCAGTCCTTCCTGCACCCGAGGTCAAAGAGAATTTGCCTGCCCGAGGAAACTTGTTCGATGAGGAAAGAGAAGGACGGCACCTTGAGAATCTCATGCCCAAATTGTGTTGGGCCCATGAAGACCTGTAAGGACACATCGAGGCGGGAGGTTGTGTCAATGATTTGAACTTTGGCTGCGGCGCCTGGCGGGATATGCAATGTCGGCGCCGGTTTAGGGTCATAAAGGAGGACCTGGTTCTCGCCGTCCGAACTCATCCTGAACGGGTCCAACGCATTTACAGCCACAGATGAGAGAAGGTGATGGTTGTACGCTCCCAATTCCAGGACATTGGTCAATGGCAGTACCATTTCGCCTCTTAATATCATCTGGTCTGTTGGTTGTCCCTGGGAATCTGCCAATTCGGCATTCATACCCCCGGTTGAAGCCTCGCCGAGTCCAGAAAATAGAATTGTTGTCGGTAGTGGTGCGATGACATGCATCATTGGAGCTGGATTAGGTGTAAGATAAGCAAGTAGTATGCTGGCTCGTTCGGCGCTGTCATATGCTTCACTCTCCTTGGAAAAGAGCGTTGCAATGTCAAATCTTGGAACCTTTGTTGGTGCGGGATACTCACAGTTATTGCTTCCGACCGAACCCGGCCAACAATCCTTCTGGAGACATGGCCCGTAATTGCCAAATTGGGAGAATTCTGCTGTTTATCTCTGCCTTCAAACAGGGTCCTTGCCAATTGAGTGGTAATGGCAAGAATTTGCCTCTTGTATTCAAATCTTCCCATGATGATTCTCTTGGTGTTCCAATACCATCGGACTGGCCGTTGGATGCCACACGGGCAGAGTCTTCTGCTGTAAACCAACTAATGCAGTCTCTAAATCGAGTGTGAGCATTTGCAAAGTCCGTAGGTCTTGCCTTGATCGACTTGATCCGTTGCACCGATATTTTGAGAAGACGATTGAGCTCTCCGTCTCCAGCCTTGATTGCTGGAGCGGCCTCTCTTGTGTCGCACCGTGTGGTCGCCTGATTCCGCATTTCTGCTTTGTTTCGCACGACATCCATGTTGATGGAGCGCAGCAAAGGATGGGCCTTTGCTTTTCCTTCTTTATTATCTCCAGGAACAGGTTCGGCATGAGGACTCCCACTACCATTCGTCTCCTAAAGGAGCTTGCCTTTGAGCTCGAGGGTGGGTGTTATCGCAATTTCCTGCACGGATGAAGCTATGGGTCTGGGCCATTGACGGACAACAAGTCATGCCTGGTCTCTGTTGAACCCTGCGTTGCTTCGCGTATAGTGAATGTTTCTCGTTAATTGATTGCTCGCTCCACGGTGAAAGAAATATCTGTCGATTACCTCTCGGGTTCGGTCATGGCGCCTTGGAGGATTGTGGACTGCCTCCTTTTTGCGCTGAGGGACGACGCGACAACAGTGCCGGCACAAACTGAGAACCACGTGGTTCGACGACATCGCAGTCTAAGAAACCGTCAAGAATCAAGCGAACGGAGTTCCAAGAGGACAGATTCATCCAAGAAGCCAGGAGAGAGAACTGATCGCTGAACCAACTCTCGCTGGCATGTCGAACTCCGAACTGGTCATGCTCTGCTTGCGCACCGACGTAAAGAGCCCACAGCCGCGCGTTTGCGTATTTTATCGATCCGGTGAATTCAACAACCTTTTGCTCTTTTTCAAGAAGCTGTCGGGTCAGACTTCGCAAGGGTTTCTTTGTTTGGTAAATCTCCTTTCCCAGGAGTGTCTCGTCCCCAGCAATGAGGCGCGTCCAATAGACAGCAGTCAAAGCAAGGTAGGCGTTCTTCTTGTGAAGATGGGACTGTGGGGCTTTACCTTCTTTTGCGTCGTCGATACGGTTCAGTGTATACTTTACGAGCCTTGTATGATTGACCAGGTGGCTGGAACACCACCACGTAAACACGGCAGGGGATAGTCCGTCCGCCCTTTCGGAGCCGTGTTGCCAGACTGCGAGACTTTCGCGCTCCCGGATAAACATTTCTATAAGGAACTCGTCTTCAATTGACGGATCCAGAGATGTGGGGAACGATAGGTGCATGGCCGGCAGTTCCTTCCTGCCTTTTGCCCACGCTGTCTTGAACACATCTTGGACCCAACCGTCATAATCCAAGACGGGCTTCCTCAGGAACATGCAGCAGGCGCAAGCTTCGTTGTACATGAAGGATCGCAGAGACGTGATGTCCACTTGCCCATGTCGACTCTCGTACTTCAATGCCCGACACAGCATTGTTGCATGGAGCCACGCCCCGTCAGCATTTCCAGCTTGTGCCTCGGCCATATATAACGCTATGATGTGCCAGTAAGACGTCCTCGAAACGATTCCAGAGCGCTGTTGCAATTTCCGTAGAAGCATCGAGGTACTCTCAGATCGAAAGCGCAAGCTCTGCACAGCGAGCTCGGAGTTTTCGGTGACGTTGGATGCGACTTGTGCCCATCGCGCAAGAAATCCTAGCGCGCCACCCTTCTCGTGCAGTGAGCGGACGACATCCCTCCAGTCGTCGGCAGCGGCGTCTAGCGTTCTCCAACCATCCATGCTGGTGTGGTATTGGGAAGGGATGACGATGTCTCGGTAGAATCGAAGAATGTCGTTTACCCTCGGGGATATTGTGACAGGATAGGCGTCGAATGGATCAGAATTTCCTCGAAATACCTTTACATCATGCACAACAAGGCTAGGACTTCTGGACGGATTTATCACACGGTCCGAGCTGTGAGAAGTGCATGACGAGGCTGGAGAAGTGCCCTATATAACGGATCAGTATGGCTCTAGGGGCATGTCACGACTTGTCCGCACCAACGACTCGAAGCGATCTTCCTCACTCTCAGAAGACTGCTCTCGAGAGCCTATCGTTGGTATTTGCACGCTCTTTCTTAATTTCTGGGCTGAATCGCGTCTCTGCCAGGGTCGGTACCGTTGTTGAATATGGCTGAAGACACGTTGCCGGTGGGGCTGCGCTTTCATGTTCTGTGCATCATGATTGACCCACAGAAGATCAGCCGGATAGCTAGGCTTGGATGTGGAAGTCGCAGCCATGGTGGAAGGTTCATTGTATGGACTGGTAGTTACTCGAAAGTCTTTACAGGTTAACGCAGGTTGCAGGGAAATTTCCCGCTCCAATTCCTAGGTTGTTATCATACCTTATTCAGCACAGACGAAGAATCGAGCCTAGGCATTCACCGACAGGGGTTAATCTATCGCCTCGAAGCTGTGGAAAAAGGACACGTGAAAGCCGTCTCAGCGCCGAGCCCTCAACCTCGATCGCCTCAATTACGAGATACAGTCTGGTTGTATCCGCCCAGCAGGGGCCTACAAGTACAGGCGAGCAGGCAATGACAACGCCACCGAGAACTCTGCACCCTTGTCGGGGCTTGTTCTCGAAAGGACCTCTGTGCTGGCAAGCCACAAGGACCCCAAGTGTGTAAGCGGAAAAGCCAGGAGACGTACTCGGTATTGGGCTGGCATCGAAAGGGGTCCCCCAAAACCGGAGTCTCCCAAGTTCGGCAGTAATGAACTCCTAGCAAGCTTGTTCGATTGTGCCTGCACTCCAGCGGCACAGCAACCTAGGTAGGTTTAGCATACTCGGGAAATAAGCTCTCCGGAATTATTTCAACAAACAACAAAGCAGTGGCCATAGGTCAGTTGGGAGAGTGAGTTCTCTCACAGGCATCCATTCTCATGGGGCCAGGGAGCTGGCGGCACTGAGACAGGGTGACACGAGACACTGGTATGTGGAAGTATATGTATAAGTTGGCTCACAGACAGATACCTGGCGAATGCTCGTTTTGTCCTTCTCTGTTCTAATGAATGATGTCTGCCCAAACCTCCGGATGTGTAGATCCCCGTAAAGTACATGACGTGTCGTAATCGCCGTTGCTTCGGTTTTGCTTCATACAACAGACTTGCGCCGTGTGAAGACCCTCTTCAGCTTGCTGCCTTTGCCTTCCGTTTGCGTATGCGTTGGGTTTGTAGCTGCAGCAACGGAATTCTCCCTAGAAAGGGCTGCGGCACTGCCATTGTGCTCGGTAACGGTAGCAAGCTGAGGAGCTACCGTTGCTCTTCTCTGGTCTCTAGTATTCTTCTTCGCACTCCGGGGAGTCCCCTGTCTGGTCAGGATGTCATCCAGAGTTTTGGTGCCGTAAAAGCCTTGGAGTTGTTCATCAGACTCATAGTACATTTTTGATTGTGCCCATTCTTTTAGAGCATCAAGGTACGCTTGCTCGGATGGGAACCCTCGGTAGCTCTGATCAGCGACAAGAGTGTCGATGGATTGCGCCGAGAAAATGCTCGCAGGTCGTGACGACTGTAATTGAGGGTTGCGGTCAAAGGCTGACTTTGGCTCCTTGATCGACATGATGGAGAAGGGCCGCAAAAAGACTGGGAGGGATGGGGGCCTTGCTTGATGGGTTGAGGTACGACAACCAACTCGACAATTAATAGAAGATATACAAGGAACGGGCGTGTTGGAGGATAGCAAGTGTTGATTGAGAAATTGAGGTTTGCGTCGTGGTCACAACACATTTAGCATCTTCAGCGAGTCAGTTGAGTTATGTACTTGTATGCTGGTGGGTTTCGCCACTTCTTCCTTGATCTTTCTGCGTCTCTCGATATCATAGGTGGAGCGAACCAATTATCCGGATCTCCTACCCCTCGACCCCGCCTGGTGAAGGCCAGAGACAAGGTGGCGATGCCAGAAATAGGGGCACCTTCATCGATTCGCGTAGGATGACCGGCCAATTCCCAGAGACGGCGGGCTGGCTGCAGGGTGATGTGGACGATGAAACCAGATAAGAACGGTATGCCGAGAGATGCCAATGCTTGTCCGTCAGGAACCCACGTGTAGCGTCTGGGGGCCAGCACATGACACAAAGCTTGCCGAATTCAAGACGACCCGGAGCCGTGGTCGTCCGGGCAAAACGGGTCACAAGCGTCTGAAGGCCGGGTAGACCATGTATTAGGACGGCTAATGTGGATGAAGCGGCCGGCCGGCATCGAGCCCCAATGCGATGGCGCTTTCGGTATGTATATATATATATGTCTACGTGGCACACATGAAGCGGGCTTGTGCTGAGACTTGAAGTCGGGAGGGTTCATTCTCGCTTCAGCCCGATCTTTCCGATGCTCCTCAAACCCCAAAGACTCACTACTAGGGTGCTTGACGTGAGAGCAACGCAGAACCAGAATGCGGCTCTATATCCCTCCATCAGTGCTTTTGGTGCATGCTTGTCTGGGTAGTCTGATTGCATCGTGATGCTTCCTGCGATAACAGCGGAGAGCGCCAGGCCGACACTTTTGCCGATTTGTGCGACAGTGTTGAAGACCCCTCCTGCCAATGCCTGGGTCCTCTCCGGAAATGCAGCAGTGATGACCAGATTTGATACAGTAAAGAGAACGTCTGGTCCGATTGCATTTAACGTAATGGCTGGGAATACGTACTCCCAATAAGGGGCGCGGACTTTCATGATGGCAACGAGGAGGGGTGAAAGACAGGAAATGGCCATGGAAAAGATGACGGCCCAGTCTGCGCGAACTTTGTGCACGGCCAGGCCCATGAGAATATTTGTGACAATGCCAGAAGCCGGAGACGGTAAGAAGCGCAGAGAGGTCTGAGTGGCGCTGAGTCGCTGCACATCCTGAAAGAAGAAGGTGAGAAGGGTTTCGGTTGCATTAAAAGCTCCCCAGGCAAGAAAAACGTCGATGCAAACGCCCGTAAAGACTCTGTTGCGCCACAGCGAGTTTGGGATGATTGCTGGGCGGTTGAGCTTCTCCTGCCGACCGACCCAAAAGACGAATGCTGGGATCAGAGCCGCGGCCGTTGACAAACATGCAATATTCGTGGGTGACTTGATGCTTGAAACATTGCCAGTCAAGACGCTGGAACCGCTTAGCTCGGCATTTCATCGCGGGGCTGTGCATGAGCACTTACGCAAAGACGTATGAGAGGAGTCCTAGCGCGGTGCTGAGAATCAGGGCTCCCGGCCAGTCAATGTCTGTTGCCAGTCTGTTGACCGACAGCCGCGTTGGTTGTACTGGTTTCGGCAGACCCGTGACAGCCAGAGCAAAAAGAATAGTATTAATGGCGGCAGCAATATAGAACCCGGCCCGCCACCCAGGCCCATCAGTCAAGATGCCGCCCACGACAAGACCGATGGAGAAGCCTACTGGCTGACCAGCGCCCATCATTGCGAACGCAAAATTGCGTCGCCGGCCGTGAGGAAAATAGGAAGTGATGAGACTCACTGCAGAGGGGAGACAGAAGGCAATTGCGACGCCGGCAAGAGCGCGGAAGAAGAGCAGCTGCAAGCTGTTCTGCGCCAGGCCGCACGCCAATGTAAATGCACTTTGAAGCAGGCATCCTAGGAGATACATAAAGCGATTGCCTACCACGTCGGCAACGGCTCCTGAGAGAATCAGCGAGCAACCGCATGTGAGAGCATAGATGGACGAGGGCCTTTGATACAGAGTTAGTCCACAATCGTGCCGAGCATGTGGCGAACTGAAGAGTACCACAGAAGGACAGAACCAGGAAGATTCAGGTCTTTGGCCAACGTCGGTAGAATCACCGTTATCAGGCCTGCGAGGAGACTGCTGATACCAGTGACGCCGGTGACAGACACAAAGATTACCGCGGTAGAGCCTTTTCGCAGGGGACGCTGCTCCGCCACTGTTCGAGGGAGTGTTTGAGACAAATTGCGATCATCTTGGACTGTCGGTGCTTGTGGTGCAAGCAGGGCTGAAGCCGGGGGTGCGAGTTCGGTCGTGGTGGTTTCGGACATTGTCCTCGTCAGCTGTCGTCCTTGGAGGGGTGGATTGGGAACAGCCGGCAGTAATATTGGAGTCAAAGACTGGATAGAAGCACTTTACATAGGATTTGCCTGGGCCTGCTTCTTTGGGAGTTGCTGTCAAAGGGCGCACATGTACCGAGTACCTAGATTATTCGCCAGCGAAAAACCTAATTACTTATTGGGTCTCATCTACAGTTTGATACTAGTTGGTGGGCGAAGGCCACCAGGCCGCTGAAATCCACCAAGTGCATAGGTTTTAACTAAGCCTTTAGCTAAACATCACAGAGCGCTCCCTGGGCAAACACCCCCAGGGCTGGCGGGCCTAATCTAGCCCCCTAAACGATCGGCTGGGCATCCCTTTCAGGCGGGTGTTAAGGAGCCGATGACCCTGGTCCAGGCGACGAAGCCCCTAAGATCTCCGTTACGCTGGCGGAGATCAGTCACTCATTGCTCCCTCCAAGGCCGTCCAACATTCTCACTTTTCGTCTTCAAGAGTTGCCGTTCTATCTTGCCGCTGAACCGTATATTGACAAAGATGTCTGGCGGGTGACTTCCAACTGCACATTCTTTGCGAAATCCGCTGTTTACCTCATCGCTCTAGGTGTGATAAACCTGAACCTACTTTGGCCTCCCTGTGCGGCCTCTCTGAACCCTCCTTCGTCAGCAGCGGTGCCTTTCTGGTTGCAAAACACTAACTAGGTGTCCAAGCTAAGACAAGAGGCCGCAAACTACAGTAAGATGAGGACAATGTGGAAAACTCAAGCAGCCTTTTCCGACTCCCCTTTGCTCCCTTGGGCGCTATTACTTCTGGCTCTCATGCAGCGTTGGCTAGGTTCGTTTCTTCAACTCCGACTCCCCGCCATCCATATATCACAGATCCAAGCGGGTATTGTCGGCCGTGGGATATCGACGTACGGATCGCCGGACCCCCTAATATGTGGTCAGGTTTTGCGCCTAAAGTTGGCCTAGTGTCCAGCGCCCAAGCCATGTCACCACGATTCCGCCTGGGTTCGCTTCTCTGCGATGACGTTAGTGTCGTTGAGCAAATCTGTAGTGAACATCGACGGCGAGGGTGACTCAATGCAAGATCGATAACTGCGATGTCCGCTATTCTTGTCTGTTATGTTTTGTCTGCTCGTCGATCCGCAGAGCGGCAAGCAGGAAAGCTTTTGGCCTTTTTCACTACCCTGCCGACTCATGGTTGAAATGTGGCGTGATCACGAGCTGTCAATGTCCTCACATTTCTGCCTCTGATGACTGTTTTCATCGCACAGAGAAACTGGAACTGAACCATTTGTTGAACTACCAACTTTGCGGCAATTGCCCGGATTTCTCTATCGATCTAGGATCTCTCTGAGGCGTTTCTGAGCGTCTAAATAAGAGATTAATCTACAAGGAGAAGCACTTTCCCAAGCCTAACTATCTTTTCTAGACCTTGCCGTCAATAGGTGTTAGGACTAGCGTTACATGACGCCTCAGTTGGCAACGCTTTCTCAGTGCCCTTACAAGATGGCCCACGTATTACGTAGCAAGTATACTCTGCAAGAGTTCAAAAAGGTGGATGATCACACCACTTGGCCACTCAACGCCATCATCATGAGCAATATTTAGCCTCTTCTAAGAATACATCCAGCAGTCACTCTGACTGTCCTCCTAACTCTGGAGCTCCAGCGCGTCGAAATTCATTCTCTCAAAAGCACGACGGCTGCAACTTAGGCAAACTCCGTGACGCTGACATATTGCTCAGCAAATCATGTACTACAGCAGCGGCAACTATGAAGCCTTCGCTCGGCCACGCAAGCCAAAAGACGTCGACGACAAGACGGCATGGTTTGTCGGGTCTGGTCTCGCCTCCTTGACCGGAGCAGCTTTTCTGATACGCGATGGTCACATGCCAGGCAAGAAGATCACGATACTTGAAGAGCTCGACGTCCCTGGGGGGGCGTTAGACGGCATCGACGAACCTAAGAAGGGATTTGTTATCCGCGGCGGCCGGGAGATGGAGGACCACTTCGAGTGTCTTTGGGATCTCTTCCGGTCGATTCCCTCGCTGGAGATTGAGGACGCATCCGTCCTGGACGAGTTCTACTGGCTCAACAAGGACGACCCTAACTATTCATTGCAGCGGGCGACCATCAGTCAGGGCCAAGACGCACACACAGATGGGTTGTTCGGTTTACGCAGTAGCGGACAGAGGGATCTCCTCGGCATCTTCATGACACCACGAAAAGAGCTCGAAGGCAAGCGCATTAGCGAAGTGGTCGGCAGCAACTTCCTCCAAAGCAATTTCTGGATGTACTGGCGGACGATGTTTGCCTTTCAAGAATGGCATTCAGCATTGGAGTTTAAACTGTACCTCCACCGCTTCATTCATCATATTGGCGGGTTGCCCGACTTCACGGCCTTGAAATTCACAAAGTACAATCAATACGAGTCACTTGTCTTGCCGCTCTGTAAATGGCTGGCTGACCGCGGGGTGAAGTTCCAATACAAGACAAAAGTCCTGGATGTAGACTTTTCACTTACCGACGGGCCCAAGCAAGCTACGCGCATTCAATGGATGGAAGACGGTGAAACAGGAGGTGTTGATCTCGGCCCTAATGACTTGATATTCATGACCATTGGCTCTTTGACAGAGAACACCGGTATGGGGGACCACCACACAGCTGCCAAACTGAACGAAGGACCAGCACCAGCATGGGATCTGTGGCGGCGTATAGCAGCGAAAGATACCGCCTTCGGCAGGCCAGACGTCTTCGGCTCGCATATTCCCGAGTCGAAATGGCAGTCGGCAACAGTGACCACGATGGACGAAACTATCCCCAGGTATATCCAGAAAATCTGCAAACGCGACCCCTTTAGCGGCAGAGTTGTGACCGGCGGTATCGTAACGGTGAAAGATTCCAGCTGGCTGCTCAGCTGGACGGTCAACCGCCAACCGCACTTCAAAAAGCAACCGCCCACGCAGATTGTGGTCTGGCTGTACTCGCTTTTCGTCGACGTGCCTGGAGATTTCATCAAAAAGCCTATGCAAGACTGCACGGGAGAAGAAATCACACAAGAATGGCTCTACCATCTTGGCGTGCCAGTGGAAGATGTCCCACGCCTGGCAGCCACGGGTGCCAATTGCGTGCCCGTCATGATGCCGTATGTCACGTCCTTCTTCATGCCCCGGCACGCAGGTGATCGGCCGGACGTAGTGCCACACGGGTCCGTGAATTTCGCGTTCATAGGGCAGTTCGCAGAGACGACGCGCGATGTTATCTTTACGACCGAGTACTCTGTCCGTACAGCAATGGAGGCTGTGTACCAATTGCTCGAGGTAGAGCGCGGAGTCCCCGAAGTGTTCAGCTCGACGTATGATATTCGCACAATTCTCGCTGCGATGAGCCGGTTGCGCGACGGCAAGGAGCTAGACGCACCATTGCCAGAGTTCCTGAGGAACTGGATCATGCAAAAAATGGACAACGAGGCCGGGAAGCTTCTCAGGGATAATCATTTGATTTGAGAGTATATACATGTGTAATGGACAACCTCTTTGTCCCCAACAGGACTCTACGCCTTTGAGAAGGAGACGATTGAGTTGTGGCCATTCGTCGCGAATGCGTGACGCCCAGTTCTCTGGCATCCGGCAGCCAGGGTAGTCATGATGCCATGACCAGCGCGAATCACGCGAAATTTTTGTGGCTTGTTCCTGTAGTTGGCAACGTTGAGATACAAAATACACAGAAGGATGCCGTAGGGAGGGGGAATGTTGGGTAACGTCCTTCGCTTTTTTGTGCCCCATCGGTATAGACCATTTCTCATGATATCGACCGTGGAGGTTCTGATAAAAGAAAAAGCAGGCCCCTTTTAATCTCGCTCAGTACCATGACCACGTTCAACTGGTGAACCGGTGAGTGGAAATCATCGGTACAGCTCTCGAAGGTTCCTGATTGCCAAAGGGAATGAATCGAGAGCCAGCACGCGTGTTATTAGCGCCTGGCAAGAGGGATTCTATCGTGCTAGAAATCCTTTGCATGATAATCTTCAGGCATTGCTTTGGTGATTTCCTTGACGAGTACTTCGTTCAAACCGTTGGGGACCATGATGATGCTTTGCACACGCTTGTTTCAATAGAAGCCAAGATGGTCGTAAGGTACGCCCTGGAGGAAAGGAACCTGTATATGGGAGGCTGCGGAGAGAGGGGCCAGCAAGTGATTCACGCTGGCTACAGACCAGGAGAAAGTCTGACATGATTCGACCGTCAAGACAAGGTTTCAAAGCCTTGTTCACGCACTTCAATCTGGGGTCTCGAATTGAGACTCAGCTTGGGTTGAAAGCCGTCTCGGTGGAGTTACGAGGTACAACAGTGACATGAGAAGTGGAAGCGTATTAAACAGAGCAAACTCAGATCGGATCTAGACCATTTTGGGGAAAGCGCGCTATCCGGCTTAAGCCCCATTTTCCGCCGAACATCTCGTCCATCATAACAACTCGAAGATGCACTGCAGATGGGAACTATGCCCACTTCCCCTTCCTGCCTGGCTTTACGGCAAACTCCTCTGTCGGAACCCCGACAACACCCCCTTCCTCTGCCAGGATGCTAGCCATGTCGATCGCCGAGGTACCCACAACTAAAACGCCGCAACTACACCAAGTGCAAAAGGAAATGCGTCGTCGGGCTCCCAAGGTGTCAGCGCTGTCGCAAGGGGAATCTCGAGCCGTGTGAGTTGTCACCTGACTAATTGCTCGTGGGGAAAATCCTGTGGATGCTGGACATCCTGGCTGATTGATGCGCCGCATCGAGAGTTGATCTGGGTCCGGGGAAGTGTCAGCTTGCACCTGCAAGAAATATATCTGTCAGTTCGCATGAGTGATACCTCTTCGTGAACGTGGACCAGCTCAAGAGGTGCAAGAGCCAGTGCCTTACGACTATCCCCAACCTGTACGTCATGGCTGAGCCCCCATGGCATAAATCAGTAGCTACGTTGCTAGTTTCATGGTTGCCCGATCTCGCACAGCTCCTGTCGTACCGTGGCAGTTAGGGATAAGTTTGGTTAAGTTGAAGTAAGCTTACATTGAGCTTAAGATTGAAGCGGCACAGCTCGACGGCCATAATATCCAAAAGAAGTATTTATCCGCGAATTGACGGAATCAGATTGTTGGGAGAAAGATTATGTGTAGGTGAACGTAGCTTCTCATTTGGACTTCAAGACGAATGCTATGGAAAGACTCCTGAATGGATTCACTTATTGTTGTTATGTGCTCAAATTCGAAGTACTTCTCGCTCATACTGGCCTTGAAAAGTGGTGTCGCAGAGTTCTAGAGAACTCCAGAACTTGATCTCATTAATCACACTATGTACGGGGTATCTCGGTCAGTTGCCACTGGCTAATAACCCATCGGCACGTCCCGAGCCACCGATGCTGTCGTGTATATCATAAAACAGGGTTTCGAATATTGATTACATTATGATGTTGCATTACGGGGCGCACGACCATTGTAATTAACGCCCGCCGAAGCAGTGTAATTGGCAAAACAATCGTAGTTGAAGTCGATCTCGTTAATTCGCTGTTTCAGCACATTGACCATGGTATCAAAGGGACATAGACCATTGGGGTCAACAGGGCAGCCGGGATGGGAGTCCGAGACTGGAATAACTGCGTCGTTGCTAACTCAATTAGCATGTGTTAGCCGCGAGAAGGAGGTAGGAGACTTACACGATGAAACGGATCTGCTTAGACGGGATTAAGGCGGGGCACTCAAGCACTTGAGTAGTAAAGTGAGTGGCAAACGGTACAAGCTTGCTGGCAACAAAGTTGTTACGCCCTTGGTTAGTGCTGGTGTTAAGAGCAGGGCCATTGAATAGCGCAGTTAGGTTGAATGCCGTGAGTGTATCGAGAACAACCACCTCATGAGTAGCGTCGGCGTAGATGGACTGATTGAGTGGGAAATACGTCGGTGTGTCGTCGAATGTCTCGTTGAGAGCAGCGAGCGCTGCAGGATAGGTCTGAGTAAATCTAGCAACGAACTCCTCGAGGTAGCCTTTGCCTTGAGCTGCAGCAACTGGGGAACCTGGGCCGTTGTTGTAGTAGAAAGACTAAAGAGTCAACCGCCGGATTTAAATCATTGGTTGAATGAGCTCACCAAATCATAGTAGTATTCGTAGTTTTGAAAGTCTTCCTGCGTAAAGAGACCGCAGAAGGCAGAATAGCCAAGTGCATCAGTCTCGTACGAGCAGAGCTGAAGCATAGCAATAGCGTCGGTGGGTGTGAAGGTTAGATTACCGGAGACCTACATCTTGACGATTAGCTACGTGGGCGATAAGGCATGGAGAGTTTTACCTGGGAGTTCAACCGGGCTAGGGTGGAATTGAAAGCGTTGTTGGCGAATTTGTTCGCGACAGTCGTGCCAATGCTTCCACGACTGGCGATGTTGGAGTTGTTGCAGACCTCATAAGGGGCGCCGGAGTTGTTGACACCAGAATTCTCGACAAGTATCTCAATGTTGACCTGGTTCAAATACTCAGGAACACCAAAGAAACCAGCCGCAAAGTTCTCGGCGGTCTTGACCATGCGGTCCTGAGATTCAGTTCGGAAAACAGGGAGAGCACCCTGAGCGGTGAAGTTATTCAACAATTCGCCATACAGTTGCCGGTATGAGACACCGAGAAGGAAGTTTTGGCTGCGTCCAAAGGGAGTCAAAAGCTCAGCACCCAGCTTGTAAGTCCAGTCGGACAAGAAAGCCAGCTCGCCCGAAACTTGAAAACCGGCACCCTTGGTGGCATTTGCAAGCTTAGCAGCAAACGTCGCAGGTGCAGCGCCGCTGGTAGGGTACCGTGCACCGTGGCGGTACAAGAGGTGAACCTGATTGATGGAGCAGCCAGCAGGAATAAGGGGGCTTGCATTGGGCAATCCGTAATCGGCGGAAGACAGTGAATACCATGGTGACAAGTTACCCCAATAGCGAGTAATGTCGACTTTGGAGCTCGAATTAGAGCCTCGAGGCTGAGGAGCAACCAGAGGGAATGCCGCGGCGCCTTGCGTGTTATATGGGTAAAGGGGCGCCGTCTGGGCCACGGCTGGCTCAAGGCCAGTCTGCGTTGGCCCAGGGAATTGGACCACTGGTTCGGGTGGGAACTGAGCCGAGTTGACGGATGCTAAAGAGGCGTGTTCAACTCCTTGTACATACTAGGGGCAGATATGACCTACTGGCTGCCGGAGGGTAGACATCTGACGTTGTAGCACCAACATTGGATAAGGCAGTGACATGTTGAGGGGCGGCCTCAATGGCCTGGGCCAGTAGCACCGAGACGAGTGGGGTGAGCTTCATCTTTTGACTGGTCGAGTCCTCTCACATACGAAACAAGCAACCAAGTCGGAGGTTCTTCTCTCGAGGTAGACAGCAAGTCAAGTCGAGAGCTTCTAGACTCCAGGTTGGTCTCGAATTACTTCTCGACATTCGAGCTGCTCCTTTATGTATCAGAAGACAAGCATCGCAAGCACGACAAGCTTCCACTAGGTACAAATATAGTGCCGCCCAACTATATTCAAAGAAATGAACATGTGCTTTCGTCTCTGACAGGCCGTCCGCCCAAAGTTCCCCAAATCGTGTGTCTCGAGACGGTAATACCGGCAGCTTGATCGGTCCCAGCACGCGGGTTGGCACGTGGGTGGAGAGCTCATGCAAAGCTGCCATCGGAGCCCGACTAAACGGACCAGGTGCATGTACTCGGTATTAGCAGTTAGCGAGAACGATTGCGACATTACTTATTTTCTGAGTCTGTGCTGCACGGTTTTTGGCATCATTGAATCGCGCACGACTTGAGAGCGGATTACCTTCTAGAACAGAGTACGGCAGACGTTCCTTGCAAAATTATTGGCGGCTTACGCAGGACAAAGTCGATCAGGGAAGAAGTCATTATCCCATAGTGCCACTATTTTAATCACCGGCTTACCAGCCAGATTCTCCCTTCACGGCCGAAACCATTCAGATCGCCTGTTGCTTATCGTTGTAACGTCCATCAATGGGAAGAGGACTTGTACAGAGTATGTACACGATGGTTGGTGGGCTAAGAAAGGCCCGATAACTTGATTGATTGATTGAATACCGAAGAGAAATCTCTCTATTGGCAGATGACTTTTTCATGGACGGTGCTGAGCGTATTCTGCAGTGCCAAGACATAGGCGCCAACGGCTAAAATGTGAAACGTGACTGAGTAACTGCCTCTGCCTCGTCTTCGGTGTACCAAGTACTTGTGTACCAAGTAGTTAAGCTTCGCTCAACGACTCGACCCGCTCTAGGAATAGCGGGTCGGGCCGCTTCGGACCAACTCCTGTAGGCCACTAACCAGACAAGACTCAGACCACTAACCCCCATGACGCCACCTGACCCATCGAGCCGTGTCAAGGCCGCCCGTGTGTAGCTTGTCGATTTTGGCGGGAACTCGACCTATGTTTAGTTGGACGAGGATCTAGTGAAGACTGTTTAAAGCGACCTACAGGAAGACTGCAGAGTTCATATAGTCTTCCGAATTCGCCGTGAAACGCCAAAGTACTCGGTATTTCTACGCTCTGGCTTGTGCTACGGGACGGCGTCGTACGGTATTAAACTATGACACTTAGAAAACACCACTTCCATGCAACCTACGGGTCGCCGTTGTGGGCGACAGCCGTGCAACTTGCAGGAAACGTGCTAGGTCTCAGATATTCCCGGGCACAGGGACCTTCCGTTCCCAGGGTCGCTAAAGCGAAGAGCGGGTTCTGCGGATACCAAAAACAGGGAGAAGTCGTTCTTCCGAGGGATTCGAAGCCGCTAGTGCAACGATGGCAACAAACACTGCGCGGACGAGTCATTTCACACATCGGTATCGGGGTGCATGTCTGCCCACTTTCCCATGGTGTACGGTCCTATGAACTTTGCGCTTAAAACATCGGACATCTTTCAACGGGCTCTCTTTTGACGGTCAGAGATTTAGCGGTCCGGTAGAATAGACGGCGGTGATTGCGGACAGCGAGAGAGTCATCTTGTTTTTGCATGTGCATAAGTATCCAAGGTGAATCTACAAAAATCTGAAGGTTGAGGACTCGACAGCAAAGCCGGGAGAAACAGTTTTAGCAAAATAGACGATGTATACATTTGTTTCACCCCAATTCTCCGTAAAGGAGAGCAGCCATTGAAGAATGCTCCGTCAGAGCATAGAGAATACACTCACCAAAGCAACTATACAGCATAACGGAGGTAGTTTCTATATTCGCTTCCTGCAAACCTACACTCGTACACCGCCAGATCGGCTCAACGACTAGCAGCAAGACGCCGCCTGCGTTCTTCAGCAAATTTGACCTATTGTTCCTTTGCTATTGTGTGATACGACCGTTAAAAAAATGAAAAGAAAAAGAAAAAGAAAAAAAAAATATGCTCACCGCCATGATCGCAATCTTGGGGTAAAGAAGCATTCCCGAATCCGGGAGCACGAATCGCTTGGTCATTGGCGAAGAGAACCCTGCCCTCAAGAGCAAAAAAGCCGCGGTTGTGAAGGGAAGGAGGATGAGCACTTTCACTCTTGTTGTCCAAGCAAACCCAGTCTTGGACAGCAAAGCTTCGAGGATTGACGGCAATACAAGGCCAGAAAGACTACAACCCGACACCGCTAGTCCGGTGGCGAGTCCGGTGACGAGTCCTCGTCGGGGAAAGAACCAGTGCTGAACCGTGCAGATGGCGGCAGTGAGGACCAAGCTGGTCGAAATGCCACTGAGCACTCCAGAACTTGGAAGAAGTGCTACATCTGTATACAAAAGCCTATCAGGCAGGAAAGGAGCAAGCCGACCGAGCCGATAAAGGTCAAATGGCGTGGTCCATGTGCATCAAACTAAGGGCCAATCTGGACGCCGGCGAAGAACGCGACGAAGTTGTAAAATCGAAAATCCGGCCTGTCGTCGCAGGACACGGATGAGACAGCTGATGAGTCTGAAGCCATGCCTGGTATGTTGCAAGGGAATGCATCAGAGCCAAGGCAGCGAAGAAAGCGCTGAAAATGCCAAATAGAATGAGCCATGCGCTTTTACCGCCATCAGGATAGATGTTGCATTGAGAGGTCTATGGAAAAACGTTTGGGAGGCGGAGATCCATTGCAACATTTCTCTGTAGACGCGATCGCAGCGGCAGCTTTCCCAATCACATCAGGGTTCTGTGGACTCTTTTCAGGATCGCCGGTAATGATTTGTGACCTGGCCGCATCGTAGGCACGAGCACCCATATTGAGCTTGCTACAATCAGTCTGAAAACTGAGCGACTATATTTCTGTCCAAGAGAGCACCATAGGAGCGGCCAAACCGAGCAGTTCGAGCGCATTAGAAAGAGGGCCAAATTGGAAACGCCTCCAGGATCTCAAACGGATCCCGTCGTCTAAAGTTAATCAAAGTTTGTGGCGTGAATAAAGAGGAAGAGGGAAGCTTAGAAATCCTTAGGCAGACTTCGGCGCCGTCAGGGAGCGCTCCCGGAGCAGCAGGTAAGCCTCGAACGGCTGAATCACAAGGAGAAGACAGAGGATAGGTCTTTCGTGCGATACTATGTACCTAGCTCCGCTTGGTAGTTAACTTGCACAGCCTTGCCTTTTCGGTATCCCGGGACAGGAAGAACTTTAGGCCGATAGAGCTGATCTCCTTTATTTGCTCTGTTTGGTCTGTTTGCTCTATTTGCACAATTTGCACAATTTGAACTGTTTGCCAGCTAATTTGCCCACCTCGGCCCTCTCACCTGATGGATGGCGAGATTTCGGCACCTGCATCTCGCATGGATCAGGTACAAAGCCGACGAGATTGACCCCTTGAAGGCTTGAACACGCCACGCTCCAAGTCCACCACTCACCGCCTAAGCACGGCTGGCTCCCTACGATTGTCTGCGTCAGTCCACCACCATCGCTTACCCACAGGGACTGTGGTACGAGGTACCCCCCCGGAAGCTCCAGGGCCGCCTGCAAGCCCGAGTGATGCCACCTCGACAGCGCCCAATAAAATCTCCTTGCGCGTCCACCTTGCCAATCAAAGAAAAGGCTTCCGGAACAAACCACTGATCCTGGGTTCGTCCAACGCGATATTCAAATTGTTGATTGAAGGCTTTTCAATTCTCGTTTTTCTCTTTGACCTCAGTTTGTCCTTGAGCTCTCACTCTTTCTGTCACTTTTCGCACCTCACACTCCATTGCTGTCGGGATTCAATCCCTTGTCAAGATGTATGGTCATTCCGAAAATCCCATTTCAAAAAAAAAAATCCCCCCCGGATGCAGCGAACTTGGCCGACCTAACATGTCTCCCTCCTTAGGAATGCCACAAGCTACGCCGCGCCCGTCACTTACACGGACTACTTCAACGATATCGCTGCATACAACGTGCACCTGAACATCTTTGAAAAACTTTGGGCAGCATGGTACGCATACATGCAGAACGATGTGTTGGCGACGGGCATTATGAGCTTTGCCATACATGAGGTTGTGTACTTTGGGAGGTGTGTGCCGTTTATGATTATGGACAAGATCCCCTATTTCAGAAGGTATAAGATCCAGGCGGTAAGTTCTCGTATTTCCCAGGGACGCCAGTTCCATCATCTTCGGATTGCTGACGCGAGACTGGTATAGAATAAAATGCCCACCCTTGCCGAACAATGGGCCTGCGCCAAGTTGGTGCTCCTCTCCCACTTCACCGTCGAACTCCCTCAAATCTGGCTCTTCCATCCCATGGCTCAATACTTCGGCTTGACCACGTCTGTTCCCTTTCCTCCCTGGCACACAATGGCCTGGCAAGTCGCGTTGTTCTTCGTCCTCGAAGATGCATGGCACTATTGGTTCCACCGAGTCCTCCACTTGCCTCGACTCTACAAGATGATCCACAAGTTGCATCACCAGTACAGCGCACCCTTTGGTCTTGCCGCTGAATACGCCTCGCCGCTGGAAACCATGATTCTTGCATTCGGCACCGTCGGAATCCCTATTGTCTTTTGCGCGTTCACCAAGAACCTTCATATCGTCACGATGTACCTCTGGATTGTGGGCCGACTTTTTCAAGCCATTGACGCGCACTCCGGGTACGAGTTTCCCTGGTCGCTACATCACTTCTTGCCCTTCTGGGCGGGAGCGGACCATCACGACGTGCATCACGAGAAGTTCCTGGGGAATTACGCCAGTTCTTTCCGATGGTGGGATGCAGCATTGGGAACTGATATCGGAAGTTCTTCCCAAGACGCGAAGAAGAAAGAAAGGAAGGCCGTCGAAGGCAAAAGCCAATAGAATCGTGTACTCGATCTCCGGGGACGGAACGCGTTAGAAAGAAGCTGCGACCGGGCTTCGCTGCACATAATCCGGTCGAGTCCACCTTGAAAAGCGAAGAGTGCACAGAATAGAGTCATGCATGGATGGCGTTGGATTGCATCGAATAGGGGTGGTAACTGGACAGGCTTCGTATTCATGGATAGTGTGGGATGGCTAGCTTCTCCAAGAACTGAACAAAACACTGATATTGCTCTGCTCAAACTTGACATTGCACTCACTCTCTGTTAACTTTTGGATGGTGATGAAAAGAGAAAATTCGAAACTTCCTTTGCGGTCTCTTTCTGGTCCTCCAAGTGTTTCCTTTCGGTTGAGAGTATTTATAGTGACCCAGAAGTTCGTCATTTGTCTCGGTTTCATGGGGCCGAAGTTTGCGAGGAAGTTGTAGACTTGGTTTTGGCCGAACCGCAGGAGCAACTTTCTATGGCTTCGGAGATTTGCTGTCGGTTGAGGGCAATCATCCGTTCACGGTGTGCGGCGAAGTATTTCTTGACCTCATCCAGATCTCGCGTGTCATCTGGGGTTATGGGTTCTGTGACATTGAACGCATCGAGGGTCGCGTTGATCTTGTTGGCCAATCTGGTATCTCGAATGCTCAGACCCCGAGGACTGTGGGATGTACATGTAATGGTCATGTATTTATCTTCTCCATCAATTGTTCCACGAGTGATATGTGGATGGTGGTTCATTTTGTCAGCTTCGCTCATGATCAGCTCTTCCACCTGTTCACACTCCCTGGCCGAAGGATGAGCCGTGTGCCGATGTATCGCATCGCCTAGAGGATCGAGTTGCCATTGTGTCGTGCCAAATGACAAGCCCGGCGAGTGCTTCAGCGAAAGATCTCCCGCCTCGGGGGTCTCTGGCGTTGAAAGCAAAGAGGCAAGGGCATTTGCAAGCTTGTCACAGTTCGCTTTCGGAGTCGGCGAAATCTTCTGCGTGATTGTCTCCTCGTTCTTCAGACGCAATGTGATGGTCTGGCGGTCATCGGAGATTGTGATTGGATCCCTCGAGGAGAGGGACAAGTTCCTTCGCGGAAATGAGGCCAGCCTAGCAGGATGAAGGAAAGGCTTCGGTGTGAAGCTGGGTCGCAATTTGTTCACCTGGCAACAAGCTGATGCATTTGTATGATAGCGGACGTAACAGCTTCCTGCATGGGCAACAAGCCGCATAGCTCGTTAGGGAAGCACGAGAGCTGTCAATGCAGAATTTGGAATGAGTCGAAGTAAGTTCTCACTGCGACCACTGCTTGGAATTGGGGCGCAGGCAGATCCCCTGCCGAGGCTGGCCTTACTTATACCACACTATACCACTTCTGAGCTTGTTATCTTCCTCGTTTTCTCCAATCGTTCCCCATCTGCAAGGGTCAGGAAGAATCATCAGCAGCTTCTTTCTTCTCTGCTGTCCACCCGCATGGTGACTGGGCCTCTACCACCGAAAGAAGTCATATTGTTTGTTGGGCACCTATCTCCCCTTCAATCAGGCCCGAGTTTCATCTCGCCTTCGACAGGATCAACCGCCTCAACAACGGAACCACTGGGTGGAGAGAAACCACATATCAAGGGTCCCGGATCAAACAGCACCTTCCGCGGTGCTCGCCCGAGCTTTGGCTCCGATCCTGAACACCAACGGGTGTTCTGCCTTGCTATAAATTCCTGAAACGCTTGTGGTTTGGCGAACGCCTCACGCACGGGCATTGGTGCAAGCATCGCGGCTACTCAGCCCCCGCGCGATGGATTCGCTTGCGCATACAGCCTACTGGTAAGCCTAATGCAGGCACGCGGCATCCTAATGTGAGGAAGTATCTAATGACAAGAAGGCGCCCAATAGGTGAGTTCATCCCTAGCTTCCTTGTCTACTAGTATTCTCGCATTGTGTTCGATCCGCTGTGTGCTTTGTGCTTTCTCTTTGAACCTCTCGGCCTTTGCATTTCAAGGATTACGCAGATCCTCTGACCCAACGTCAACAACATTGAAGGGAGTTCGAAGGCGAATCTCGGCGGACGGAAGAATGTGCCGAGTGGAATTTCTTCTTAGTCTTCTTGCCTCTCTTTGCGCTGTGAGAGCGATTCCTCTACATCCTCGAGATATATCCAATCCTCTAGATCCTCTAAAAAGCGTCGCAAGCGAGCTGCTCGGCTTCACGACGGCGTTATCTGGGATAGAGTCGGCCAAGCAAACACAAACAAACCCTTCTGCTTCCTCAACTCCTTCAGGACGCTCATCGGCAGCCTCTGGTCAAGCAAGCACCGCTCAGAGCAATCTCGTATCTTCAGATGCACCTTTGAGCACGACAAACAAGGGTACAGGAAGCATAACAGTCTCCGCCACTGGTAGCCAGCTGTCCACAGGAGGTGTCTCACCTACGACCCCATCTTCGAACTCTGCCCTCCTCAGCGCAACAACAACAGCGCCTACGAGTCTCCTTGCTACTTCGCCAAGCTCAACCGGTGATCCTATTGGCGTAGTTCCCACAACCACCGAAAGCATTGGATCATCACGCACTAGTACAAGTTCTGGTCCTGGGTCAAGTTCAGGATCAGGATCAGGAGGAGGTTCAGGGTCAGATTCAACATCAGCCAATTCAGCAGGTGGGACAGATCTGTCACCAGGAGAGATTGCCGCGGCAGTCATTCTCCCGGTCCTGGCGTTGGCCGCCATTCTGTTTCTTCTCTTCCGCTTCTGCAAACCCATCCGTGAAAGGTACTCGGCCTGGCGCCAGGAAAGACTTGAGCGATCTGCGTACCGACGTGCGCTCGACGACCCCGTTCTTGCCTTCGGCATGCGTCAACAAAACGGGCGGGGTCTGGATGGTCTGGGTATGGGTGAGGTGGAGCAGTTGGTGCGTCCCTTGTCCTTTGGATTCCGAAATCCCCAGAGACAATTTCCTAGCATCAGAAGGAAACCGTTGGACTGGGACGCAGCGCGGATAGGCGGTCAGGGAGCTTCATCAATTGGAATGGCGATACCAATGCCCGTCGGACAGCATGCCAGAAATCTCAGTGAAATATCAGAGGCAAGCGACTCATCCGGCGATGCTGAGGCAAGATACCAGGATGCCCGGTCGAACCAGGTATCGCCGGAGGGGATGGTCTCATGACCACAACGACTCTTTCTTTTTCTCCTTTTTTCCCCTCTGCGATATCGTGTCTGACTATGATGAACGAGCAAGCGATGAATATTCTGTAGATATACTTTTGTTTTCAAACTCTGTCAAACAACAGCCGAAGGCCGAACACTGTACATACCTATCGAGCTGATTATAGACGACGATGTCTTATACAAGAAATAGTCGCCAGGGAGCTAGTTGCGTCAGATTTGTTAAAAGAACGACAACTCGTAGAGTTGCGACCTCCTCATTCCTCTTGATCTAGCAAGTTTTTTCACTCAGCGAGACCAAAGGCCATGATTGTACGGGTTGGGGACACCACAGTACCTACCTAGGGATAGCTCAAGCCATTTCATACCGAGTAGATATGTACTTGTAACTCGGCGAAGTCAAGGGGCATCAAGGAACCAATGACAGCCACCGTGGCACAGGCCTCTGGCCTCATTGGAGAATCGACGTTTCATGATCTTGAAACCGCCTGTCCAACACGGAAACACCCCAAAATTAAAAAACCAAATGGAACGAAAATATAGACAAACCCGTCTCCCAACCCATCTTCCACTCAACCAGTATTAAGTCGCTAAAAACAGAATAAATACAACGGGGCACATTCCACCCAAATATGGACGACATCGAGCTCGTTGCTCTGAGGGATAATCTCATCGCCATCGCTCTCCAGGCCGGCTCCATGATAACATCCGCCTCCTCGGCGTCTAGGAACACCACCGGCACAACCACGCAGTCAGCGGCCGCATCCACAAAGAAAAACTCGGCCGACCTCGTCACCGAGACAGACAAAGCCGTGGAGGATTACATCTCCAGCACCCTGAAGCAGTGGTACCCGTCGTGCAGCTTCATGGGCGAGGAGACGTACGTGCCGGGCAACAAGCTCGGGCCCGAGCCGACTTTCATCGTCGACCCCATCGACGGGACCACGAACTTCGTGCACGGCTGGCCCTACGTGAGTGTGAGCTTGGGCTTTGCGGTGGACCGCGAACCGACGGTGGGCGTGGTGTACAACCCCTTCACTGGCAAGCTGTACCACGGGATCAAGGGCCGGGGCAGCTATGTACGGGACGTCCGGGACGTGGCAGAGAACGGCGGCGAGAAGGCAGCGGAGGATACGAAGCTGCCGCTTCGACACCCCTCTGCGGTGGCCGGTCTGGACGAGTGCGTCGTCGCCATCGAGTACGGCAGCGACCGCAGCGGCGCGAACTGGCGTACCAAGACGGCCACCTGGGCAGCCCTGGGCGCCAGCAAGGACGAGGGCGGTGCCATGGTCCACTCGGCCCGCGCGCTAGGCTCTGCAGCCCTCAACCTGTGCGCCGTCGCAGAGGGCTCCATCGACGTCTACTGGGAGGGCGGCTGCTGGGCCTGGGACGTCTGCGCCGGCTGGGTCGTGCTCACCGAGGCCGGCGGCCTCATTGTCGACGGCAACCCCTCTGGAGCATGGTACATTCCCGTCGACCACAGGAAGTATCTCGCCGTGCGTGCTGCTGAGAGGGGCCAAAAGGAGTTGGTCCAGGAGTTCTGGGGGTTTATTAAGGGCCGGATGGAGTATGAGCACTGAGTTGGGGAGTTGGGAAGATCCAAAGTCTGGATCCTAGATCAACGAATTCTGGCATGTATCGTCCGCAAAGAATGAGCCCCACTGAAGGGTTCTGCATGTGATACGGGACGAAGGCGACGGCAATAGAACATAGACAAGAAGCATTTTAGATTTCAAGGCGGCAAATCGACAGCTCGGATTTTGCGGCCTCCTCGAAATCTCTATCCTTTCCTTTCTGATTGTCCCGCTAATATTACACCTGACGCTATGCAGAGGCGGCGGAGACCCAACATGAACACAGCATGAAATTCACTTCCATAACTTGCCCAGTGACACCTCCTTATCATCATGCTTGTTCAGGACTTTGGCCGTTGCCAAGTCAAAATCTTCTTGTGTGACATGGACTCTTCTTTCTCGCAAGGCGAACATGCCGGCCTCTGTACACACACCCTTGAGTTCTGCGCCGGAGCAACCGTTCATTTTCTCTGCAATCTTAGTCAGGTCAATACCTCTGGTTAGGTTCATGCTCCGGGAGTGAATCCGTAGAATATCGGCTCTTGCCTCGACAGTTGGCGGTGGGAACTCAATCTTGCGATCGATGCGACCTGGTCGGAGGAGCGCAGGATCCAAGATATCAAGTCGATTTGTGGCCATGATGACTTTTATGTTATTGGTCGGTTCAAAGCCATCTAGCTGGTTCAGCAGTTCCAACATGGTCCGCTGTACCTCTGAGTCTCCACCGGCGCTTCCTTCTATACGGCTGGAGCCTATGCTGTCGATTTCGTCCATGAAGATGATGCTGGGTGCGTGTTCTCTTGCCATGACGAAAAGTTCTCGCACCATTCTGCTCCCTTCACCAATGTATTTCTGTACCAATTCAGATCCGGACACTCTGATGAATTTGCAGTCGGCATGATGCGCAACGGCTCTCGCCAAGAGCGTCTTGCCTGTTCCTGGCGGGCCATAGAGAAGGACTCCCTTTGGTTGAGCGATTCCGAGTGATTCAAAGAGTTCCGGGTGGTTCAGGCCCAGCTCGATGACTTCCTTGATCTCTTTGATTTGTTGATCGAGTCCACCGATCATGTCGTATGTGCTGTCCGGAACCTTTTCGACCATCATCAGAGAAACTAGAGGATCGACGGATGAAGGGAGTATCTTTTCGAGTTTGTACGAATCGGAGAGAAGGGAGACTCGCTTGCCGACGGTCAGTTTGGCAATGTCGACGCTGTCGGCGATATCGACAACTATCAAATCGTCAGCCCTAAACTTGATGCCTGACCATCTATCGTCACGACTCACCATATTTGCCTTCCGGATGTACCTTTACCAGCACCTTCTTGGTCCCCATCACCTTGACGACTTCGCCAACATAAGAGCC
The DNA here is from genome assembly GCF_000835475.1 of Cladophialophora bantiana CBS 173.52. Lineage (NCBI taxonomy): Eukaryota > Fungi > Ascomycota > Eurotiomycetes > Chaetothyriales > Herpotrichiellaceae > Cladophialophora > Cladophialophora bantiana. The sequence goes on from NW_015971579.1 coordinate 1,913,317, forward strand.
GGGCTGTTGCAGCAGGCCCAGCTCTTCTCGCAGCAGCCGCACTCTTGAGTTATAGTCATTCCGTTGTGCTTCTAACCGGCGCAGCACCGCTTGACCTTGGAGGATCTCCAGCTTGAGAGCTTCGATTTTGTTGTGGTAAAAGTTGTCGAGCGCCATGATAAGAGGCCGTTACAAGGACGTAGGGTGGCGGATAGGGAATCTGTGTTTCTGAATTCGAAAGGTCACTAAAAGGAGAGATCAAAGTGTCTAGATGGCGGAAACTTTGTGGACGTGCTTGATGGCAATGGTGGTGGTAAAAAGAATGGATGGAATGATGTGGACGCGACTGCGCTTGGGAGCCTGAGGCGGCGGCTACTCCTGGGCGGCGCCTAACGCGGCTAAAGGAGGACAGGAGATTCGGTTGCCACAAGGGCTATGTACAGTAGCAGGCTAGGCGGTTCAATGCCAGCTGAGGCTACTAAGCTCACTTACAGTACAAGTAACAAGTACAGGCCCCTTCTCAAGTGCCTTGGTGCCACTGGGGTGCCTCTAGCTCCTCTGTTTTAGGCTCACTAGGCACTGACTTCGGTGCTTTCGGGAGATGACGGCGGTCCCGCCTGGGGCGCCTGACTCCGGCGGAGATCCGACCCAGCTTTGAGCACCAGTAGCACAGCACAAGCACCGCAGCAAGGCATCCTCGGCCCACCAACTTCGCACCCATTGCTTGTCAAGACTTTGGTATGAGCTCAGTCTGCAGCTGCTCCCAGCTATTTCCTTGTGTGCGACCTGTAACTGACACCTGACCAAGGTTAGACGAGGTTCGTGTTCTCCAAGTTTCTGGCAGCAGCTTCTTCTTCCCGTCTATCCTACTTGCTGCTGGCTCTGGCACGTGCGCCAATTGGCGTGTCGGCTGGCGCACTGGTTTTCGTCGCCCTACACCACAATACCCCATATCGTTAAAGCATCACTAACATTGTAACCAGTCGCCATCCATAGACCGACTCCCTTCGCTCTGCTATCAATACCTGATTCGATTCAGAATCCCCTCGCTCGTTCCTTTCCCCCTCAACACCTCGATCTCCCTTGCTCCTCCATCAGAGATAGACACCGTCATCAACACATCATATGATTTGAAGTACCCGTGCCCTACTTGATGCATCCACGTGCCTTGACCAGGCATCGACCCGCCTGTCTGTCTACGAAAGCTGTGTCGGCTTCATAGCGCAGTCCTTCAACCCAGCCCTTCCCGAGTTATGGTGGTAATTTGAAGAACTCGATGAAAGAAAAGTATCAGCCAGAATGTCGTCCAGTGACGATCCACACAAGAACTCCGATGATAGGGTTGTGCAAGATTCCCAGTCTACGCCTAGGCCTCCTTCAGTCGCCGGTTCCGGAGTAGCGGACTCCAGATCTCGAGACGAGCCACCAGCAGCAGATACCACAATTCGACGAGATTATGGTGAGTTCAGGCTTTCTTAAGTGTAATGAATCGACCTGCTAAATCCAAACAGGGACCCTAAGCAGCGGCGTCCATGCCTCGAGCAGCCAGAGACCACGCAGCGGATATCGAACTGACGAGGCCCAAGAGGCTTCTGCATTGCCCCCGTTATCACCACAGGCGACGAGGACACGAAAGCCTCCTCCTATGAGAAGGATCTCGACTCGGAAACAATTACCCCATCGGGGCGAACTCTTCTCTGTGGACGATGACCCTGACGAGGTCGAGGTAGACAGAGAGCTCCAAACAACACCAAGCACGCAGACCTTTCCGTCTGTGACCCGTTCACAATCCACCGTTCGTCGGCGAACTGCGGTTGCACCGCCGCAGTTACCGCGTGTCGATTCCGCAGAAGAGGAGGCAGAGGATATGGTTCAACAGGAGGCTGCTGCGCTGCCAGCGGAGGAAACCGATGGCTGTGAAGAAGGTGGAGAACTCGGAGACTCCGAGGACGCGGATCTGAGTGATGCTGAGAGCTTCACGTTGAAAGATCGACAGTTGGCCATTAACGAAACACATCCATTCGGCATCAGGATTTGGAAACCCGCCTTATACAAGAAATCCAGATCGGTGGAAAAGGGGGCTGAAGAGGATATTCATTCTTCACCCAGCCAGATTGTGAGCACCTGGTTGTGGTTCTTCAACTGCATATGGACTGTCCTGTTTGGTTGGTGGCTGAGTGTTGCCGCGCTTTTCGGAGCCCTTGTCTGCTACCTATTCGCCTTTGACCCTAGTGCGGCTGCATATGGCGGGGTCTTCTTGGGTCTAGCTGGCTACCTTTTCTGGCCCTTTGGAAAATTCGTGAAACTTGAGCAAGACGAGAACTATGCCGAGGAAGACGAAGGCGAAGGTCGCAGCATCAGCGAGTACGAACGATGGCAGAGTGGAGATCTGGAGTATGGTCGACTTATGTTCGGACCCACCCTTACTCACACCGGATCCATCGTTGGCCGACATCGAAATAGTGTCGACTCTGCAAGTGAGAGTGATAGCCTTCTAGACCGGAGTGGGAGAGGAGACCGGCAAGAGACGAATGTGAGCACAAAAACCAAGCGACGACTGTTTGGACGCGGGCAATGGACTTTGGGTAGAGTCATCTTCTTCATCTTCTTCTACTTCAATGTCGCCCCATTGATGCTCCTGGTGTCGATGGTCTGTTGGTTGATGGTTTTCTGGATTCCCATGGGCCGGGTCACCCTCATCTTATTCTATCACCTACGAAAGCGACCGTTGGCTCTGACTTTCCATCGAGATGTCTCGCAGGCTAGAAGCTCCACCAAGCCCTCATCAATTCTACTGTGTACTTACCGGGCGGTCGGGATCAAGTACTGGAAGTACACAGTCGATGGGACCAACATCTTCCTTATCAACTTTCTGGCGATTGTTGTCTTCGTCATTTTCGACTACTTCATTCTCAAGATTGCAGCTGGGTTGAATATCTGGCTGACAAGTCCGGCACTCATGTTCACCCTGGCTCTCATCTCCATCATCCCTCTGGCCTATTTCATTGGACAGGCAGTGGCGTCTATTTCAGCTCAATCATCGATGGGAATGGGTGCTGCGGTCAATGCTTTTTTTTCCACTATTGTCGAAGTGTACCTTTACTGCGTCGCCCTTAATGAGGGAAAGGCTTCCCTTGTGGAGGGAAGCATCATTGGCAGCATCCTCGCCGGCATCCTTCTCCTTCCCGGGCTGTCGATGTGTTTCGGAGCAATAAAGAGGAAAACTCAACGCTTCAACGTCAAGTCTGCTGGGGCGACTTCCACAATGTTGCTATTCGCCGTCATTGCAGCATTCGGCCCAACCTTGTTCTACAAGATATACGGAAGTCATGAGCTGATCTGTAGAGCATGTACTGCAGAGGGTGTGGACATTCCAGCGGATTGCCGACAATGTTATTTCCGACAGGTGCCTGCTGTCTCGGACGACTTCTTTCTCAAAGCCGTTCGGCCATATTGCTGGATTGCTGCTGTTTTTCTCTTCTCATCCTACATCATTGGACTCCTGTTCACTCTACGCACCCATGCTGCTATTATATGGAGCACCGATCTGGACGAGAAGAAAGCTCAGCCTCCGACCGCCGACGTCAGTCCGATGGACACTCGGCATCAAAGCGTAGTCAACTCGCAGAATCTGCCTAGGCTTGACGGCACTTATCTTCCTAGATCAGCTATAAGGGAGTCTCAATTGTACAAAAAGATTCTGGGTCAGAGCCTGCGGTCTGCAGGACTTCCAGACGGCGATGCTAATATGGAACGAGAACAACATAGTTCTCACGAGAGCGCGTCACACGTCTCGGTGATTGACCACCAAAACAAAGGTGACTTGCCGCATCTGGTGCCGCCAAAGTCGAGTCACGGTTCAGAGGACATCCGAAGTCCCACTCTACATCCTGTGCTGCCTGGACTATCTGAGGAAGACAGCAACAATCTTGTTCGGCAGGTTGCGGAAATGGCGGCTACGGCAGCGACGATTGCCACTCGAGACGCCGTCCATCATCCTCGGACTGCGTCGTACCAGGCAACTCACGCTTACAAGCTAGAGACGGCAAAGACCCAAAAACCATCCGTGGTCCGCAGAGACACTGCGGCAGAAGAGGGCTATGCAAACGCTGCGATCGAACAAGCTGCTCAGCCCGCCGTGGAGGGCGGTGGCCACGATGCTCCGAATTGGTCCAGGACAAAATCATCGATCATTCTCCTAACAGCAACGGTTGCCTACGCTATCGTGGCTGAAATCCTCGTCGATACCGTGGATGTTGTGCTCGACTCCGTCGACATTGATGAGAAATTCCTGGGCATCACTTTATTTGCATTGGTACCCAACACTACGGAGTTTTTGAATGGTATATCATTTGCCATGAATGGGAACATTGCGCTTAGCATGGAAATTGGATCAGCATATGCATTGCAAGTGTGCATGCTTCAGCTCCCAGCTTTGGTTCTCTTTTCGGCGGTGCGTTGGCCGTTCATTGACCCGCAAAACCTCATTGACCACACCTTCAATCTCATCTTCCCGCAATGGGACATGGTAACGATCATTCTTTGCGTCTTCCTGCTCAGTTATATGTCTGGGGAAGGGAAGAGCAACTATTTCAAGGGCAGTATTCTGGTCCTGACGTACCTCGTGGTGGTCCTAGGCTTCTATTTCAGTGGCTTCACCACCCTGAGCATCATGGGGGTGGATCCCAACGATACATTGGCCATCATGTCAAGCATGGCGCGGCAACAAAATACACCTGCCGGGGTCCAGACTCCCAGGGTTGTCAGTGGGAGAGAGTTATAAGGGGTACATTCAAAATCTCCTGTCCAAAATCAAGTGACGGGTCGATTGTTGTGACTTGTCTCGGGTTCAGATGGGGATTTGAAGGATAGGATGTTTTAATTCAGAGTCGAGTGGTTATGCACATTAGTAGATCCACATTGGACAAAGGCGTCGACGCCCTAAATGATGAATGAGAGGGTCTTTTAATCGCGCTCCTCCTTGGTACAACTAAATGTTCAGACATCTCCACGAGTATAATCTCTGCGGAAAATTGACAGTGAAGCCGCCTACAGCTGTAATCAAACCTGGGGAAGGGATACCTACCTAGGGAAGAGGAGAATCACGTGCACGTAACACTCCGTACACGTAATGGGTATACATAACAGCAAGAAAAATATAAGATGAAATGTTGTTTCCTCTGCTGAGGATTTCATGTAGGAACTTTAGCGAAGAGCGCCGGCGGCTCGGTCAGTTTGGTGGCACGATTGAGCGGGCTGATTATATTATGCTTGATTAGGTATCATGAGACGGTATAGCAGGATAACACGTAAGTAGCGTGAGCCCTGAGATCCCTTTCCTTTGCCTCTTCACAGTGCCCACCCAATGATGCTATTGTGAAAGAGACCGACCGCCTGGAAGGCTCGCTTTTCCTTCGCTGACCCGTGTGTATGTATGCACGTATGTACTGGAATTGAGTGATTTGAGTGGAGTGGAGTTGAGAAGCTGGATTCGCTTTGCATGCCCATATCCCTTGGCTTAAATGAAGCAATTTCCCATTTTTCCTTTGTGTTCATTGTGGTAGAAGAGTCGCATTTCCGCCACACAGAAAGACAATGTCGACGTTCGTTTGTTGAAGCGTCAAATGGCGCATCGAGAACTGTGGAAAAGCAATAATAGAGGGATTCAAAAAAGGAAAATTCGGTTAAGAAGTGCGGCTCTAATCGGAGCGGGTTATCTTGGAACGAGTCGAGAGTGGTCGAGGCTCCATCGGAAGAAATAAATGGTTCTGGGTTGAGCTGAGATCGGACTTGATTGGACAACTGGACATACCCTCCTTGAGCGGAGCGGGTTGATTGTCGCTATGTCGACGTGAAGTTGACCGATCTGCCGCATTACGCTGCAGTTCCAAAAGAGAGAGACACCAACTGACTGGATCACGTCAGAGTCGAGATTGATCATACTTAATGATTAGTAGAGCTCTCCCGTCCTTCGACCTCCTCTGTGCATGCACCAATCGCACTGATTCGGATAATTAGCCAGGTACCGGATTCCATGAATTCAGACTTTCGGGGAGGAACACAACGTACAATACTCTCACCGCAACCGGTCCTATGAATATAGCAATAGCTGGCTTTACAGCGCTTGCATATCCTCGCCCATCGCCGCGTACAGTTCTGGCACTGGCGTCCACAATCCCAGCAGTCTCGCGTCACTGCTGCCTGGCCGGGTCTGAGTTGCACGTGTGGTTGTTCATGACGTTGATGGTGCTGTAGGGGAGAGAAACGATGAGACCGTTAGCAAACGCATGTCAGTAACGACGGAGGGACGACGGAGAAGAAGGGCCGATGGGTAGGTAGTAGTATTTGCAGGTTGCAGGCGGCGGAAGCGTCTGGTTGGCGGTATACTCGCCTCGATGGCGGTTTGGGGATGAAACATGGCCCAATCTTGGTTTTCGAAAACCTTCCAGTAGATGTTCCAAATGGGTGGTCTTCTTGTCCTTGATGCGTTCCTTGGTTATCCCCCAGCACCGCCACCACTAGCTCCGGCCGGATATTTGGCAACGAGGCAGGTTTCAACACAAAGACCATTAAATACCTTGAGAGGATGGCTATTAGCCAAAAATCCCCCTGGCGGAGCTAGATCTTCCCTTCGTTCCATTCTTGAAGTCAAATTTGGTCCTCCCGGGTGCTCCAAGTTTTCCACGTAGGCGAGTCTTTTCGACCGTTCCGGGTTGTAACAATCAGCGCACCACCATTGATGACAGCTATCGCAATGTCGGTTCGTGAGGCACCAAGTGCAGGAAACAATGAGTCGCTGAGGAAGAATCCGTCCATCTTTAGCTAGGCGGAGTGGAGGTCGAACAGCATCAACCAACTTTCCTGTGTGCGGTGGAGGCCATAGGAGTGGGAAGGCGCGGAGATCGCTCTCTCCCCAGACAGGTGCTCCGTGGGGGCTTCGACCACAGCTTGCACATCCCCTCGGCCCAAGCGCCACGGTTGCCAGGGGAGGGATGCCGGGTTTGTTATCCGTGAGATATTCTCTAGAGGCTGGGTGAAGGACAGGGGCCATATCGGCGTGCATGTGGGTGCACAAAACGGCATCAAAGCTGATTATCCCTTGGCATGTTTGCAAGGTCTCTTCCCAGGAGGTTCGTGTTGCACGGCCTTGAGATATGACATGGCCAGACGCATCATACCAGGGTTCCACGTCGCGTGATCTGGCCCCTCCGTTCATAGGAGAGTGACCTCCCGGCTGGACGCCCTCGGAGTTTATCGTGCCCATAGTATCGAAATTGTAGTGGAAGGCGTGACTGAAGTCGAAGGCCTGTTCCTGGCTGAGCGATGATGGAGGCGTGAAGACGTATAACCCCTGTAGTCGAGGAGTCCCTTCAGGTCTACTTAGTCGACAAAGGTGGCAGAGAAGCTGCTGCAGCTTGAATTGATTGACGTTGAGACATCGCCGTATGCTGAGGAGACGTACGTTGTACTCACTTCTCGTGACGATGTCATTGATCAGGTCTACGGTCACTGACGCCAGGTCGTCGAGGACTAGGGTCTGAACGTTCTGAAGAACTTTCATTTTCCCCAATCTGGCTAGGACGCCACGGAGTGGCCCAGCATAAAATTCGTCTTCCGTCAGGTTTTCGTCCATTCGTTCTGCGCGCCAGGAATGACCGCCGGAGTCGATTCTTGACAGGAGATTGGGCGGAACGTAAGCTCCCCGGCACTTTGAAAGGTCAACATATCGGAAGACGCTTGCTGTGCGAAGGAATAGCTCTCGCAAAGAGCGGGATGTTCGTGCCAAGGCAAAGATAGTTGAGAGCGGCAGATACGGTAGGGTGTTGTCGAGGATGATGGAGTTGGACAGAACATCGAGCAGGGATGGAGGCAGACAGTCTGACGGAGCCTGGGACTCGATGGCCATGGTAGGCGCTGGAATGAACGACCCAGTATTGCTCCAGGCAATGATATCAGAGGCGAGGAGTGTCCTCTTCGAAAAGCAATCGGGCGCAATGGCTAAAAAGAGGTAGGTGTTCTGGAGGGAGAAGGAGCGGTCAGGTGCAAGCGGCGATGAGACGGTAGCGGCAGCCGGCAAAACGCGATGGGATAAGGGTGGATGTTTGATAGATTGGATAGGGGGAGTTGATGAGAAGTAAATGGGTGTCGGTGAGTTGGTGTGGTGGTGGTGACTCCAATATCCACTAAGCCGCATTGAGACTTCCGGCACACCCTGTTGGGGAGGCTAACCGTATTTGGACATTGGGACGTGGGATGGCGGCGAGGCTGAATCACCGCAATCAATGTCGCCAGATGCACGACGCATGGCTCGACACGAGAAATAAAAAAAAGACAACTACTATTCGTCTCGATTCGTATCATCCCTTCATATCTCATGTTTCATATCTCGGCTGTGCTAGTTATTACCTTAGTAGTACTTTTCAACCCCACATGCAGAAGCTCCCAAATTGACCCAACCACGACCCAAGCACTAAAACGTAAAATCGTACAGAGTGTCGCCAAACTTGTTGCTGAAACGTCTCGGCCCGACATCCAGTAAATCATTGTACCTTCTTCCCTTTGTGCGTCCCGAGGTCCATTAGGTCAATCATAGTGAGACCGACCCTTTCACACTCGGCCCAGTTCCGCTGCCGCATCCAAAACCTCTCCGTTGCGCTTTCCGCCGAGTTACTCGTAGACACAGTCTGGTTCCTTTCGTCTTCTTCGAGACTCTGTTTCGTAATGCTGGCGAATGCGTGTTCTCCAGATTCGGTCATGAGCGGACTGTTAGGAGGGGAAGCAAGGGGTCTAACCGCGTGGCCCAACCCGGCTTCCTCAAGGTACTTGCGACGTACCATGAAGCGTTCGCTGCGCTCCTTACGCATAGCCGCAGAGTCGAGCTTGCTGATGGCTGTCCTGACCAACAGGCGCACCAACAGGAAGGTGTGCTCCGAGACGAAGACGCTGAGCAGTAGTGCCCACAACTTGATGGCATGGGGTCTACCATCTGGCCCTTGCCCATCACCACCTGAGAACATGTACACCAGCGCCGCGGAGGTGATGCTGCCGAGCCAGGCGAGGAATTCGAGACTATCGAGCCAGGGTCCAATGGAATCAGCTCGGGCAGGATTGGGTCGTCGGCATTCAACCGTCAGTTTGAAGGTGTCACCCCTCAACTCGATCCAGTTGTTGATAAAATATGAAACCGGTGTGAGAGGCCATATGACACTGAAGAGCGAGAGGTAGCCAAATTGTATGCACATCTCACGCAGGTCTGAGGTCACATCGTATTCTGGTAGAGCAGCCTCTTCGCGGACTCGAGTTAGGAATTCCTTCTCCTCGGGTGGGTCATGGTCAGCGACTGAGGGTGTAGTCCCACCGTGCTTTTCTGCACGCTGGGATTTGATTTCTTTAAATTTCTTGGTCCCTCTTTGTGTGAGGACTGGCATGACTGTTTCCATGGCGAAATTGACGACTTGGGCCGTTACTGCGAAATAGATCATCTGGTTACGGAGACGGTTGGGGTTGATGCTGAAGGCCGCAGGAGATGATGTCTCAAGTTGCTTTTCGTTCTCGGCGAATGCCTTAACTGTCAACCCAAAGATATCCAGATAAGGTACCAAGATGGAAGCAAAAGGGACGTATACGAAGGAAGTTAAGAAGATTGCCGTATACGAGGTGATGAAGTTGATGACGAAAACCTTGGAAATCATAGCCCTATCATGAGCGTCTTGAGTTTCATAGTTTTCGTAGAAAGTGAGCCTTTCGGCAAATCCAGTGAGGTAGTTGCTGATGGTGGGGACTGCAAGGGTGAGGAGAATGGTGGGAAGGAAGACGAGAATGGACTTCAGAGGGCCGTCGTAGACTTCGGAGATGAAGATTTCGATGGCGTAGCAGATGCATATAACAGCTCCGAGTACAACCACGCATAAAGCTGCCAGCGGGATTTGGAGGAGTTGTCTCTGGAGTCGCTTCTTTGCTGGGAAGTATGCGACTTTCTCGCCCGTGACGGGATCCGTGGTAACTTTCTCCGGTTCAAACTCTCTCCTTTTATCCTCGATCAATGACACTCGCTTGACGTTCCATCGAATAGCCAGCTCTCGTTCTTGACGTTTCCAGTATTCGATGAATACGACACACCACAGGCCATTGACAATTGCATAGATAGGGGAGTAATTGCCCAGGAGGACCCAGCATGAGAAGCCGAAGGCAGCAGGAAAGATCATGAAGGAGAAATAGGATTGCAGGAATGCATAATAGTAGCCAATCTACTCTCGTCAGTAAACACACAAACATAGAGGAGAATCGTTAAAGAGACGGACCTTTTCGCCAACAGTGTTCCTGATTTCGTCCAGGTCACCTGGTGTCAGAAATGTCTTCCGGGTAAACTCAGTCAGCCATGCCTTGTTTTTGACGTGGTCATGTAAGGGAAACACAGCTTCCACATTCTTCCATTCGCCGTGTTTTGGTGTGATACCAGCTCCTCCTTCTTCCCGTGGGCAGCATATCATGTGGTGAATATGTCGATGTCGCTCGGCGACAGTTAGAGGCTCTGAGGTCAGAGTTTGTGCAGGGTCATTGCTGGGCTGAAGTTGTCGCACTCCGTGTAGCCAGTCTTTTATCCTTGATCGGTAAACTACGTCTGCAAATATCTTCTCATCGGCGGCTCTGACAAAGACTAGCAAGGATGTTTCATCGCCTCGTCGCACTTCGGTGGTCAACCCGATTTCGGCGAGAGCTCGAATGAGTTTCTTGAACTGGGTAATGCCCGCTTCCCTGTCTGAAGGACGTCAGTATCAGGATCCATTGAAGAGGGTAGAATTAGTACCATCTTGCGGCATTCGGTAGCTAATGACATAGTCGACATCAAAGTTGGTCTGTAACACCTTAGAAGCCATGTTGGCAGCGAGACCGGAAGGGGTGGAAGGTGGACGTGAGAGAGGAGAGGAAGGGCTTTGTCCCGACGGACAGCCTTCGATGAAATAATCCCTTATCAAACAGCTGCCCTAGTAGAAGAGCGAACAGACGAAAGTTGGAAACCTAGTGGTGTAGCCAGCCGCATGAAATGAGCTTTGGTCGTCGGTTGAGACGCGACGTCATCAATTTAGCAGATCTGGTGAGCTAGCATTGGCGAGACTATGCCTAATATAGCTAGTTTATGATTACATCAGCATCCTCGTCAACCGACCAATCACCTAGCAACCATTTTCGTTAGTCCCATTTAAGCAAAGAGTCGAAATTGAGCCTCGGCATCAGAACGAGGTAGTCACCAGGAATCTCGCTGTTTGGTCACCCTTTACCGGGCGGAGTGTCAGACGGTGCGCCTATCCACGGCCTGGAAAGAGGTAAGGCAATTCAGTGCTTGTCTTATTATATCCACCCATATCCATCTTGAACCCTGACGCATTCTTCATCTTTCTCTTCTGGAAGGGCGAGCTGCATGACCGTCGAACGGTGTTCATAAGCAATCATGGCGAACAAGGTCGAGGGCGCGACATGGAACCAGTCATACACAGAACCTGACCCAAACAACTATTCTGCGTACCAACGAGAGATCTACAGCTCTCTACGGGCTCCCTCTTTCTCTACCAAGCCGTCTGAATGGGAATCCCTGGCCCGCTCCAAAGTCCCTGCTGCTAATTTTGGCTATGTGTATGGAGCCGCGAGCAGCGGCCAGACTCATGCGGCCAACATTGCCGCATTCGATCGCTATCGCATTCGACCTCATATGCTAGTCAATGCTACTCGCCGAGACCTGAACGTTGAGCTGTTCGGGACGAAGTATAGTAGTCCTCTTCTTCTAGCTCCAGTCGGGGTCCAGAATATCATGCATGAAGACGCTGAAGAGGCTACCGCCAAGGCTTGTCAAAAAGTCGGCATACCCATGATTCTCTCCTCGGCCGCCACGAGAACCATCGAACAAGTGGCCAGAGCCAATGGGACCGGTGACCGTTGGTATCAGCTTTATTGGCCCAGACCTCAGTGGGAAGAAGTCACTGTGAGCTTGCTAAACAGAGCAAAAGCCAATGGATATAAGGTCCTCGTCGTTACGTTGGACACTTTCAACCTGGCTTGGAGACCAACAGATCTTGATACAGCATACCTACCTTTCATCTGGGGCGACGGCTGCCAGATAGGACACTCTGATCCGGTCTTTAACCGCAGATATGAAGAAATCCAGAAGAATGATACGAGAGGGTATGGAGAAAAGTTAGCCGAACTCTGGGCAATGATGAAGAGACCCGGCTCCGTTTACGGCGCGGCTCGGATCCTGACAAACGTATCCCTACTCCAAAAGTCAAGGGCTTGGCTGGACGTCTTGAATTCCGGGACATATAGGGAATGGAAGCACTTGGAGATTTTGAAGAAGCTATGGGACGGGCCAATTGTTCTCAAAGGCATTCAGACAGTCGACGACGCTCACAGAGCAATAGACTATGGAATGGATGGCATCATTGTGAGCAATCACGGAGGTCGACAATGTGATGGTGCTATCGCTTCCCTCGATGCGCTGGCCGAGATTGCCGCTGACGAAAGAGTCAAACGATCCAACATGACCCTGATATTTGACAGTGGTATTCGTACAGGGGCAGATATCTTGAAAGCATTAGCATTGGGTGCAAAGGCGGTGTGCATTGGCAGGCCTTTCATGTATGGTCTTGCTATCGGAGGACAAGAAGGGGTAGAGCATGTCCTCAGGTGCTTACTGGCTGACACTGATAACATGCTGGGCAATATGGGCAAGAAGAGTGTGAAAGAGCTCAGCCGGCATGACCTACAGCTGCGGCCAGAATCAAAGCTCTAGACAGATTTTACCGAAAAGGCGGGATTGCAGCGAGTGGTAAAACAGACTGCTTTGCAAGAGATTGTGCTCGACGTGCTCCTCCGAGAGCATTTTAGAAGCGAATAAAAAAAATACAGGACCAGATACAAGATCACGGCTGAGAACATTATCCCCAAACTGCAGGGCAGCGGGGGGAGAGCCGTGTAGGATTATGATATAACCCGTGGTGTATCGTTGTCCCTGAGAAGACGCAGCCTCGCCAGCTTCATGTGTGGGGGGGGGGGGGCCAAAACAAGCAGCACAAGTCTTTCTAGGACGGAACTTGCCGTTGAACCAACATGCATCTACCGATACGTGCCGGGGACGAACAGATATACCACGCACTCACGCTTTGTGACAGGACAGGATTAGACGAAGCGCTACTGTCAATATGGGGCCCCAACGGACAACAGCTGGGGGAAGTTTACGTGAAGCCACCGCCAAACCAATGGTATCATTCTACAGATGCATAAGTTGCGCCCGACAGCAGCTCGGCGGCCAGCCTAACCCGTCTATGAAAGAGAGTCTGCAATGACAGCAGACCAAGTTGGCCTTCATGTCCGCCGCCCTCCATCTAGTGCAGAACCCCAGCACTCTCTTTCAGCCTCATCCCACGCAGTGTTAGGCAATCCCCGTGTCTCTTACAATTCGTGGAGAGGTTTGCGGCTGCTGGGTGCGTGGCTACGTTCCATTGGCAAACATGTGTCTGGGTGAAGGCTAAGCTGGTGCTGTTTGTCAATCCAGCAATACATAACTGCGATGGTCTCCTCCATCCTCATCGGGAATTCCTTGCTTTCTGCTATTGTGGATTCTAGGAGAATCCAGCCTGATGCCAATATACACTGGATGCAAGAACTACTGCCCCCATACGCCCGCTAACGCGACATGAGCAAGCCTAGACGTATCTCTAATCAAAATAAACAAGGCTGGGCCGAGGATGGCGATGGCCAAAAGAGTAAAGCAGACGTCTTTGTCGATTCGACTGCACTTGTCACCGATCCACAAATTATACGCATATTCTCAGTCTTGCAATCAAAGTCCCCAAAGCTGGTCAAGGCATGGCTCTGGGTTCTTGCGTTGGCGATATTCTGTGCCTGGCTAGCCTCTTTCACTTACGCCGTGTTCATCAGTGCAAATCCAGTCCCGCGTTTCTACGATTTTTCGCCCAGTATCACAGTCCGTGTGGTCAACACTGCTTCTCACGCTGCAGTATACTTGGCTGGGTGTATGGTAGAAGCGGTATTTGACGCTGTCTGCTGGGCGGTGATTTCTGGTAGAAGAGGAGCTTCACTCACGACTTTTCTCGCCACGAAGAAAGATACGGGAATTGGAACTGTGGCGTCACTGTTCTTGACGTATGGAGGACACCAGCTATGGTGCATTCTGAGGTATTTCATGGCATATATCGACTCACACAAAGCTTTGAATACCCTGACGTTTTCGGGCAGGCTCACTCTCATGGTCAGTGGTCGGCTCATAGGCTTGCCACTTCTCAGTAAGTCACCCCGCTTTCTAAGTTGCATGTTTTGTATGAAGCTGACAGATAGTTCTCTGCAGGCGGCTTATCCTACAAAGACGTCTATTATCCCAGCCAAGTGGTCTCTGTCGTCGGAGGGATCGCTCCTCTCCACGATTCAGTCGTCGCATTAGAAAAGGCCAGTTATGGTGGCTCGCAACCCACTTTCCAAGAAGCAAGCATAAACACAATGCTCATAAGCTCGACCAACAGCATCCTCACCGACCCCAAGTTTGTTACCAGCGTTGCTCCGATATCTCCGAACTGCCGGGGGCCGGACTGCAAATCTTTGTTCCTGCCTGGAGGCTTGGAACTGGTCCTCAGAGCGGATGGGACGACTCTGTTTGACGGGAAAGAACCGGATGACCCTGTCATCATTGTCCACGATGCTCCAGGTTACCAGATAGAGTTCTTGCCACAGGGCTTTACGTTCAATACCGCTGTCGACTGTCAAGTCTATGGCCTGCCCGTCTCTGCCCTTTATGCATGTGTGGCAGGTCGTAACAACACAATATTTAGCGGTGAGTCAAAAAGAGATGATTTAGCCTTCAGGATCTTTAACACTCTGATGATGCGGTAGGGTTCACAATCTGTCCTTTCGACTTGATGAGTAGCGGCGCTTGTCAATCGGACTTATCATGGACAAAAGATCTCCAAGCGTCTGTCGCCATGATCATCTACCAGCGAACGTCGACCGTCGCATACGACCGGTCCAACTTTTCGATCCTGAGTGTCGAATCCTTGGGGCCTGCGAAGGTGACCAGTGACGAAGACTCGGTCGCCGACTTACAAAAGCTTTTCTCCATCATGTACCCTCAGTTGACGACCATCCTCGAGGACATTGAGACGTCGGTTGTCAAGTTTGACTCGTCACAGGCGTGGACGGACCTCGCCTATTTGGCCTCTGTGTACTGCCTCCAGGCTGAAATCACCGCGGCCGAGCTGTTCCTCAATCACGGCTATCCCAGCTGGACCAACGGCCATAGGGACATCTTGGAAGGATTCCTGGCCATCCCGGTCCAGTTCGGAACTCTTCTGCTGCAGGAGATTGACAAGACAGTTCTCCTCACTGGCGGCATGACCACGACGGCATCATTCGCCCGAGTCTCTTTCCGTGTGAGATCGGAACCCTGGGCCCTCGTCATGTTTACGTCCGTCGTATCCGGCCTTGTTATGTGTGCCGTCTTGCCCCTGCTGTACGCTCACTGGGCGGCAGTACGGCGCAATGCTGGACCCGAGCTCTCCCCAACCCTTCGCGCCGCCTTTGCAAACGGGAACCCGTTCGACGCGTCGCCCCCGGACATGTGGCCATCCCTGACCAGCTGCCTGTTCGGCCGCTGCCGTCACAATCGCGGAAAATACTCCACCGCCCTTCAAAGCCCAACGCCGGGCGGTGGGAATAATACTCACGTGGTTGCGCGGAGGGTCGCTGACGAGGTCCTAATCGCCGTCGACCGAGACCAAGATAAGCTGGATCACGGGAGTAAAACTACTGTGCCGGGCTGGGAGAAAGGCGGCTTTGGTTCCTGGCCTGTTGGTTCACCGCCTTGAAAAGGAGGTGGGGCCGTGGGCTACATATTATATTCGCTATACGTCTTTTTTTTTTGTCTGAGCCTTGCTGGTATTTACTACCATTTTTTTTCCTAGCTCAAACACTATGATAGCTTCAGGGAGGCACTGATGTAGGCGAGTTGCTGTCGGACCAGGCAGCCCGGGAATGCTTTCTGCCATCCAAGTATTGAGTACCTAAATGTTCTCGTAGAGATTGCTCCTCGCATGGATCCCTCTTTGTTTTCACATGCACTAGCCCGGTATTTATATAGCTACAGCTACATCGTATTCCCGACGATGTGCTTGCAGGTTACGAAGCCTATACTCGATCTCCCTACCTGGTCCAGAAATCCCTAATTGGCCCCCCTATTCCCATTCCTAAGAGGAGACTTCACCGGGCCAGCTCCGTACATATATGCACGTACGAATCGGTGGAGCACTCCTCGTCCCATATATTCTATGGTCTTTATTGCTGCCAGTCTTCCCTGTCCAGAAGTGCAAGTTCCCAGTTCCGTTGAAACCAACAATTTTGCATCCTGCATGCGCGCCAAAGGCTGTTGTCTGTACAATGAGTCCCATTTCGCACAGCGATCCTGGCCGTTCAGATACGTTGATCTAAACGATGCGTTTTCTCGCACACGGCCTCAGACCAATCGACCCTTCTCACTGAACATACATCACAGGTTGAAAGCAGGCAACTGCTCGAGATCAATTAATAGTTAACTTCAATACGGGATCTTGTTTCCATGCTTTGTCTGTCACGCCACCCGAACAAGGGTATGGCCCACGAACGTATCGTATACAAGCGTACCTCGCACGCATTGGCTTGGCAAGATGCAAACAATGCGAGGCCTCGCAAAGTTGGGTTCGCACACAACGAGTGCGCTGATAGCTGCGTGGCATTACCTGCAATCCGCTGATGGTAACAGGTTTTCTCTTGCGGAACTGGCCACGGCGGGGTGAGCCTGACAAGAAGCAATGGACTACGTGTCCTCTTTCGGCGTTTTCCTCTGGACCATCATATACTGGGACGCGGGTAACCGCTATTTCGCTTTGGGGGGTTCAAAGCCAGCGTGCAGGGAAGAGAATGCTGCCGAACATCGCAATACATCTTCTCGCAAAAGTTGATCATCGCAATGCGTACTGATGGGATAGAACAACAGGGGAAGTAACGAGATGAGACTGCGTATAAACTCCGCAAGCATCAGGAAGAAGCCCCTGGGTCCCCTTGATTCTTCTAAGATTTTTCTTCTTCTTCGACTCTGCCTTGTATCTTCGCCCGCTGCTACAAACGGTGCAAGTTGGTCTTTCTCCAGGTGAAAGGATTTGGGGCGCTTTCCACAGTCGGTTGAAGTTGTTACCTCGTTGAAATTGCTCTCCTTCCTCCCCCGGGCGTTTGCGGAGATATCGAAGCACAAAACGGTTGTTGTGCTTGCTCAGTCGGCGGCAGGGTTCTGTGCCCACAACTATCCAGACCCACCGCATTGCCGAGCACGCACTCAGTCAGCTCTCTCTGAAATACGAGCTTCCCTGATTCCAAGGATGTAAGACTGCCGCCACATTTGCAGGACCACCTCGTAAAGCGGTACGTGACGGCTGCGGTGTTTCTTCGACTAACAGACTGCTCGGGAAGGACTTGAGGACTAATTCACACCTCGGCAGCGGATGTCCAATGTTCAACTTTGCTGAAAACACAAGCTGGCTCTCACAGACGGGCAGCTCTTCAATGTGATTACCATATTTGCACGACACATCTTCCACGATTAAACAGCTACTCCGCAAGCCAAATAATCCTGCCAAGACGGAGGACGCAAAGCGCCAACTAGAGCTAATGGAGTATCTCAACGCGGTAGGGGTTATTGCTGGTGACAGACTTCAAGGCGAGCCGGATCATGCCGGCAATGGAGCTAGACTCTGATGTGCTGATCAATCAAGTACTGTAGAGTCGGGCGTTGATATCGTGGAGATCAGAAAGTTTGCGGCTCAAACCTTCACAACGGATATCAGGGTTACAAGCCTCTGGTGTGCCAGATAACAGAAAAATGGCCTGCCGAAATATCTGGATCGAGTTGTAGTAGTACAAATCGACATTTTGGGATAGACTTCTAGCGTCGTATTCTATCTCTGAACAAATGATCAGGCTCGGTGGGCAATTTCCCATGGCAGTTTCTTAGTGGACTCGTTAACTGGAATTCTGGATATGGTCTCAACGCATCCTGTCTTTCTGTTTTATTGGATTCGAGCTGGTGCGCGGTCCTTCCGGGCTACGATGGAGGAGTGTACCCTGCATAGCACCACCAGAGGAGGGCCCTTGTGGGGAAAGGGGTGAATGCTGTTGGTGATACGGGCCCTGAGGACTGTCCGTTGCTGCATATTGATATTGCGGTTGGTGTTGGTGGTTGTATTGAAAGATATTGTAGGCCACATCGCTGGCTATTCTCGGGGTCGTGAAATAGTAAAGATATCTAACATTACTATTTGCAGGACCTGAAGGCCCAGAATGTGTTTGGAAGACGTAACGTGACCAGGGCGACTGATCTGGGTTTGGGGGTTGCGAAAAGTTTGGTTCTCCTATTGGCTTTAACAGGGGCATCTGTCCACCTGGCTGCACTTGCGGATCCGGTAGTAGTGAAGGGCACTCTAGATCTTGCAGGTCGACACCAGAGTCGGTTACAAGGCAGGGGTCTGCAAGAGGTCCTTGGAGCATAGCGTGAAACTCAGAACTTGCTTCATGTTGCGCTGGAGGTTGACGCAGGGTCGAGGGTTGACGAGATGCACTTTCGATTGCAGCGAAGCTTCCCTGCTGCGATTGAGTGCCTGATCCACCAGTGTTCAGGAATTGTCTGAGTGTCTGCCACAAACCAAACAATGTCACCGATCAAGTGGCCAGCTGCTTCTTGACCGATACGCGCTGTAATCAGACTCAGTGCTGATGGAGAACGCCGCAGTCTCTGCATCAGAAACGTATTGTATCGTGCGTCCGCAGCTTCCGCTTCGAAATAAGGTATAAGGTGAAGGAATTTCGGTGACTGGCGGGAAACAGGTCTTATAAACCTCCTCCCAATAAACCTTTTCGTTGTTGTTGGCCTTGTTTTTCTTCATCTTTTTGTCACGAAGTCTGGCTCTTTGATCGTCATCAAATCCATCTGCAAAATCTCGCTGTCGCTACTCGATCGGTACGAATGCACACGCCTCTAGAGCTCTGCGATGTTCTTGTGTCTCCTTATCACTTCCAAGTCTTGTGCCGCATCTGTCGCAGAGAAAGATATTGTGTTTCTGATGTAGATGCTGCTTGAGACGATTCAAGTCTGGCCAGCCATGGGTGCTACACGCCTTTTGCGATCCGTAGCGATGCGGAGCATATTTAAAGTAGGGACAAGCATATATTTGTCTCGGCTTCGTTTCCATCGACCTATCATTCTGAGAGGAAGATTTCGGCCTTTTATGCGGTGGACGACGCTCAAGGTTGTCATCGCCGTCATCACCCGGGGCCCGTCGGATGCCTGTTTTCTCTTCTCATTGAAAAAGAATCGTGGCGCATGCTCAATATCATACGGTCAAGCCACGAAGATCGATGCTGAGATAGAGCACCTTCGTGACCAAATGTCACTTCAGCCCCTGCCATGAGGAGTAGACTAATCGTGGAAAGATCGGGACTCAATATAGCATGGTGCAATGGGGTAAGATTGAAGCGGCCTGCGACTATCATTAATTTGCCATGAGCAGGAAGGCGAGAAGAGATGTCTGCTTTATCTTGAGATCATATTTGAGGTGAAGATGCTTGATTTGCCGGACACTTTGAGCCCACGTTTGCACCATACTTCAGTAATACCTGAACAATTCCTGCATTGCCTGCAGTACCTGCCAAGGAAACTGGAGTCGTTCCGCTTCGATGGTCATTCACGTCAGCGCCTACATCGAGGAGCAGTCTGATTATCAGCACATCTCCGGCTGCAACTGCCCACATCAATGGTGAATATCCGTATTTTGGGTCCACGAAGTGTAAATATGCATAATAATGGATGAGAAATTTTCAAATCTCCAGGTCCCCGGCTTCGCATGCAAGCGACAACGGTGTTCTGCCTTCCGAGTCGGTTTGATCAAGAAGCTGTTTCAGATTTGAATAGTTTTTGACAGTCTTAGCCCATGGTGATGCTGCCGCTTTGGGGTTCGCTTGGGATTCTCTTGGGATTCACCATGAGAATGATGACCTTTCAATGCAATTTTCAAGCTCTGTAGCCATACGCGGAGCAATCGTGACAAGTTGTAGTACGACGCAACATGCAAGAGAGACGATAATCGGTAAAGCTGCACTCCTTCCCCCACCAGTACCAAGGCTCGAGACCAGGAGAGAAGCAATTTCTCCGAAGGAAAGGGGAAGGATCGTGTCCAGAGCTCCCCAGAAGCTGCGCTGACATCTGTAATCTGTAGATGTTGAGCCAGAATGTTAAACAATGGTCCAAGAATGGGAAAGCAGTATTCAGGTTCTGTTCGCCAGTCTCCGTATGGCTGTAAGCCTCCCGAGACCAGCCACAGTACGCAAGACAGATGTGAGCAAAGTGCAAAATTTGGACGGCCCAGCTTCCGCCCCTAACTTGTAGTTCGAGTGTATAGTGAAACTCAGATATGATCAAAAAGTCCTGTACACTCGAGTGAACTAGATGAACCCGGAAGTGGTTCGCTGTCGGCCAAGCTTTGTAGATACGGCCATATTTGCTGCAAATAATTTTGACCAGCCCCAAAGTACACTTGGTACACACTAGTCAGATCAGTCGATAAGCTTCTGACAACATGTATAATGTCTGAACGGTCTTTAGTTTCATTGCAGACGATGTGTAGAGCCAGAGAAACCCATAAAAGATCCCAGCAGCCTTTTCAAGGATGATATTGAAAGCTTCATCTTTGAAGTGCGAGAATGAATTCCCGTTCTTTGCGTCGCTGATCTCGATTTGGGTCAGTGAAATTGACAATGTCCTCTTTGTTCTCTTGATCAACCAAAACCCTCAGGTCGTCCTCGCTGCAAGAGAATGTATTTCGCGAGGAGACGCAGATGCGTAAATGACTTGGTGGTGCTTGGCCGAGTGCTTGGCGTAGAAACTCTAGGATGCTCACATTCATCCAGTGCGTCAATAACAATATAGATTGGATAGTGTTGGCCTATGCCGGACAAAAGAAGGTTGAGCTGATCGACCAAAAGAGAGGGCTCGTTCACCCACTTTCCTCGTAACTGATTCGCGAAATGGAACGCAGCTGAATCCAGGATATCGTGCTCACAAGGGAGAAGTTTTGATTGATTCCAAAGTTGATGCAACAAAGCGCGGTAAAACTCAGGAACTGATCGTCCGGTCCCGTCTGTGAAAGGGTCAAAGGAGTATGAAACTGCGATGACCGGGGCTTTATCGGCGTCCGGACAATTCCCATGATCTAGAATATGTTTCATCAGTGTCGACTTCCCGGAGCCTGCTTTTCCATTGATCCAGAGGATCCCTCTGTGTCCCTTTTGGACCCATTGTTCGACGACCGAATTCTTGCAAAGCCAAGAGAAGGTAGCGTTAGCTGGCGGAGCAATGCGTTGACGGCCATCTTCAACCCGAAAGAGTGCCCAAGGATCGGCAATGCATGAGCCATTTTGTTTGGAACATACTCATTGGAAGCTGTTACCAGTATCATCGTTTCCGGGTGATTTTGCGCGGTGAAGATAGAAAGGGAATGTCAGACTTTTGACTGCTCCAAGGACACGATGGTAATTGACGGGGTTCGTAGAGAGAGACTCCTATATGCTCTTTTGGACATCCATTAGACATTCCAACCAGCCTGGGAAGCGAGTACATACCAGGTGATTACCGTGTATCGGAGTACTATTGAAACCTTGCCAAATAGTGTCCTCTTTCATGACGATATTAGCCATGTGGGAATCAGGGAGACTCGAACTATTAGGTTCGAGATCAGGAGTGTCCACTTCTTCAAAGAAAGAAATCAAATTGATACGCGAGGTATTTGGGTTGAGACAATCCCAGAAGTTTGCCGTGATTGACTGAGCAGGTGACAGGATATCGTAAAGCCGTTTTTCTAGAGTACGAAAGTCCGCGTCCCTGTCACAGAGCTTGAGAAACTTCCAGATGGCTCAATCGGCGCGCTCGTTGACACAATGGGGAGTACCGATGAAGACTATGCCTTTCGCATGCTGGGCGAAGTTGCGGACTTGTACATCGCGGGAAGCTAGATCATCCGCACGTGTTTGTGAGCAGATCAATGCCTGTTTGACAATGAGACCTCCTGGGCTATGGGCGATGAAGACCAGCGGGCGGTCAAGCTGTAGATAGAATTAGCCATCGATCCCAGGAGAAAAGAAGAGTTGAAACTAAAAGAGGGGCAAGTGCTTGTGGACCCCGGTAGGCGTTGGACCAGGCCAATGTAGACAGTTCTCATTTTTTGGCAGGGGGAAAAGAATATTTTCCGTTTTCACACCATTAGCAGTCGCCGACGGAAATCGTACGGGATAGAGGAAGTTTTTGCCTGAGCCCGCGAGCAGGGTAGGTCCAAAAGTATGAACGACGAAAACTTGTACCACAACAATGGAAAGGTACTGACAGTATTGTCGGCACTTTGTGGTTGGTAAATAGCTTCCAGTAGGTAATGGCCCTGCTTCTCAATTGGATCACTGCGCCTGAGGGCGAAGTCGTAACCGAAGGTGGAAAGCCTGTCGCCAGGCAGATCGCGAGGAAGCAACAGTGATAACCACGAGGAAGCCTGGGCGCTCAATCCATGAACAGCAACTATGTCAACGACTGCCTCCATGGGATCTGGTGCATGTAGCATGTTTAGTTTGGGTTCCGCCGACATGATGAAGGAATTCCCACGCACAAATGTTCGAATTGCCAGAATATCAAAGTCGAAAAATTAGGCAAGGATGGCAAGAAGTAATATCTGATTTAGCAAAAAGTACCCCCGACAGTGGACACCAAAGAGACCCAAACTTTGGACACAGACCACGAAGAATGGAAGGAAAAATGCAAGGAGGACTAATGTATTACAGGTGCTAACTGTGATATCGCCAACAGGCGGCGACTTGCATCCGCGGCACAAGGCGAGCTCCAAGTATTGCGAGCTCTGGCATTGAGAGCCAACACATTGTTTTGCCGTGCAATTGTGAGGTATGCATGGGGCTCTAGAGAGGTCCGTCCGGCTGCGAAGCAGGGCGTTTCTAGGATCCAAGGACCTAGCGAACATCGTGTAAGCACCACCCAGTCATCGTCGATGGTGGCGCACAGCTCGTGTTCTTGATGGCGCATGACATTGCCTGGCGGCCACATTTGTCATTAAAGGAAAGCACCCTGCTCGACTCCAGGGATTCGCATGGAGCTGCCCTTGAGGGCTGACAAGCGTGGAAGATATGGACTCCAGAATCTGCCTGACGAGGCGTCGAGCTTTGAATTTTTAAGGTGCGCTGTGGCCGGTACGAGTGAAAGGTCGAGTTGGCATCATCTAGTCCCTAGAACATATTGAATCATGGCAATATCGTGAGTGGCGACGCAGGAAGTACTAGAAGAAGGCAAAAGAAGAGGAGTAGACGGGGAAATGAAAAGATGATGTTGAAAGAATAATTTCGGTGGTGCGACGGGTTTGAGTCCAATTGCCAAGAAAGAAGCCTCACCAGCCAGGCTTCAGCCTCGTCACCGCATCATCTTCCTCTTTCCCTCAGTCTCAGCACACGATAATATGGACCCCATTCAAATTCCTTATTACTACGCCCACCCCGAGGATATACCTTCAAAACTCCCGACCAAGGACGCGACTGAGAACTTGGTCGGCCGAGCAGATCCAGCTGGATGGTGATTTCCGTCGGAATGCCTTCCTCAAACTCTCCCTAGGTTAAAGCTGTGGCGCCCATCAACCCGGGCTGCGAGTACGACGACTTCCAGCTCGACGTGAAGCAATAACGGGTGGAGGTGCTTCGCGAATCCTTGCTAACAATCACCACGATTCCTGAGTCTGACAAGCTCGCCAGCTTCACGAACATGAGCTTGCCCCTCAAGCCAGCAACTCTGGTGGTTTCAACGGTCATTAACTCACAGCAGGACGCGAGGCCCTCATTTACCCAGAATCTTTTCAGCCTCGCCATGCCGAAATAGCAGTGCAAGAAACGCTTGATAAGATGGACTCTACCCGGCCAGCCTGACGGAATGTGGTCTCACCCTTCTTGATTCTAACATTCTGCTCAGCACTGGCCATATTATAAGTCCTGACCCTGAAATATGATGCCAAGTGAAGCAGAACTAAATGTTGGAATTGTGGTCGGCATTGGGGCCTTAAATAATGACGAGGTTCGACCAAGATTGGACATTGATGTGATGATTGCCAGACATCCGGACGTGTTCAACCTCTTTCTTCTAGCTCTCATGGATCTGAAGGCAGATACCTCAAAACTTGGCTACTTTTCTCTCGCTGGTGCATCTCCGAGAATCTTTAGCAGTATTATGCCTCCGCTAATTTTTTCGCCTCGCAGGAATTCACGGACTTCCCACTGCTCTTTGGGATGGCGTTTGCAGGGATTTCCCGGATGGTACAGGTGGATACTGTGCACATGGCAGGCTTGTCTTCCCAACATGGCACAGGCCCTACTTGGCCCTTCTCGAGGTCTGACGGTCTTCATGTTTCTGACTGAATGGAGGGCCTGATTCCAGTCACAGCAAACCCTGTATCGAAAAATGATGGCTATCGTGAGAGAATTCGATAGATCATTCCAGTCCAAGTACCTGGCTGCGGCGAAAGCATTTCGACTTCCCTCCTAGGACTACTTTCGCCCCCGAGACGTCGACGCAAAGTTTCTAGGTATTAAGTTGGAAGGAAACCGCACAAGGCACGACTACGACTTTCGCATGCCAAACATTCTCAATGTGTGGGAAGTTATGGTCCGGCTGCCTCCTTACGACCAATTGGAAATCCGGAACAATCCCCTCTATAACTTCAAGTTCACCGACAGACAAAATTTGGACAAGGATTGGGCCAAGGCTAAACTGAGGGTAAGTGCCTCTTTGTTACAGCCCTCTGAGACTTCAATCAACACGGCATACAGAACTATAACCCGAATCGGACCGTACGACATCCAAGGGATAAGGACTCCAAGTATCACAATGTACAGGTATTGAGCGACGTTCTTAACAGTGGGCGTGAGGGTAGAGCCTCGATGATGCTCGACATTTTGAACCCTCATTCCACTCGGTACCCGCGGCTTGGGGATGTTGCCTCAAACTTAGTCCTGCGTGAGGGAGATTTGACAGACAGGACTTTCCAGGGGGGCGTCTAGCATATTGCCCAGAGAAGGAGGTGGTAGACCCGCGAGTTATGGCTCGATTGAAGCTCTGCACGGTAACTATCACAGCCTCGTTGGCGATGCTAATGGTCATATGTCGAGTCCCTCGATTGCGGCTTTCGATCCTGTTTCTTGGCTTCATCATTGGTAAGCCGGCCCGGTATGCAAGGGCCCTTTGCAAGCACTAAATGCATATTCACAGCAACGTCGACCGCA
This sequence comes from Cladophialophora bantiana CBS 173.52, assembly GCF_000835475.1. NCBI lineage: Eukaryota > Fungi > Ascomycota > Eurotiomycetes > Chaetothyriales > Herpotrichiellaceae > Cladophialophora > Cladophialophora bantiana. The sequence goes on from NW_015971579.1 coordinate 1,938,694, forward strand.
TCTTCGCCATCTGGCAGGCTCTCCATCCAAAGGCCTCCATCCAAAGGCCTGGTTCCCGCCACCGGGAAGGGACTCAAGAGCCAAGCGCTTAAAGCCAGAGAATGAAAAGGACTTATTACCTTTCTACAAATTCATATTGAACTGGGGCGAGGCTACTAGCCATGGGTATCAACTCGTACGGCGGTGGGTATAGTCTCTTCCCAACACGCACACTTAACTAGGGGAAGTCCTCTCTGTTGGTAACTTGGTTGATTGTTCATTCTATGAAGGATAGTCCCCCAGGACTATATAAGAAGAACCATAGTCTAGGGTCGGCGCCCCAGCCAATCATAACGCTATCCACCACTTCAAACTTCTCCCATTACAATATGTGAGCTGGGCCCAATATACTACGATTCCGACTGGTCCAGGGATATAGAGAAGTTCGGCTACACATATCCCGACTTGGACCGCCTCAGCAACCCCAGATCGATCTGGAGCAGAGTGTACTACAAGTATATCTGGAGCATTCGGAGTGCTTCGAGCCGCAAATTCTCCACGCCAACTGCAGACACGATGGCACTCAACCTCAACCGGGCCCAGGTGTTCCAGTTCCCTGAAACGAATTCGAGGACTGCTGCTACTGAGTCTCTTCATCCTGTGACACGAATCGTTTTTCAAGCGAGTCGCGTCGTCCGCCCCAGACAGCCAAACAACAGAGCAGCTCGCCGCGCAAGACAGAGGCTTTATGCCTGCCCCCGACAATGAGATCGCCCCCCACTTTGACCGGGAGTGGTACATTGACAACGTTGTGAAATGGTTGCATCCCCTTCCCTTCACCTCCCCGGCCCCGTTCGCTCTAAACTCCTCTTGGCTTTCTTTCCAACCATGAAAACCCGAGTGCCCAACTAACATGCCATGTTCCTCAGGAACGCCTTCAACGGCCCCTTCACAATATACTTCTTCCTCTGCCCTAAATCAAGATTCCCCGACGACCCGGCCGAGTACGCGGTCAGTTCTTTCCTCGCCAGAATCAACCACGTCTTCGCCGCGCCGCGCGAAGTCTGCGACAACTGCGGCCAACCAGATGCCGCAGGGGTTTTGGCGTCCGACACAGTTCCGATTACGCCTTTGCAGCTCGACTACATGGTCAACGGAACGCTCGAGAGCATGCGGGCCGAGCATGTGTGCCCGTTCTTGGTGAAATACTTGCGCTGGAGGGTCGTCTCCGTAAGTCACCATCCCCTCTGCGCATTATCGCGTGGAAGGAAAGAAGTGTGAACTGGTTGTGTGCTGGGGTTGGGTGGATTTTCCTAGACTTGGTCAGCTGATCCTCGTCGACTTTTGCAGGCATGAAACTCGATAGCCGATCCGAGGCAACTACCGAATTCTGAGGTCTTGGTCAGTGCGAAGATCAGTTACGATGACGGGTCCACGACGTAGAGTCGTACCCTGATGTTGTCGAGGACATCATTTACAATGCCCGGTGATCCCCGACTTGCTTGGATGTGGCCTCCACGGAGTATTCTCCGAGGACTAAGTATTAGGCATTAGGAACCAGGTAGATTGTTTCGCGTTCATACGCCATCTTGGGGAGTAGCTCTTTTTCGTCGAGTATGAGTGGTTGGTTACCTGGGTAATCGTGCAATTATCAAGGTCGATGTATACCGAATCAAACGGAGGAGTTCATCGTGAAACCCTATGTTTGCTTCCTCACTATTCACCCATCACTGTACCCGTCGGTACCGAAGCTGTGCGGCGAGACACGAAAGAGAGTATATCGAGGCTGAGGCAGTGCATTAACGAACCATCTCAATGCACCTGCATTTCCCCCCTCTGTGCGATGCTGTCAGGCTGACTGAAGGCAATATCAACCGCATCTAACCAGCGAAGAACATCAAGCGCACAACCCCCTTGTCTCATTTTTGCCTGCTGTCTGTCCCGTTGCCAAATACCGCGGACACGACAGACCCAATCACTCGCTAACGGAAATCGTCGTGAGCACTGTTCAATTCGTGGGATGGCGATGGGTGATACAGATCGGTAGCCAAAATGGGGAAGACATCCTGAATTCACATGAAGCAAAATCTGCTGTGCAGATTAATGATCAGCTGACCGAGTGTGAATGGCCCGTATTGGACGAACAAGCGATTATCTGCTTTCGACGCCTCTACCTGGGCTCGTGTATCAGAGTCCCTCCGTAGAGGGGAGCCTATATGAAATTGATTGTGCTTGAATTGGGATGGTGTCGTATGAAGTGGATGCTGTAGACCCTGCTGTACTCTTCAAGGATGGACATGCCTCGTTTATTGTGCTATCGACAGGAATACTTCCAGCAGAGAAAACGTGGTGATTGATCGGCGACGCATCCACACATGACGTGCTTCATGTAGAGGCCTTTGAGAAGAAAGGGGCAAAGAAATGGGTTTTGTATGAGGGATGAATCCTACCAGTAGCACGCATAGACGGTGAACGCAGTAGTTTCACCTCAATAGCACTGCTTTTTGCCGGAGCTATTCAGTTTTGTCGTTGTCAGCTTGCGCATTGTGAGGGTCTCCCGAGGAATTGATATTTCTTTCCGAGGTGCGCTGAGGAAGGGATCCGAGGTCTTTGTCCATGTAAGTGATATATGGACACTGTCCTCCCCAGGATTCACACAGAGACAACCACATTTCTCACGGCAGCGACAAAGCCTTTGGTGTAATTCAGTAGGAGTGTATCATTCATGTCACGGAGGCTAGTCTCCGACTATTCAAAGGTGATCCGGTCCGTATCCCTCTTTGCGACATGGATGTGGCATTCGCCGTTGCCCTAGGGGTCTTCTCCTCTGATGTCGTAATAGCGACGGAAGATTGGGTAGCATTGTCCACCGACATACAGCACGATAGGAGCTGGACCTGCTCGCTTTCGGTTCACGTAGATACTTGGTTTGCGAAGTTCCGTGCCAGAACAAGATACTGCCTTTGACTGACTGTCTGAGTCGACGATAGTAAGTTGTAGCATAATTGCCCCGCTGGTAAACACTAGCATCTTAAAGTCTCTCTTCACGCGCCTCGGAAGACCTCAGTAAACAACCAGGGTAGATCCAATACATGCAAGGAGTCCGCAACACGTGAGGGTGCGGTCTCTTTGTGCGGTGCCTTGGACCGCCTCACAATCACCATTGATCTCTTTGATGCCCTTGTTTCGGACAAACCAAAGACAAAACACCATGAAGTTGACTGACCTCCAATAACAAAGTCCTTTGTGCCAGCTCTTGCTGTATATACCCGCAGTGCACACCAGCATACGTACACTAGACCATCTCCAAACTCACCATTCAGGATGGCGGGAGCCCGAGAGATACCAGCCATCGTCGTCACACCGCCTTCGGAGGATGGGCCGACATCGACTGTCAGCATACTGATGACGCGACACTGGGGGCTCTGGACCAGCGGAACCCTGCGAAAGCTAGACCGAACAAATGCAAAGGGGGAGAACTACTTGACCAGCGGCGACGATGACATCAAGCTGGTTGAGCTGTTGCCCAGGAATGACCCGCCTGCAGGTAAGTTGTCCATCGAATCAGTTGGTGGACATGTCGCTGAAGGGAAACACAGACCGATTGAAGCCCACGATAGACCTTTTGCAACGGCTCCTGTCAACAAAGGAATTCTCGAAAGGCACCGAGGCACCAAAGAGCGAGGACGAGATCAAATTAGAGAGGCTCCGCAAGAGCGATTCGTCAACAACAACGGTGACCACAGTTCAATCTCCGAATCAGACAGGCTGATATTTTGCAAGAAGCATACAGCAGTCCTAGAATCCATCAAGTTTCGAGGTGAGATGATGCACGCATTTGAGCAAGAATGTAAGAAGCCATGGTTCAATGTGGACGAGTTTGAAGATGACCTCCCACCGCTTCTTCCGCCTACAAGGCATATTCGAATAAAGGCAGAGGAGTTACTGAAGGAATTTGCCGAAAGCCCAATCGCAGATGTCAGAGATTTGCTTGAAGCAAGAAGACAACGCGAGACAAGTGTCTGTAAGGCGTGGTATGGGATACTGAAAACCCATGAACAACAATTTAGTCGCAGTCCGTTGTTTGAGCCTATCCTTGACCTGGTTACCGGAGAAGGCCTGGATGATTGGAAAGACGACAACTGTCAGGCGTGGGAGGAAATTATGGCTTAGGGATGATGGCGGTAGAGATTTGTGTCTCGAAAGAGCCCAGGAGAGGATTACAGACATTGGCAAGAGGAATTCCGTGGGTAAAGCCACAAAGATGGAAACAGGGAGGCTAATCGATGACTGGACCGCGTTGACCGTGACATTTGACTGGCACGTGACTATCACGTGATCTCAGGAACAGAGTCCAAGATTGCGTCATGGATTGGACGCGTCGAGTCGCGTCTCGCAGTATTTCTCTTGATTCTCTCCCTTTAACATCTACATAAATCTTTCTGTGTACAGGCGGCAAAAGATCCGAATGGCTCCCTCCGCGGTCGAAATGGGCAGTCAGTCTTCGCCTGGAGATTCTCTGGCCTTTCTCCGCGAGAATGTCAATGCCCTGAAAAACGCATCCAATGGATCCGCTACAGCTCCATCACCCGAACCCGTGGTCCAAACTGTCTCGACAACGACAATACCTCATGAAGAATATCAATACCTCGATCTAATCCGTGATATCCTGTCCCGTGGCGAACATCGACCAGACCGAACAGGTACAGGGACACTGTCGCTCTTCGCTCCCCCTCAGCTGCGCTTCAGCCTGTCACGGCCCGACCCTGCTTCGCCAACCGCCGAAAGAATACCCATCCTCCCTCTCCTCACCACTAAACGCGTCTTTCTTCGAGCCGTTACCACCGAGTTGCTGTGGTTTGTATCGGGCTGCACAACCTCGAAACCTCTGTCTGAAGCAGGTATCCACATTTGGGACGGCAATGGGTCGCGAGAATTCCTCGACAAATTGGGATTCGTCGATCGCGAGGACGGAGACCTTGGCCCTGTCTACGGATTTCAATGGCGCTATTTTGGTGCAGAATACAAGGACTGCCATACAGATTACACAGGCAAAGGAGTGGACCAGATCAAAGAGGTCGTGCGAAAATTGAAAACCAATCCATACGATAGACGAATTATACTGAGCGCGTGGAACGTAGCCGACCTGTCTAAGATGGCACTGCCGCCTTGTCACATGTTTGCGCAGTTTTATGTCAGTTACCCTGACGCAGCGCGAGGGGAGACGGCTGTCAGGCGGCTCAGCAACCAGTCAGTAGAGATCAGTGGAGACCAGCAGAAAGCAAAGGGTCACCTGTCTTGTGTCCTGTACCAGCGCTCCTGCGATATGGGACTCGGAGTGCCCTTCAACATCGCTTCATATGCGCTTCTTACACACATGCTGGCTCACGCGTGCGATCTTGTGCCGGGAGAGCTCATCCATACAATGGGCGATGCGCATGTATATCTCGATCATATTGACGCCTTAAGGGAGCAATTACTGCGTGAGCCACGTGAATTTCCAACTTTGAATATCAAGCGTGACGATAGGGGAAGCGGAGAAATGGACGGCTGGAAAGTCGAAGAGTTGGAGGTTGTTGGATATAAACCTCACGGCGGAATAAAGATGAAGATGAGTGTATGATTTCATTGAAATGGGAACGGAACTCTGGGTGTATTCAACAGGTATTGGGAACGAAAACCTTGAGAGACAAGTGGTAGGGATTGCGACGAATATTGGATGAATATTCCACGCTTCGTCTGGAAATCGAAGGAAATTGTTCTTTCTCTGAGCTTGTTACAATGTGTTGCTCATATGCTATAACCAACCCCAAGCAGGATCGCTCGAGTAATGCCACATCCCGGTGGGCGCCGCCGCTATGCAGTAAAAGGAACCTTTCTTTTCAAATCCGCTCAAATGCCAGATGCTGTGATTCACTTCCCGCCTTCCTTGGGACCAACCCCTCGCAGCAAGACAACGGTATTCCCGTTCGCAAGACACACTCCAAGCTTCTCCCCAAATTCCAACAACCTGCCACCTTCGACATGGTAGACTCTCAACCGCTGCTCCTCGGTCTCGACGCGATTGTTCATGTTGGCGACCTGCAGTCTCTTGGCGGCTTCATCGAGCATCCTGCCAACGGACCAGTCTGCCGAGAAGAACAGGTCGGCCTTGGGCAGTTTGGCGGTGGTGGAGGCGGCCTCGGCCTCGACGTGGAGGTAGACGCGCTTCTCGGGGGCGAGCTTGTCGTCGCCCTTTGCGTTCTTTTTCAGCGTGTTGAGCGCGGCGATTTGTGCGGATTTGCTGGAGGGGCTCGGTTTGGGCGTCAACGCCTCCTGTCGCTCCTTGCCCCAGGTCTTCAGCCGTCCGAAGCCGATCCGTAACTTCTCTTTATTTGATTGCATCGTGATCTCAATGGGGCGAGCACCCAGAGGGGTTAGGTTCTTGCAGTCGTGGTCTTCGCGCATGCGGTGTTTGAGGCAATATGTCCGGTTGCACTGCGGGCAGTGCACGCCCAGGTTTTGGGACGTGTTGACGAATGTCTTGCACGTCGTCTCTGCGCATTGTGTCGCGTTAATGAGATTCGGTTTACCCTGGCTTGTGCCCGATATTGAGGATTTCCCGATGCTGTTTAGCCGTCTGTTCTTCGCCCACTCACCAGCGCGGGGACACTTGTGGGCGGTCTCGCTCCGGTGGTCGAGACAGAAGGTGTGGCGGCATGACTCGCACCGGAAAGGGAGGAAGTCGAGCTGGTGGCAGTAGGCGAATTCGCAGTGGGCGCCGATGGCCTCGACGTCTCTATCCATGGCGGTGTATGATGCCTCGGGGGGAGTGGTTGAGGCAGACATTGTGGACGACCGACAACGAACGTTTATACGGCAAATACTATGAGTAATCTTGGCAATATGGTCCGTCGCCACTGCGGCAGGCGGAGGAAAGATTCGTCACTGACAAAGAATGAGGCTGATATGAGAGACGTTGAGGCTGGAAGATTCGGGATGCTGCGCAAGAATTCCCCGCGCCGAGGCTGAGTCCAGCCTTACCTCAGCCTTGCCTTCGCCTTTGTCAGCCTTGTGGCAAACCTACTTCACCGCGCTCTGTATCTTCGCACCTTGGCGACGGCGATCTCTTCACTATCACGTTGTCGCTAAGCGGATTCACCTCACGATAGAGCAATATATCATGGGGATCACGAAAAAACATATCTGACGATATTAGATGTTGAGAAGCGCAAAAACTTAACACAGAACAGTCAACCTCTGGTCTGTGACAAGTGAAACTCGCCCCTTTCGGGGTTGGTTTTTCTCGGCCGGTTATACTACAAGTTCTATACAGTTGAATCAATCGGTGCGAGAGTCGAATCGGGGTCCTGCTGCCTGCTAACCCGTTATTGTTAGTTCGTCCTGGCAAGACCCAGATTATGTCGTCGGCTCGGTTCGAATGGAGGCCCTGATGCTTCCTAGCCCGGTGTTCGACCTTACAGGGCCTGGACTGGGTGGAGGAATTGTGGTTCGCTCGGACTCGGTATCGCCCTAGTCGTGGAATGGGGTCTTTGTGTGACAGGAATTGAGCACAATAAAAATATAAAGGTAACAATTCTCTGGAAGTTTGGGTGGAACTGTTTAGACCAGACCCAGCGTGGTGCGCGAGGCTGAGAGATGTACATGTACACAGAGCACACCTTCCCCCACCCAACGCAGTGCAAATCAAGCAAAGGCCCATATGACAACTTCCAAGCCCGACTCGATGTCAGTCCCAAACTAACACACACTTAACGGTCGTCCCACTAAGCACATCATGGGCAGCCTTCGCTATATCGTTGGCGCGATACGTCTTGATTAACTGGTCATAAGGAAACTTCCCTTGCTGATTTGCCGCCAACAATCTCGGTAGGAACTCTTGAGGATAGCAGTCTCCCTGGTTGCAGCCAATGTAGCTGCAGCCTGCGTTCACTATCTCGAACATATTTAACGACGCTTCTGCCGAAAGCTAGGACGCACTGTCAGTTTGAAACATTGGTTTGCTGTGAGGTCATGGGAACATACATCGTCAATACCCACTGTTACCACTTTTCCTTTCCTTGCAGCACTGTGGACGAGTTCCTTGATCACTTCCGGCTTCCCTGTGGTGTCTATACTGCCATCCACTCCCCGCCCGCTTGTGATATCCATAAGGACTTTCATAAGCTCAGGCCGGACTCTGGAATTGACTCCATGAGTTGCGCCGAATGAGCGGGCCAGTTCCAGTCTCGCGGGAACGATATCTATGGCGATAATCTTTTTTGGTGGTGTTTCGAGCATCTTCAGTGCCATGATCGCTGACAATCCCACGGATCCGACACCTACAACAGCAACTGCCATGTCCGAAGCTGGTTCGACCACATTCAGCATTGCTGGTCATGTTAGTGGGAATAATGCAAAATGCCATTCGAGGAGAGTTACCTCCAGCACCCGTCATCACTCCACAACCGAGTGCAGCCACCTTCTCAAACGGCAAGTCTTTGTCAACTTTGACCAACCCATTTTGAGACACCAAGATATGTCTCGCAAAACTGCTCTGCCCAAAGAAATGACTCGTGATGGGTCTCCCGGTAGTCAAGCTAGAAAACACCTTCGACCCGTCCAGCCTTCCGACGGCCAGATTATACTGGAACCAGAGATCGCAATAAGACGATTGCTTTCGTAGACAGTACTTGCACTCTCCGCAACAGCTGAAGACGACAACGACGTGATCCCCTTTGGCGAATTTTGTCACGCTGGATCCCGTGCGCTCGACGACACCGGCACCCTCGTGGCCGAGGACAGCCGGAAACAGCTCGGGCATGGCCTTCTCCTTCGAGAAATTGAGGTCGGTGTGGCATACGCCGGTCGCCTTGATCCGAACGAGCACTTCATCTGCCCTGAGATTATCGTGGAGCTCGATCTGCTGGTACTGGAAGGCTGCTCCAGGTTTGGACACCACGATGGCGTCGGTGATCATCTCGACGGTCACACAATCGGCCTTGTGTCACTTCCTCCTGTCAGACGTCTGGGGTGAATCGGAGGGGACTAGGTGCCGCAGACGACGGCTGGCGAGCTCACGAATCCACTACTCCCCGTTGCGGCCGCACCTTGGTGGCCAAGTCATTGCATGTTGAAATCCTGCCCAATCAAGCGGCTTCAAGGATGCTTTCTGTTTTTCGTATTTGAACTTGCATCAAGTGCCTTTGGTCAAGTCCCTCCGATGGCGTGGGGCAAGAATGTCGGTGGTCTGAACAAACAATTAAGAGGTTCGCGCTTGTGGTGTGCGGGGCAGAAAATGCTTTCCGATCAGGTCTCGCCACTTTGAAGCGATACTGTAGAGATCTTGCAATCACAACCTAGCGACCTAAGAACGGACAGCCATTATTTCTACTCGCAAAGAAGATATAGTGAGCTCTACTGTAAGTCAAGGCCGCCTCTGATCAAGGAACAAATATTGCCACTGTGCAGTAGAGGAAGTAGTCGGACTGTATTATGCCACTTCTATTACTAGATTGAGCCACAGTGCAAGACCTTGAGCCAACGGTAACAATGCCAGATGGATTGCTGCATCTGACAGCTCAACGATGCTCTGAGTCGCGCTCATACCATGTCTTGACCTCTGACATTACCATGGAATCTCAACAAGCTCTAAGATGGCCCTTTTGGTCTCCCAGAAACTGGCATTCTTGTATTTGCCCTTTTCCGCTTGATCAGTTCGACTACTATATTTGTGCCTTGGAGTGGATCCCTGGTCCCCTCTGTAGCTATTGAATGCCGTATTGCAGTGTCCTGGTCCCACGAGCTGAAACTCGACACCTTTGTTGGCCGGATCTCGACTCATCTCGACGGTCGGCGTATTCAATGCCGCCTTGGAGAGACAACAAGGTATAGAGACGGTCGGCGGCAAGGATCCTCCAGATGAAAGACTGATTGAACCTCTGTCTGATGATACGCTGATGACCCGGCCACCATCGGCCGATTTGTGCAGAAGCGGGGGACAGTTGCATCACGAGAGCCACCGAGATGCCATTGGTGTTTATACCTCCGCATAAGTGTCTCGCCAGTCCGAGTAGTCGGATGCCACTGGGATGGCGCCATATCCGGTATTGTTGATCAAGACGTCGAGGTGACCGTATTGATGCTCGACAAGGCCGACAGCGTCTCTGATGGGTCTGTTCGAGTTGACGTCTGCCATGATTGGGGCGATCGTAGTGGAAACACCTTTGCCACTGAGTTCTTGGACAGCTGCTTTCCCTTTTTCGGGATCCCGACGGTCCGGGAGGAGCGTAGAAGTGGCCGTTTCTGGATGGCTTGCAAGAGCTTGGATTATTGCAAAGCAAATGCCCCTGTTGGCGCCCGTGTAAAGAATGACTCGCTCCCGGACAGCCATGGTTGTGGCCAAGAGGAAGTCGAAAACCCAGCTCTCATTTCTCTTCTCTTTGGCTTTTAAATGCTCACCTGGGGGTTGATATATATATGTGTACACAATTTTTCCAACGGCCTGGCGTCTTCCATGTATACAACTCCACGAATATAGCAAGATGGCATGTAGGAAGGTCGTGGCGACTTGTACGAAGAGCACTGTCTGACTCGCTGATCAGACTGACAAAGGGCCGGATATAGCTGCACAGCCATTGGTATTTCCGACATCTCGAACAAACACATGCAGCGAATGTGACCCAGTTGGAGGACATTGGAGAAGACAGGATTCGAAAAGGGGTCTGTAGAAGATGCTCGACCAACTCCTCGTACATATCTACCCCCTTTGAAGTTCCGATTGGTACCTGTTCTTGACCATCAACATGTCTTGGTTTATAGCCTTGATCGTGATCCCGCTCGCTGGTGCAAAGTGCTAAGAAGGCGATAGCTGATATTACTTCTGAGAGCCTCACTAGCCTCAGCGTGAACCTGGATTCGTTTGAAGGGGCCGCCTGGCAAGGGCTAGTGGGCGCAAGGGTCAAGGTGGCTGGCGGGCTTCCTTCACCGAGTCGGCGGCCCTGACGGTGCCGGGCCTACGGGCTCACCAGGCTAGTGCCTGATGCTGAGCCACTTCGCATACATGCACAAGATCGTAACCACCACCGAGAAGCGGTGCGACTGCGTTCCGACCATCAACTACCAGTCCGTCGCAGCCTTCCTCATCAGCATTAAGATGCGCGAAGAGGCCACCCGCTCCTTCACCTGTAAGGCGTTCCCGTATCTCGAGACTACGAGCGAGGCTAAGGTCTGGGGCTCTGAGAATGCTATCTAGTGCGCGCTCGAGACCACGCAGGCCGTTGGGGTCACGGCCTATGCCACAACGCAACCATACGGCTTGATGATAAACCAGTATCTGATCCCTATTCGAGGGGTCCACCACGCCCAGGAGAGCTATGGCCCGGGGTCGTGCGTGAGCGGTAGGGCGGAGGTGGGTTCCCCATGGGATTCTTGAATGTGTACACTTAAGAGGTGAATGGCTACGGAGCTAGCGAGGAAAAAAGGGGAACGGGGAAGGAGGAAAGAGTGGAAATGAAGCGAAAGAGACACTTATATAGTCTGGTGTCCTTTCAGACTGTTGAACCCAGCACGGAGGAGGAAGCTTTGTAGTAGGTAGTTTCCAAATGAGGTTTCGCAAAAGAAACTGGCTGGCTGGCTGGCTCGCCGTCTGGCTGAAAAAAATGATAAGACGATTCCCTCTCACCTTTCTAGCCTCCCAGGAGGCGGAGGTTCATAAGCTCGTTACTTAATGGCTTGGGCGGTCTAATTAGGCGTGGGACAATTTAATCTCAACCATGTCTGTTTTTATTTCGTTGTTCGCCTCAGGCTCAAGATCCACGCTGCACAAAGTCTGTCGATGTACGTAGCTCAACAATCCGTATGAAAAGTCTAGTAGGGGTTCATTTATATAGATCAAATCATAAATGGATTTTATACAACTTCGAGTTCCGCATAGCTGGAGGGTCTATCTGTACTCTGCATCTCTTAGTATTTCTATCGGCCCGAGGCCAATTAATCATGCTTTAACTTCCTCTGTCGAAGATGGCGATTTGCTCGGAGCGTCTGCATTTGGCGCGGGCTGCTCGTTGATGGACCTCCACTCTGCAGCAAAGGCTGCGATAAACGCAGCGCCGCTCACGGCAGTAGTGAAAAGCCATGCGTCTTTGAGACCGATCATGTACGAGGCAACAACGGCGGCGAGGTCTCGAGGGTTTGGGAACGCTTTTCGGAGTCCAGTAGCACCTGCAGTAAGCACGTGCGCAGGGGTGACGACCGAGTTGCCAACGGGGAGCGTCTCGATGAGGCGATTGTTGAGAATGGCTTGACCGGTCGACACCCCGAAGCCTCCGCCAACGAATTGGGCAACTGCCGTGATACACAGACACATTAGCCTTTCTGCAACGTGAAAGGCACCCGGAAGCAGACCAGGACTTACACATCACCATCCCCACAGTGACAGACAAATCTTGTCGCGCTGAGAGCCTCTGCGCAACCATAGCCGGAAGCTGAATGACGGCGCCCTGCCCGATCCCTGCGATGATTTGGTATCCAATCCATTTCCCGGCCGACGAGCCCGGATCCAATGTATAGTATAACCCAGATCCAATCGTGATCAAGACGCCACCAGCCCAAAGGAAAGGCTGATAGTATCCAACCTTTCCTAGCATGATGGAACAGCTGAGAGATGCCAGAGCTTTGGCAGACAACGTCAGTAAAATTGCTTTGAAAAAAGGATCTGACTATCTCATACAGAATGATAGCACGCTAGGAATTGTGCGCACACCACTATTCGATGGAGAGACGCCTTGGACAGCCTGAAAGTAAATGGGAAGGGTGTAGGTTCGGGAGACCCCACCCGTGTTGGACCTGTGTGGCACAAAATAGTCAGTCTCAACATATATATAACCAGGCTTCTTGAGCTTACAAAAAGCTGTAGATGGTGCATGCTGCAACAGTACGACTCTTCAAAAGTCGCTTCGAAATGATAGCAGTGTCGCCCTGTATCCACTCGGCGCCAACGAAGGCGATGACAAACAGCCAGAAACCAACGAGCAAGCCAATGGAGAAGCTGGAGTTCCAGACGTGCTCTACTCCTCCATCCTGCAGCACGAGCAGCAGGCAGATCCAGGCTCCTAGCCCCAGAACAATTCCCAAAGCATCGAACTCGCGAGGATATTGTCTCCATGGTGGAGCTTTGCCTGACCGGGAGTGTGCTGGTGTGCTGAAGAGAAAAAGGATGACGAGAAACGTTACGCCTCCAATAGGCAAGTTGATCCAGAAGCACCATCTCCATGTTAGATTTTGAGTGAACACTCCACCAAGCACAGGGCCCAAGACAGATACACAAGCCCAAATGGCGCCAAACAAACCCATAACCATGGATAAGCGCGAGGGCTGTACAATGAATGCGATGATGACATAGCATCCTGAGGTGAGGCCTGCGCCGCCGAGACCCTGAACTGCACGACCAGCAATAACGGCCGCGCTATTGGGAGCTAGAGCAGCCACAAGACTTCCAAGCTCGAAAGTGAAGATACAGGAAAGGAAGACATTCTTCTGCGGAAAGTATTTGTATGCCTTGCTCCAAAAGCCCTGAAACATGGCCAGGCACATGAGAAAGGCGGAGCCATACCATCCGACCTGGTCGACACTGTGAAAATCCTTTGTGATGGTCGGAATAGCGGTGGCGATGATGCTCTATTTTGGAGCATTATTGGTTAGCTTGCTACTACTAGCCAAGGGAAGACAGATGTCCACTTCGTACCACGTCGAGGGCAACAATGAATGTGGAGAGTATCAGCGCAATGACTAGTATTGCCTGTTTGAGAGGGTCTGGATACGAAGGCGCCGTTGGTGCCGTTGGTGCCGTTGGTGCCGTTGCGAGCGCTTTTGACGTTGTCTGTGATTGCGTTTCTGCTTCTGCAATGTCCGCAGTGGCTCCCTTGCACTCGGCGGTGCCATCGTTTTGAGACGACACACCGTCGGATAGGCTCTTCAGCGGATATTCTGTCAGGAGCCGCTCAGCCAGACACTCAACTAGAGAGGATCAGGAGATATCCTGAGTGCCGGATCGTACCTTCTGCCATAATGAATCAAACGGTCCTTCCACGATGATCAGCCGGAAACTCCAAAACGGACTCAAGACATGTCACATGTCATCTCTACCTAGCAGGGGGAGAAGGTCGCAATGATCAAGTGTTAGTGAAATGCCTTTGGTTGTTGAGTGTCTGTCTATCTGCTATCCGAAAGAAAGAAAGAAAAGAGAGGTTGTACCCTCTACTCGGTCCTCCCTCGCTCCGTAGCTTAAACAAAAATAAGCAAAGAGGGGCCGTGAGGCTACTCCTTGAATGGCTTAGGGGAGCGGTGGTGGCTTGGCAATATTGGAGGCTTGTTTAGCTCAAGCCCATGTGGGTCCGTAGTCTTGCCCTAATTGGGAAAGCATGCGTCCTCTTTCGGTGATCAGAAAAAGCCGTAATATTAGTACCTTGCACATGTACACTCCTTGGACATTGGCAACAGCACCTCATGCATGGTCGCTCGGCAATTTTAATGTGCGGCGCCAAACTGTCTGGAGCTGGCACAAATCGCCGAATTCATCATGTCCTGCATCGCCCTCCTCGTCTCCCCTAAGCAATCGTATCGAAACAACATCCTATTCACACAGGTCCGTGTAAAGTCGGGAAGTTCCTCCTCTGACAGATACTGTCTTACCATATCCTGTGTCTCTTTACTGAGATCGTACTCCACTGCGACTGTGCGACTCAAAAGCTGCACTGCACTAGCCCTTGGTCTCCGCAAGCGATCCCACAAATCTAGCCTTCGCGCCACCTCGCCCACACCATTGACTCCCTCCATAATCGCGCCTAGAGCTCCTGCGTCTTCAATCGCCATCCCCGCACCATTGCCCAAGGTCGGAAGCATTGGATGCGCAGCATCGCCGAGGACAATAAGGCGGTCCTTGTGGTACGTAGGCAGAGGGTCGCGGTCCGCAACTTTCCAGTGGTACATGTCGTCTTCATCACAGTAGTCGAGCATTTTGTGGAGAGATGGATGGAAGCTCTGGATGTGGTCGGAGGCAACTTGTTTTGCCGTCTGCGTGTTGCACTTCTGTTTGTTGGTGGGCAGGTTGTCGTCGGTGGCGGCGTAGAAGCCGAAGTTCTGGAGGAGATTGCTGTACTCGGTAAAGAGTGGCCACATTAGTAGAGGCTGCATTCTATTCAAGGTGAGTGATGTGACTTACTCCCGACATGGGTATCGCAGAATCAGCCGATCTCGTCTCGACCCCAAACTAACGGAGGTTCCATGAGGTGCAAGCTCCATAAACTCCCTCAATTCCTTGTCCTCCATGAGTGCCCTAGTTGGCACGCAAACCCGCACATTGCTTACTCCAGTCAGTGTTGCGGGCCTCTCTTCTCCATCTTTCATAATGGATCTGTGGGCTTTCGATTTCACACCATCCGCCGCAACTATGAAATCCCCCTTTAGCATTTCCCCATTATGCAGCGTAATCGAGCCCGCAGGGTCAAAATACACTGCTGAAACTCCCTCCATAATGTCCACCGGCACACCTGCTCCCTCTCTTCTGGTAGCCAGATCCCTTAGGCAGTTGTGCAGATCCACTCGATGCACAGTCATCCAGGGAGCCCCGTACTCCTTCTCGAGATTGGCTAATGATTTCCGCCATAGGACTTGAAATGGCTGCTCTGCTGGTAGTGCTTGGATGATTACCTCTTCGGTGCAGTACACCATACGAGCACTCTTAAAGTCGACGCCAAGGCTTCGTAGGACCATATTTGCATTGGGAGATAAACTTACGGCGAATCCGACTTCGCGCTTGCTGCTGCACCTTTCCAGGACGACGGCTTTGTGGCCAGCTTGGCGGAGTGCCAGTGCAGCAGCTAGGCCACCGATGCCTGCCCCGACGATGATCACGGTCAGTTGGAAAGACATCTGGGAAACTAGCCGAATGGTATAGAACAGGAAGACAGAGGTAAGATCTGGAAGCTAAGCCTATCTATATGCCAACTGATGACATAGGGATTCATTGGAAAATAAACAAGCCTTCTTTCAAGCCTGCCATTGTGATACCTGAGCATGACAATTATTAGACGAGAGAAACATTACAACTGTTTCTTGCCGGGCATCTCTAACGCTCCGGTGATATCAAGCAGGGCCGAAAGCACGGCGTCAGGCGATCGGTGATGGTCAAACTTCGGCGATTTCGGGGTTTGCAAACAGGTTGGCTACTGTCGGCTGCAAGTTCACCTAATTGTATAAGGTTAAACCAGCAACACTAATCGACAGCGATCTCCAGCGCATCGTTCTAGCATCGAAGATGTTTAATCTCTTGCTTCTAGCTTGTATTGCTGCAGGCGTGATCTGGTTTCTCGCAACACCTTTGCGGACAGGACTATGGCGCTTTCCGGGACCATGGTATCGACGGTATACAGGTAGCCAATATCACAATCCTGCTGTTGCCTTGGCCTATAAGATCTAACATTTTCGCTAGATCTATTTCAGGTGCTCGACACATACCATGAGCGAACACGTCTGGCTATCGCGGAACTGCACAGGGTGTACGGCCCTGTGGTCCAAATTGGTCCACGCACCCTTATTTTCTCCGACCCGGCCATGATTGACGAAGTGTATGGCACCAGGTCACCACTTCCCAAAGTATGTAATCCGCACAGCGTCTGAGCCCAGAAGTCATTATTGAGTCGAGGTAATGTCCCCTTAGAGCCATCACTTTAAGCCCCTGCGACATGAGCTCAATGGGGTTGTCTATCCGAATATCGTGGCAATGGAGACGACCAGAGAACATGCGGCTATTAAACGACCAATTGCGGGCATCTATTCCATGTCTAACGTCACGAAGTCGGAACGTTTCATCGACGAGTGCATCCTTCAGTTCGTCCACCAGCTCGACCAGGAGTTCTACAGCAAAGGGAAGACCATGCCCGTTTATCAATGGGCGCACTTTTGTGGGCAGAAGCATCTAATCGCTCTAATGATCGAACACTAACATGATTACACAGTTGCGTACGATACGATAATGAGGGTCACCGCATCCGTGGACTTCGGACTTATTCGAGGTGAAGCTGATCGAGAGGGCATGTTCAAGGGCCTACATGAAGCTCAAAAATTCCGAGCCATGGTGGGTTGCACATGGAGGAAAGCAATGCTTGCAGTTTGCTAACTGCGTTCAATGCAATCATGCAGGGCGTCTGCATGCCTTGGATGTACGCAATTCTCAAGAGGACCCCACTGGCCAGCATGATGGTCAAACGCATGGGGTCCTTCCCACGTCGAGCACGCGAACTCATCCAAAGCCGGAGGGCGATGGGGGTATCAACCACAAGGACCAGCGACCGTGAGGACCTCCTTGACCAGCTCCTCGAGACGAAGGAGAAGTTTCCACAGACCGTTGATGAGCTTGTCCTACACGGCTACGCCACGACACCCCTCTTCGCAGGTGGCGAATCGGTCGCTGCCATTATCACAGCCGTGGTCTACTTCGTGGGCAAGGATCCCTCCGTCGCCGCCAAACTGCATGCCGAACTGCAATCCTCTGGCCTCCAGATGCCCCCGTCCTGGGTCGAGATCCAGAAAATGCCCTATCTCGACGCAGTCATGCGCGAGACTTTTCGCTGTTCTCCCCTCGGTGCAGCGCTCTCCCGCCGCGCCATCCCACCCGATCGGGACTTCATCCTGCCCGACGGCCGCCGTGTGCCAACGGGCACCGCAGTCGCCATGTTAGGTGGGTCGACTCAATTCAACGAAGACATCTTCGGCGCGGACGCGCGACAGTTCCGGCCGGAACGCTGGCTCGTGATGCCCACCGAGAGCCCGGACGAGTATGCGGAGCGGTTGCGCTGGATGAACAAGACGGACTTGACTTGGGGCGCGGGTGACCGCGCCTGCATGGGCAAGAATATTGCGCGGTGTGAGATCTACAAGCTCGTAGCAACGCTGTATTCTACGTTCGACGTGAGTGGGGCATTTTTCTCCCCCCCCTTTTTGTTTCTCTATCTTTGCGCCCGAGGAACGGCAGGTCAGATTGGACTGACCATGTGAGTAGGTTCGACTTGTAGACCCAGCGAAGGAATGGAAGCTCAGGGAGGCTCTGGGGGTCAAGCCGGATGGTGTGGAGGCGATGCTTAGTCTTAGGTCGGGTGCGAGGTTCGATCACTTTGAAGAGGGGTATAAATACGGATGAGCTAGTCCAGGGCTGCCGTTCAAGTTGACACGGAGCACCGCACTCTCTCTCTCACTTTACCACACTTTAAGAGGCATATACTGAAGAAGACATTTAACATTGACGGTTAAAAGCACGACTACCGGGCTAACTTCACAACGCACTTCTCCCCCTTGAGATCCCCCCTCCTCACCATCTCCATCCCCACCAGCACCTGCTCCAATCCACCTTTCAGTAGCCTAACAGGGTGATGTTTCAAGCATCCCTCATCAAGCAACCGTTGCGCCACCGCCCACAACCTCTCCCCGTACTGTAGAAGCTCCTTGCTCGGTGGCCGTGCGTATGGTTCCGGCCACACGCATCCCTCCCCAAAAAGCGAAGGTCCTAAAGTCCAGTCCGTCTTGACAACTTTGCGCGTGGCGACACTCTGTTCGAAGGGATCAAGGGAGACGTATTTGCCTCCTGCCCGACCCAGGGCCGCAAAACAGAGGGCGGTTGATTCGACTGTTGTGATGCAATCGAGCGCGTAGCGGAGATTATTTCTGGTATAGGATTTCTGCGTAGATATGAGGCAAGGACTTGAAGGTGGCTACAGGACAGGGATAGATATCGTTCTACTTACTATCTGACCAGCGCAATCTGGTTCATGATAGTCAAAGGTTGCCTCGGCGCCATAAGATTTAAGCCGTTCGGTGTGCACGGGTGAGCAGGCTGTGATTGGTATCATGTTGACGCTGGGATCAATCAGTCAGCTCGCAAACTGCGTCGATATGGGGAGGGTCGTGGTATTTTTGCGTACAGTTTGAGCAGCTGTATGGCAATGGTCGCCGTTGCGGTACCGCCGCCGTACACGAGAACGTGCCCCGGCTTCTGCACGGGGGCATCTGGAAGCGGCAGCTCGAGAAGTTTCAGAGCTAGACCTGCCGTGCCGATGGCAGCGCTGTACGTGGCACCGCCTTCGGTGGTGATTGAATCAGGCAGCTTCATCCAGAAAGGGCCGGTGGGAATGTTGTACTCTCCAAACGCAGCACGAAATGGTCTCTTGGCGTTCATTTCGTACTGGGCGCCGCACACTCGGTCGCCAATCTCGACGCCGGTGACGGCGGATCCGCGAGCAACAACGGTGCCCGCGTAGTCGCAGCCGAGCATGGCACCTGGAGTGACGAAGTCACCGCGCATCTTGGTGTCGCTGGGATTAAGGGACAAGGCCTCGGTGCGGACCAGGAATTCATCGCTTCGCAGCGGAGCCAAAGGGGTATCTTCGCGAATGCATACGCGGTCTCCCGTCTCTGCAATTATTGCACGCTGAGTCGTTGGGGGTATGAAGCCAGTGTCAATAGCAATTGATCCCATTCTGGGCACTCAGCCAGAGATCAAGGATGGCGTTCGCGGGTCGTTGGCACTGAAAAAGCGACTTCTCAAGGAGCGAGGGGTCTGAATGCCGCTTGGATCAGTATGAGGTGAAATGCACTTACACACTAGGTAATTTATTTCTGTAGTTACCAGATCCCTTAGTACCACAGGATTGTGCTGACTCGAGCCGTGAGTGGTCAGCGAAGCAACCATCTATTGATGTGGGGCTGTGGACACCGCGTTGGGCCTAAAGCAGTCTTTCGGTGATTTTCGGCCTTCTTCGGACAAATTTGCTGCATCACCTTCAACCCACCTCGTAACAGAACGTGAGATATGGGATTTCAAGATTCCTGGGACAAAAGACCGCAGACGCCTTCGTGGTAGGGCATGGTAGGTACGAAGGAAACCAGACCGGAAAACCACAATGACTGTCAAAAAGGTTCCCAAAAAAGCGCTTCTATGCTTCCATGGCACCGGCTCCAAGGGATCCATTTTCAACGTCCAGATGGCGAGGATTTGCTACCAGCTGCGCGATACGTTCGAGTTCATATTCCTTGACGGCCCGCTGGAGTGCGGGCCGGGGCCTGGGGTGCTGCCTATGTTCAGCGGGCAGGAGCCGTACCGTGGCTGGTTTCACGGGCACGAAGTGAGCATTGACGACAGCATACGAGAGATCAACGGCGCGGTGCAGAGGGGTCTGGATGACTGGAGGAACAGTAATGCGGATGCTGATGTGGAGAACATTGTCGGCGCCGTAGGCTTCTCCGAAGGCGGGCTCGCGCTGACGCTGATGCTCTGGCTGCAGCAGGAGCAGCGGCAGCAGCAAGCGCAGGAACAAGAGCAAGAGCAGCAAGTCCTGCTCTCCGCCCTTCCACCGCTGCAGTTCGCCGCCATTAGCTGCTGCTTCTTTCCGCGCGAGGCGTCGTTGTGGATGAATGCGCGCGCTCAGGCCAGGGGCAAGAAAACAGCCCTTATCGACGTGCCAACATTGCACATCCACGGCAACCGCGACTTCTGTCTCGGGCGCGCACGCCAGCTGGTCCGTAACCACTACCAGCCGCAGTGCGCCACCATCGTCCCAGTCGACACCAGCCACCACCTTCCCAACCAGAAAGGTGACGTCGCCGAAGTTGTCAAGCACATCCGGAGACTGGCAGGAATAAAAGCAGCGTAGGATAGATAGATTTTCATCAGGCCAGCAAAGAGACTCCTCGAACGCTAGAGGTAGTTCCTGGAGTACGAAAACTGGGAGGACTTAGTGCTCTATATATGGGATCATACATTATTGCAGCCTCGCCGAATACCCAACAACTTGTTCAACTCCTTGCGATAGCACCGTGATCTAACGTTCCGTCCGTAACCCTTAGAACGGGATTCCTTGAAAAGGTGTTCAGGATCGACAGGTATGCCTGAATCACCGCCTCGGCGGCTCCTAACCCATACCGCTCCTTACGCAGCTTCACCGTAATCACCGGCTCCCCTTTGCTCGGATCATCCCCAATCTGCAATGTGATATCATACGGCGTCCCCGCTCGTGGGATATTAGTCTCGACCATCTTCGCCTCGCCGATGCTTCCGCTTTCCGTCTGGCCTTGCTTGTAGTCGAAGATGGCCTGGAAGAGTGGCGCATGGGAAGAGGGGTCATCGGCGCTTGGGCTAATGGGCAGACCGAGGCGGTCGAGAATGGAGGGCAAGGGGACGGCACTGTGGAGGAGGGCGGCGCGCATTTGCTCTTTAATGGCGCCAAGTGCTTCGTTGAAAGTATGGCCGGGGTCGTAGGGCAGGCGCACAGGGAGGTAGGAAGCGAAGAAGCCCATTGTGGCTTGATCGATGAGAGAGGCGCGACCAGCGTCGGCAACGCCAATTGCGATATCGGTGGAGGCAGTCAGCCGGGCGAGGAGGATGTAGAATGAGGTGAGGTAGAAGTGCATTGGAGTGGCTTGCCGTTTGCGGCTGCGGTCCTTGATGCGCACTGCCTCCATGCGGTTGAGCCTTGCAGTGGCTTCGTGCGAGGTCCAGTCGAGAGGTGTCGAGTTGGACAGGTTGGTGGAGGCGAGGGAGAGGACAGGTAGGCGGGGTGGCAGGGTTCGAAAAAGGTCGGACCAATAAGTGAGGTCGGCATCAAAGGCGCCCGATGTGAGCTGTGAACGCTGGCGGATCGCGTAGTCGACGTAGCTAGGGGCTGGTTCGAGCGGCAGGCCGCTATAGAGCTGGCTAACGTCGACAAAAAGGTGCTCGGTGGTCCAGCCGTCGCCAACGAGGCGATGGTAGGCAATGACCAGAAGGTGATCGGTGGGCGTCCAGAAGTAGTCGATGATCTTGAGCGTCTCCCCTTTTTCTAGATCGTACCTAACCTTTTGGAGGTCCTTGAATGCTTGGTCGGCAGCGTTCCTGTCTGCAACTCTGTAGGATTGAAAGGAGTTTCGGGGTAATCTCATGATTGCCTGCATAGGCCGCTCAAAGGAGGAGTCCGGATCAGAGATAAAACACGTACGAAATGCGTCACTGCGCCGCAGAGCCTGATCAAAAGCCGAGTTGAGGCGACTTAGATCGAGAGGGCCTTGCATGTATATGCCAATGGTGCTGTTGAAGGTGGTTGGATCCAGAGGAAGTTGCATCTGCTTCCACGTGTACTCTTGCATGATGGAAAGCGGTCCCACGTGCTGGAAACCGTCGTCGGCTTGAGAAGTTTGGGATAGCGGCGTTGGTATGTCGCCATTGTGTTCAGCAGAGAAAGTAGATCCGTCACTGGAAGACGTGCCGACGGTCTCTGACGGCGCGATTGGCGGTACGCTCTCGGCCATTTGCACCCCGTCCTCTCGAGATCCAGAATCAACCAGTGGAATCAAGTCGACACTCAGGCGAGAGACAGCATCGTCAACCAAGTCGGACACTGAGGCGCCGCCTAGAATCTTCAATAAAGGAACGTCGAGGTTGAGATTCTTGGCAAACCACGAGGCTACCGTCACCGCGCTGAGAGAGTCCACTCCCTGGTCAATCAAAGGAGCTGTCAGATTCAGCTCGTCGGTCGCAGCGAGCAGCAAGGCTCCACGAATTCTAATTGACACGCCTTCAAGGATGATGGTGCGGACCTGATCCAGAGTTTCGGCCTTTGTCAATTGATCTTTGAGGGATTCGACAGCTCCAGTGGCTGCGTTGCCAGCGGTATGACGATCAGACAACTTGAATGCGGCAAAGCGCGGGTCGTTATACCAAGGAATTCGATCTCGCTCTTTCTCATCCATGTGGACCATGCCAGTAACAAGTTCCACGTCGTCGATCTCCTGATTTCGGCCTGCCACAACGGCTTCCGCGAAGAGCGCATGGAGCTCCCACTCCTTGACCTCGTCGGCGAGGAACTTGCGGGTTTGGGATTCACTCTCACGCCCAGCACGGGAAATGAAGCCTACTCCAATGACAGCACCGATATCGATAGTCGATGCGGCCATGCCGCGAGCGCGTCTTTGCTTGGTTATCGCGTGGAGATACGCATTTGCAGCGCTGTATGCGGCTTGTCCCGGGTTCCCTACAACCATCACGATAGATGAGAACATGACGAAGAAGTCCAGCGGGTTTGCCGGATCAGAGAAACGCTCGTTTAACAGGCGAACCCCTGTTACCTTGGGTGCCAGGACCATCTCCATCATCCAGAGTTCCATGTTCTTGAACATGACGTCCTGGAGCAGGAGCGGCCCAAACGCCACTCCGACGATTGGAGGCATCGATGCACGCACCTCTGCCAGGCCTTTGTCGACTGACGCTTCGTTGGAGACATCCCTAGTTCCAGATAGTTAGCATCCTTCATAATAGTACACGACATGACGCCGACTTACATGGGAAGTACCATTACTCTGCCTCCAGAACGAGCGATATCGTCGATCCAACGTTGGTCAATCTTGGGGACACGACTGGACAGTACAAGATGGCGCGCGCCACGCTCAACCATAAATCGAGCGATCGAACGGCCCATGTCGCCAGCAAGGCCGACCAGCAAATACGTCTTGTCTCCAACAAATAGGTCATTCGTCTCAATGGGGCGGATGCGACTAGTGATAAGCTTGTCTGTTGCCCAATCGATCATTGCGTTGACCTCAAGAGCGCTCTTAGAAGACAAGATCTCATGGCCTGTGAGAACTGGCATACTGTCGATATCGCTGGATTTTCGCACGGTTTTAACAGCTTCAGCCAGTATCTGGGTCGCTGCTTGAGAGCCCAGTTCCGACATTGGTGTCGCGACATTCTGGAACAAGTGGTCTGGGCCACGGACTGAGCAGCCAGGTGGAAGACACCTGACAAGCCGACAGCTCAGACTTGCCGGATTCTGATCGGCAACCAAATCGTATAGCACGGAAGTCTTCGTGGGCAGTTTCTGGCGGAGGCTTCGCTCAGTCTCCCTATCGTGTAGACTAATCCACTGGATACCGCTCACTTTGGGCGCAGCCTTGGTGGAAGCAAACGTCAGTGAGATGCCGGCAGCCGCGGCTTGGTCGCGCAGACTCTCAACATAGAAGCTGGGAGGCTCAAAGACGAGCACCGCCGAACCTTGCACGAGGTCAGACATCAGAGTGAGGGCGACAATGTTCGCCGAGATGTCCAGGAGCGGCGACTTGGCCCACTCCTGTCTCCTTCCGACATGGATACATTGGCGAGAAGGTACTTGGACATGGGAAGCATTGCGGTCCGATAAAGCCATCACGATCGTATCCTCTGAACCGGCAACGTTGCCCTGAATCAGATAGTAGAACCCTAATCGGCCGATACGGAGAGCCTTTGCGAGCGAGTACTGCACATGGACCTTCACCGAGGTCTCGTCAGGGAACAAGGGGATAAACCGCTCTACATTGGCTCCGAAGAAAGGCTTTCCTTCATCGTATTCCAAGCTCAAATTCTCTTTTCGTGGGTCTAGGTCGACCAGGATGGGACGGCGGCCAGAATTTAGTCGGTTGTTCCTCTCTACATCACGTTTGAGACGCGATATCAGGACCTTGCCGCCAGATAAGTACAGCTCGGGCTCTTGAGTCCATAGAAGGTCGCCGTCCTCCCATTTCGCGCCATGTTCCAGACGCAGCACCGTCTCGATCAGGGAACGAGGCTCCAGGGTTCGAACGTTGTCAACATCCAGCAGTTGGATCTGAATGTCGGGATATTCATGACGCAATGTACGAAGTAGGCCGATTGACTGTGCTTGCTGGGGATTCTCATTCCAAGCGTTTTCAGTCACCCACAAGACATGGCGAGCAGCATTGAAGATGGTCTGTAAGGCATCGAACTTT
Source organism: Cladophialophora bantiana CBS 173.52 (assembly GCF_000835475.1). NCBI lineage: Eukaryota > Fungi > Ascomycota > Eurotiomycetes > Chaetothyriales > Herpotrichiellaceae > Cladophialophora > Cladophialophora bantiana. The sequence continues at coordinate 1,963,453 of NW_015971579.1, forward strand.
TCGTTGTCCAATGCCGCAAAGGTATGCTCATCAAGCTCCGAGAGTACAATGAATGTTGACCCCGGGTGTAAGTCAAAGTCGATGATCTCTCGGAAGCTTGGGACGGTGTCAATTTTGCGTACCGGTAGAATGTCGGGGAGTCGAACAACGAGCTCAGCCGTCTTTGGCGAGGAACCTCCGACGATAACTAGTGGCCTATAAGAGTCCTCCAAAGGAGCAGTCAGGGGCGAATCCAGCTTCCTTATAAAGTCGTCTACGGCATGGGAAAGGAATACGCCGCTTGGGAAGGTTGTACTGTCTGGATCAAAAGAGCGGCTGTCAATGCCAGAGAACCCGGTTCTCTTCAGTAATTTGTCCCATTCATCGTAAGAAATGAAGGGCTCCAACACACGGCCTTCCTCATGACCGGACCACCAATCTGGGAACAGCCCAAAGATGAATCCGACACGAGTATGCTCGCGGTGCGCAATTTCAATGACAATCAATCGACCCCCAGGTTTCAGCAGCGACCGGACGTTTGCCATAGTCACTTCGAGGTTCGGTGTGGCGTGGAGCACATTGGACGCCGCGATCAAGTCATATGAGTTAGGCTTGAATCCCTGTTCGCTAGGGGGCAGGCGGATGTCGAGTGGTTGGAAATCCATCTTTGCTGCGTGTCGCTCAAACTCTTTGGCGGCGGGTTCGAAGAAGGTGCGGGAAATATCGGTGAAGGTGTAGCTGTTAAAAGAGAGTTGATCATGGTTCAAAAATAATCGTGTCGCTCCTGCTGTGCCCGCTCCTGTTGCAGTCGTCAATTGTCGTTGCGCTTGGAGGCGATGCGTTACACGTACCGACTTCAAGAACGTCCATGTTCGGGTAGCGGTGGGTGATTTGCTCGAGCATCCGTTGGTAATAGTAATAAGATTGGCCATAACTCACTTCCCCGCTGTAGAACTCCGTGAGCAGGCCGTCGTGGTCCAGGAGATCGAAGGCATTCTCATTGTTGCGGAATGTTTGCAAAGCACCTTCGCCAACTCTCTGGATGAGACGGATGAACGGTTGGCATATATTTCTAGATGTTTCATCAGTCAAAAATCTTTCTCTGTCGGCGAGAAACCTTACTTTCGGATCATTTCTTCGATATCGGCACGTGTATCTTTATCCCAATCTGGTGTGTACCATACGTTGCGACCGCCTTGGGTTTCACTGAGTACATGCTCACACCATTGGATATACTTTGCGAAGTGGAAGGGTGCTTTCTCACGATCCTCGGCGGTCACCCTGTCCAGGATAAATCTGATATACCAGTAGGTAACCCGCTCGATAACTGCAACGTCCTTCTTGTCCTGCTCTGTGGCATGTCTATCGACTTCGTTGAGCAACGGATCCGGATTCAGAGGACCCCAGCTCCATTTAGTGTACATGTCGTGATCGTCTGCAGCCGAGGGTGGGAAGGTGGGCTTAAAACCAATACCCTCGATGTGAAGCATCGTTGCCTTAGTCTCGGAGTCAAAGACCTCAATATCCCCTTGCATGTTTGTACCAACGCTTGACAAATTGGTGGAGATGAAGTCTACTTGACTAGACGAAGCGTTGATCCAATCAGCAATCCACGGGTTTAGAGCGATGCGACCGATTCTGGTAGGGACAAGCAGGGATCGTAGACGCCCATCACCAGGAGCTGCATATGCTCCAATCATGCTCTGAAAGGCAACATCGAGCGTGCTAGGATGGATGACCATGTTGCGGTGGCCGTCTTCCAGGCGGTGGAAGTTAATGGTGCCGTACGCCTTGCCGTCACCGCGTCTGAGGCTGGTGATTCCGCGGAACTGCTTGGTATAGTTGTACCCAGCCTCGTCGAGCATGTTGTAGAACCGGTCGATGCTAACATCATTGAGGTGGGCGGGTTCGTCCGAGGGTGCTGGCAGAGCCTCGCGCGTCGCTGACCCATACGTGATGGCGAGTGTGCCAGCGACTGAACGAGTGGGCCCAGTTTCTCTGGCGAGGCACGAGTTGATGGTGAAACTATACACGGCATATGCATCCATAGTCTGCGACGGGTCCACGTCAATGCTTAAGTTGAGCTCGACCATGCTGTTCTCATCTTCGAAGGTAACAGCCTTGTCGATTTTGACGTCCAGAGCTTCCAAGAGCTGAATGCTCCGCTCGCCGCTCAGCTTTACGGCAGCCTCCATAGCCATGACCACGTAGCCTGCCCCAGGGAACACAATCTGTCCCTGAAGTGAGTGGCCGTCGAGCCATTCAATATCCCGTGGACATATGAAATTTTGCCAGTGCGTCGACAAAGGAGTGCTGTGGGCAGAGCGCCTGCCGAGCAACAGATGAGGCCTTTCTGCATCAAGCAAGGCGCGAAGTGCGCGGGACTCCTTCCTGTAAGAGCGCGAGTGGTCCCAGGAATAGCTCGGAAGCTCCTTCGAGAGATCACGGACTTGTGCATTGATTGACAGGCTGCTATACAAGGTGTCAATATCAATAGCCGCTGAGCCGAAATGCAACCACATGTATCCTAAGCATGAAGCGAAGGCTTCGGTGTCGTCTTTCTTGCGCTCCATGCAGCCCACGTACGGGAGGTCAGACCCGATACAGTTTTGGATGGTCTGCAGGGTTGGATTCTTCAGTGCAGGGTGAGCGCCAACCTCGATGCAAATGTCAAGGGGCGTGTGTTTCAGGACTGCTAGCTCGACCGCTGGAGAAAAGAGGACCGGGGAGAGCAAGTTTTCTTTCCAGTACTCCGCGCTAAGGTCCTCGAGCCACATTATCTTCCCTTCGTGTACGGACGAGAGCCAAGTGCTTCGGGGCGCATTGCGCGAGGTGAACGTATCACACCCACAAGCTTTCAGAGCGGTAACGTACGGCTCTGCGCAAGGACGCATATGGTGTGAGTGGTAAGCCTTGTCAACTTTGAGGACTCGAGCAAACCGCGATTCGTCAATAAGAATATCGTATGCCTCGAGGATGGCATCCTTATCTCCAGAGAGCGTAACGGAGTCTGGACCATTGCTCGCAGCAACTGTTAGTCTATTTTCGAAAGCCTCAAGAGCGCACAAGTCGCTCGCGTCGTCGAAGGAGGTGCCCGCAGCCAACATGGCACCTTCTATACCATCTGGGCCACGCGCGTATTCTGCGGTAAAGCCGCGAAGGTATGCAATACGGATGGCTTGCGACGCCGATATGAAGCCGGCAGCGAAGGCACAAGCTATCTCCCCTGAACTGTGCCCGATGACAACCTTGAATGTCACCCCTGCCGCTTCAAGGAGCTTGATCAGCACGATTTGGACCGCACAACAAAGCGGCTGAGAAAAGGCAGCATCGTGCACATTAGAGTGTTCACCTTCCAGGAGAAGTTGATGCATGAGACTCCATCGAGGTCGGTATTCTGCTGGTAAGCTCTGAAGGCTGTAGTCAAGCTCTGAAACGATATTTCGAGCGTATGCAACTTCAGAAATGAGGATCTTCCCCATTGCTGGCCACTGAGCACCCTGTCCAGTAAAAATACCAAGAACTTGAGGTTTTCTCTTCACGTCCGATATCGTTGTGGCGGCTTGCTTTCCTGACACCAAAGGTGCATCGCGGTCGAGAGCCTCGCAGAGTGCTGGCACGGTTTTTGCTTGTATCGTATGGCGGACTTGGAGGGCAGACCGCTTATTCAGCAGTGTCCAGGCCAGATCGCACAGCCGAAGTTCCGGCTGGCTGGTTAGACATTGCTTGAGGTCCTCCAGGGAAGCTCTAAGTGAGGCAGTAGAGTGTGCGGAGAGCACGATCGGGGCGAGACAAGGCGTTGGTGCTGGATCCAGCGCTAATTTCGAGGCGGGAACGTATGACTCGAGAATTACATGGGCATTTGTTCCCCCAAAGCCGAACGAGTTGACGCTCACGCGTCGTGGTTGGTTGAACTTGAGCGCCGGCCAGGCCTGTTGTTCCGTGACGACTCGCAGATCTGAATAGAACGGGGCCACTCTCGGATTCAGCTCATTGAATAGCATGTTTGGGGGAAGAATGCCATGCTGTATGACCTGTGATGCTTTAATCAGGCCAGCGACCCCTGCAGTACCTTCGGTGTGGCCAATGATGGTCTTTATACTGCCCACGTAGAGTGGGTCTTCGTCAACAGCACGCTGTCTGTCGCCGAAGAAAGCAGACGAGATGGCACAGGCTTCCTGTGGATCTCCCGCTTGAGTCCCTGTTCCGTGGGCTTCGAAATATTGACACCTGTCCTCAGGTTTCGTAATATCGAGACCTGCTGTCTTGTAGACTTGCCGAATCAGCGCCTCTTGTGCCGCCGGACTCGGCATCGTTATGCCAGGAGTCTTGCCATCCTGATTGATGCCGGTTTCGCGTATTATACATTCGATAGTGTCACCATCTGCAATTGCCTGCGTCAGGGTCTTGAGAACGACAGCGGCAATGCCTTCACCTCTGGCGTAACCGTCCGCTGCGGCGTCCCACATCCGAGAACGGCCGGTGGGTGAGAACATGTTGAGCTTGCTTGCAGTGACAAAGGGGGTGGGGCCAAGAATTAGATTCGAGCCGGCTGCCACAGCGACCCGACTCGCTCCTGTTCGAAGCTGCTGAACAGCAAGGTGAACGGCAACGAGAGATGAGCTACAAGCAGTATCGATAGTCATACTAGGCCCATGCCAGCCAAACGCGTACGAGACCCTGTTGGAAAGAATAGATGCCGCGGCTCCGGTGGCGGCATATGTGCTCAATGCATCTATGTCATAGTTTGAGTTGTCAAGAAAATCGCGTTGCATCAATCCGACGTAGACGGCGGTAGGAGAGCCTCGAAGATCCTCCATCCTAAGCCCCGCCGATAGGAGGCTGTCAAAGACGGTCTCCAGAAGCAAGCGCTGTTGAGGATCGATTGTATCGGCTTCATTGGGGGAGATATTGAAGAAGCCTGGATCAAACGTATATGGATCTTCTTCGAGAAAGTATGCGTATTGTGCATTTGTTCGGCCATGATGATGCCCATCGGGATGGTAATAGCCGTCTATGTTGAATCTTTCTTTGGGAACTTTCTTCACCAAGTCTCTGGGGGATTTCAGAAGCTCCCAGAGACGAGAAGGGCTACTTGCACCGCCTGGAAAGCGACAACCACTGCCGATCAATGCGATGGGCTCCCCGCGTTGAGCTTCAGACAGACTCATGGCGGTTTGAGCACCATATATTTGGCGATGAATGCAGTCGTTCTGATGCTGAGCAAACGATCTTTCGGGGAGAAGATTCCTCGTACAGGTCCGCCAATCAACGATGAAATGATGTAGAGACGGCGGTCGTTCGAGAGAGGCGCGTTGTCTGTCAATTCATTTGGCTGAGCTTCTTGCCGGGTGGCGCGTCATGATGAAGAGAGAAGGCGTTTTGTACGCCTGGTATTCCTAACGCCGACTCTTCGGCCTCACTGGCGCACATGTCGTGCCGATATCTATTGCAACGCCATATTCCCGCAAGCGTAGAATGCACGCGTATTCCCGAAGGGAGTTGTGAAGGATCCAACAACCACGTCCTTTTATTGGGGTGACATTTTGGCAACATGGGCGACATCGGCTAGTGGCTTGGCTCTCAACCAGGATTAGCGGGGTATAGAGGGGGGCATCGGCGGTTCGTGCCGAGCTAGTGAACCCTAGTGATCCTTCATTTATTCGCGGGCCGTAGCCTGGAGGCCCTGCCAAGCCGCTAGCGTCGAATATATGGCTGTTCATGTGAGGATAGCGATTGTATGCAGACCCTGATAAACGCCCGAACAGCAAAGACTCCGAAGACAAAGTACAGGCGATTACGAAGCCGGTCTCATCCGAATGCAATTTTGATGCATTCTTTGCCCCACTGCGGCTGGGCGGCTGCTTGCTAATTTGAAGTCTCTCGGCGCCCCAATTACACCAGAGACTATGTTTTCCTTCAATATTTTACTACTCAATATATACCTAGATACGTAGATGAGGATGTAGCAGAAGCTACTGGTCTCTGGTCTGTTCCTCAGCCGGCTTTCGCGGAATTCTCATGGCATTGGGACCCAACCGCCGAGAATACGCAGCCGAACAGCTGGCGACGGGCGTCGAAGACGCCGGAGGAAGATCATGCAAGAGAGCCGTACAATATTGAATCGACGTTGATAACAAAGAGCAAAGGGACAGCCTCTCCAATGATTAGTCCAGACCCCGGCGGACAACACACCAGCTACACGCGGGCCGTCAAAAGCGGGATGCGCTATTCTCGTACTACAGCTGCGGACGGGAAAGATTGGCATCAACGCCTTCCTTCACAATCCAAGGGTGCTAGGATATGGCGAGCGACGCACATGGGATAACAGGATGCCACGTAGTACTTATCTGACAGAGGTGGAGTGCGGTTAGATAACAAATCAGTCTGCACGGGGATACACCTTGGATACTAACAACGTATTATAAAGCGGCAATGGCTATCAAATTCGGGCTAAAGACCGAACTACCAGAGCAGTTGCATCCTGTATGCGCGCGATGCTAAGATGACCACATCTAAGGTATAGGGGAAACGGAGATGGATACTTGGGAATGAGACGAGAGCAAGGGTAAAGGAATGGGGCCGGAGGGAGAAGAGAAGACAGAAGAGAAAGGAACGCAGTCTGCAACCGTAGATCCTTCCGTGAAGGTACTTACATTAGTAAGATGCTAGCTGCATACTGAGTGGTGGATAGAGATATAGCATACGAGCAGACTGTATAGACCAATGAAGTTCGGCTGATCGGCGGTGTTACTCAACCGACTCGGAGATCATTGGATGGCGGCAAGGGCTTGGGTTTCGTCAAATATGGCAAGGCTTGCGCTACCGCTGATGCAGGATATGCAGCGGGGAATCTTGCGAAGCGCATAAGGGCGAAGACACTTCTGCAAGCGGCTGTACGAGACTGCAGCTGCATATCATGGGAAAGCCGCCAATCAGATCTACTTGCGTAACCAGACAGATCACATTCGGCACCTTACAGGCAGCTTTTCAGGCCCGCCTGTGACGCATTGCAGTAGCAGAATACGTATGTCCTGAGATGTACTTTCGGCTTCTACGTCTGTTGATCAGCTTGTACTACTATGGAGATAGATATAAGTGTATCATGTGTATCGGCATTCTTACCTCCACGGCCTGCCGGCGTTTTCTCATCCTCTTCTGCTCCCTCGCTTTCGCCGACAACCGAATGTCGTCTCACCGTCACTCGGGCTATGTTGTCGGCAAGGACGGATCCTGGCACAGCAGAAATTGCCATCGTTCGACGCGCTGATGGCCGAACGCTGCGGAAGTCGTGCGACAGGTGCCATCAACAAAAGTTGCGATGCGTGGGAGACAAGGCCTCATTGACTCGATGCAAGCGGTGTCAAAGGGCTGGACTCGAGTGCGTGTACGGCGCGAGATCCAGCAAGAAGGCGACCCAATGCAGCATCGACAACTTTGCTACCTGGGATGGCTGGCCCGGGAATTCGGCGACTCCGACATTGAACGATCCGGTGGCTGAGCTGGACACAATTTTTGGTCTTGAATTGGCACATTTCGACGACATCTTTGCGATTTCTCCTTCATCTCGGCCCACCACAAGCGGGAGTACCTCATTAGCCGCCCCCAACTTGCCCACGTTTGAGCATGATGCCGGGACTCCCGTCCAATCTGCGGTAGGCATGCCCTTGCTGTCCTCGAGCGGCTCTACTGAAGCAGGCGATGAGCCCATGACCGAGTTCTCCAATTTGTCGGCGGAGCTTGCCAAGGCATTCCAGGAGTTGGAAGCAACATTCCTTAGGACCGTGGAGGGTCAGACGGGCCGAGCGCCTCAAGAATGTATGACGTCGGTTTCAAGTCCCCAAAATCGCTGTAGTGCTGACTCTAGTTTCCAGATCCTATCGGCGAAGTCTTGAGCGCCGTTGGAGGTTTCCTAAGAGTTCTAAAGCTTAACAATGTGGCGGGAGCAGGACCCCCTTGCGCACCTCAAAGTCCACACGATGCGCATCTGCGGAGCAAACAAGCGTCGATAGCCGCGCAAGGCTATGTGCTGTGTGTCAAACTTGTAGCGTCCCTGTCGGAGCAGATGCTCCAGGGTCTCTTGACATCGCCGTCGCCGACTGCTTCTGGTGGCTCAACCAGTCCTCAAAGCACACAAGGCGCCAGTAGTCTGAGAACCAGTCTGGAAGCATCAGATGGCAAATTTTCCGACGCGAGTCATGTTCCACACAGTCTTCGACTAGGAGATCTGTTCATGCCTCCAGGCCATTTCGGCCACGCACTGAATTCCAGCGTCAACCTCCTCCGCATTGGCTGCAGCCGACTCAATGAGATGGAACACTTACTTGGGATACCCTCTAAGCAACAAGGGCAAAGCATTTCGTCGCTGGTCTGCCAGGAGCAGATGGATTTCGCTCAGCAGGCACTCCCAGATAACGGTTCTCCAAGACCGTCGTTGCCAGCTCGCTTCGTCGCAGCAATGTGGGAGGACGAGGCAAGCGTTAAGAACAAGTCCGCTGTGGTGTACCTACAGCGCTGTCGTGCTGCAATCCTGGGCCTTACCGAGCATTGTGCTTGATATGTACCTCAGTAGTCTAGCAACGTCTTGATTAGCTCTTGTGACTACGGCTTCCGAGGTGTTCAAGACAGCCACTGAACTTGGCACGCCGGCCCGAGCCTTATCTCAGGCACCGCCAAGGCTGCGCTGGTGGTCTTGGCTGGCCCACAGATTGCACTGTCCATATTTGTGGAAATCCACAACCACACCCCGCACACCATGTGGCGTAGACGAATGTTGTTGATGGTTTGAGACGAGGAAAACTGACCGCAGAAGGAAACGGAGCCTCGAAACGACGTTGGCAATATCTAGGAAGGGCTGAGGTAAGGCGAAAGGGCATTGAATAGATGCTCTGCCATGGGCTTGCTCGTCCGGGGCGGCAGAATTAACGCCTTGTGGATATAGGAGGCTGATAGGCAGTGATGCAAGAGACAAGACCTCTATTTAGATAAAGAAGTTTAGAGCATTGTAGCCCGTGCTACCTGTAACTACGAGTACGAGTACGAGTATGCATCGCTCGACTAGAAGCAGTCACCTCTTCCGCCTTCAAAACCATCTCCCTACTTTGCTGCTTTAATTTCGTGCGTTAACGAAGAAACAGACATACATCGAAAAGGTTACAGCAGCATACAACACAGAATTACAGAAGTGCAAGATCGTGGCCATGAATGGAATTCGAAACGACAAATCACATCTATAAAACCGCTCTGACTAGAAATTTACACGATGACCTACCCTAGGTGCCGTATAGACCATTGGAGACACCCAAAGCCCCTCTGATAGGGTCTGTGCCGCGATATCAGCCACAAAGGTCCGGCTGGAACGCGAAGAGTCTACCATGCCCACAAGCTTCTCTGCCACAACTTCGTCCCGGCCGAGTTGTCTCCTTGAGTGTCGCCTGAGGAGCCAATTCCTGACCCAGATTGTGTATCTCAAAAAGACAAAGATGACGACGGTGACCACCGAGTAGCATACGACGTGCACCGCGACCTTCCACTTGCCCAGTTCTGGATCCAGCCATTCATGCACCCAAAACCCGTCTGTCGCACGCGTAAGATATGCCAGTCCAAGGTACAGCGACTGGATGGTCATGAGAAAAGGCAAGTGCGTCCAGGGAAATGGTTCGGTCGTGGGCAGGATGATCTCGAGCAAGGCCATGAATGTGTTCATTGCGTGGACGGAGATGTTGGCCCAGGCGTCAAACGTCACCTTGTACCACGGCCCGAAGTACATGGTGCACCAGAACGTGAGTGTGACTAGAATAAGAAAGCATGTCACCATGCTGTAGTACAGGCTATGCAAGATTTGCAGGGACGGTGGCAATCGGTTATGCAGCCAGCTCGTTCCCGTTTTCGTATAGAAGAAAGTATCCACCGCAGTGACAAAGAAATAGAAGCCCTGCCCATAGTATGAGAGGTATGTGAAATAGGAGAAAGACCGACCGATAGCGGAGGAGCCGATCGCTGTTGTATACGAAGGTTCATCAACGTCATGCAGGTGGTAGATGTCGATGTTGCCGGAGAACCAGGTGTAGGAGTAGATGATAGCAGCGAAGACGTAGAGACCAAGAAGCACGCGCAGGCAGCCGTGGAGGAGGGGGGGAAGAACCCAGGAGGAGACAAAGATGTTGTTCTTGTCCAAAGGGGTGGTGGAGGCTAGTAAACAATAGACACTGTTCTTTGACAGCGCCATATTGTAACCGAGATCAGAAACGAACAAGGTCTTTGCAGACGACTTGATCTTTACCTATAGTTATCCAAAGACTCAAGGGGCAACCCCGTTTATATCTTAAAGGCGATCGTCCCATGTGGCCCGTCTGTACAGCATCTAAACTTGTTCGTAAACGCGTGGAAAAGGGAATGCTGTACTTGCTTGGCCGTCGGGGTCGCAGATTTGGCCGCATATCAAAAATCACAGGTCTTGCCATCTGAATAGTCAGATTCTGACAGTATCTCATAGCACATTACGGTATTTTGACCCTGAGACCAAGCCATTGGACAGCCAGGCCCGGATAAGGACTTCAGCTACGCCTCTTGGATCTCTCAATTTTAGGGAGTTGGCCGAGCTGGTGGTTGCAGGTATAGTTCAGGCCATTGAACACCGTCTTAATATCTCAGCGATCAGGAGCCAAAGTGTTGTACCCAATGCTTCGGGGTAGCAAATGCGGCTTCGAGTGGCTGGCTCATTGCGGGAGTAAGTCAACATCGAGCCGGTGGAATTAAACTTTTGTGAACGGCGACGCCGAACACAGAGTTCTTTAGCAGTTATGCAAGGGAAGGACTGCAAACCTTGAATACGTCATTCACCGATTTCGTGAATTCGAGATTGCGATATGGGCTCGAAACCATATGGCGGGACGAGCCTCAATCCGCGTCAGACGTGAGGGCCCCAAAGCCCACTACCCTGGGGTACAACATAGAGCAGGGAGCAGCGAAATCTCTTGTTGGAGCCTCCCGACAGGAATGTGAGAATATGGTATGCCATAGCCAGGAAGATGATTGTGGAATCAACCAAAATTGGAGGCTTGCTGGCACTAAAGGCCCGTAAGCTCCGAGGTTGGCAATGAGATGAACCAAGATCGCGGGCTGGTGGCTAGTTGGGCTCGGCATCGCCTCAGCCTCAGACGTAATGTTAGACAGCCCGTCTTCACCGCTCAGAAGCGCTACTACAGCAATCACCCAATCAACTCTTGGAGACACCGATACATTCACCGGTCAGAGCGTCTTGGTAGGGGACCAGCCGGGCGGGCTCGGTGGCATTGATAGAGACACCGCCAGCAACACGCGCTGCAAAAGCTAACGTCTCATTATCTTTCATGGAAGGGGGAACGGGTTTACGAGGATTGAGAATGTCCAAAGCGTAAACAATGATAAAGAAGTACACATATATCGAATGACCCTTGTCGATATTTGATCCAGTGGAAGGACTCAGTCTTCGCGTGAAGCCAAGAGAAACCCTGGTGATAGAGCAAGACAAATAATTTTGCCGTCCATTCCGGTCGGTGGAGAGGCGCCACAAGGAACTCAATTGGCCCGTGATCGTAAATATTAAAGTACGGAAATTCAGGAGATCAACGGCGTCATTATACTCAACGTATGAGCTATGAATCAATCCATAAACCAAGACATAACAAGCAGAATGGTGGATTAATCCACCCATTCTGTTCCCAAAATGGTCTCGTTATGCATGTTAATATTCTCGTTGTGAATGATATGCATGAGCTGCTTTCGCGGGTTGCAGAGAAGTGGCCCTGCTTAACCAGAAACGTGGTCGCGCGAGATAGGCTGATCTCTTTGGTTGTTGGAGATGGTATGCTGCATACGGTATACGCTAGCACTGGGTAGATATTGATATACCCAGTCGATACTCGTCATGGTTCGAACAGCGACATGCCTGCCTACTTGTTAGGTGTGAGGCGGCGGCGTTTGAGTCCTCTTCTCATGATAACGTGTGCTCCAGGCCAATATACGGGGATTTGCCGGCGGGCGGGAGTAGATGAAGAGCGATGGTCTCGCACGTTGATAGCCATGGAAGTCCATGAGAACACTTTTCATTCTGTCGAAACACCTCGGTCTCCGCTCAACAACCGAGACAAGACACATTTATCAACGATGTGTTTTCCTCATGGTTTGATAGGGTGGCCAAGAACATGACGGGGAAAGCAAGTATCTGCATCAATGCTGACCCTGCGCACACGTGGGTGTCCACGTCAAGAGGTTTACCAGCAATGAACAATGAGTACCAATGGTATGGAATGAACATGAGGCATATTCTTTTCCGGACTGTGACCGGCCAGAAGTTATATTCACACTCTGCATCTCTGGGACATGACGGCTGACGAACCTACTTGGTTCAAGTATGCTCGACTAGCCTCTCGTTGTTGATCAGTAAATGCTAGTAGGCGATTGTTATTATTGGCAACACCGTCATCGAGCAGTCAGATACGGATGACAACAAGTACGTGTGAGGTAGAGGGTCGATCTGTCGCGTGCCATGGATTAAGCTCTTTGGGGAAATTGAAGGTTGTGTGGTTGTGGTATGCATCGTATTACCGAGTACTTGACGTTGGCAATGAATGGAATGGACAAGTTTTGACGGATTGAGATGGTGGTTGCGAATATTATTACCTTGTACGCGTCATGACTACCTAAACTTGCCGGTAGCTTGTAGCTAGCACCCCGCGCTTAGAAGCCCCTAGCAACGCTTAGCAATGCCAATTCGGTGCCTATCACGTCGCCTATCAACCTCGCAAGCCTGGGGCCACTAGGCAGCAACGGGCACCAATAGGCACCAATAGGCTATGGGCTAGCTACTTAGTGCAACTAGGAGAGGGCCCCGGCTTCGGCATCACAGCTGTTCCGGCCCCTCACGTGTCGCGCCTCGGTCGGTTTCCACCAACCCTGCAGCGCAGTTCCACTTCCACACCATCCACGATTCTCTCCTCCCCCCCTTAGGACCCAAACCCTCAGATGCTGACCAGCTCCAGGGAAAGTATCGTTGTGCGTGTCGCAACAGTCGCAAAGGTCTCGAACTCCTCATGCTGCCCCTGCATCAGACATCCAATAAAGCCGCCTGACCCTTGCGACGATACTCATGCAGGTAAACAGGGGATCAATTGACAGGCAGGATTCCGGACACTCTGCCTTACGACAAGCGATTTTTCTTTTTCCTCTATCAACCCGAGTGCATGTCCAGGCCCAAGGGTAACCGCCGGATATCACCATCACCTCGTATCCAAGCTGGATGGCTTGGTGCTGTGGCAGTCTGGCAGACGATATCCCACGCCAATTGACTGCGGCCTCCGACATCCTGGTTCGCCCCGAGGTACTCAGTGGATCACTCCACGCATCCCGGCGTTCCGATCACCTGCACCTTGGTGCTTGGACGATTGCGATCGCCTCCAAGTCCATTAAAAACGCAACTTCTGTGACAAGTTCTCAAACACGAAACTGTTGCGGTGCCCAGTCCTTCCAACACAGCCTCAATCGTGCTTCCAAATCATCCCCTGTCTCCTTCTCCTTCTTCCTCTACTGCGAGCCAACACCTATCCGCCCATAACCCGTACGCTGTGTCGATCCTTCGTTGCCGGATGTAAGCAGCATCGCCCGGCCGCTAACCTGTTCTTCTGAACTGCCTCGAGAGGGTGTCATGGCACAGACCCCAACCTTGAAACCTTGGACTCGATATAATACGCTCTGAGTCCAGTCTGCTCAGTCACAACCCCTCGCATCCTGATTCCTGTCCAACCTGTACGTACCTATCCGACCGAGCAGGCGTGTAATTGATCCGAAAGTGGGGTTTCTCTCGAGAGCGGGAAGAAGATTATTGATTTCGGACACAAAGAGTCGGGCGGTAACACCACACACGGCAGACATGAATGTCCCTCGGTCTCGTCAGAAATGGCTGGCCGTCTTCATCGCACTGATGTCGTTCTTGTGCTCGAGAGTGGCGGCCCAGACGATTGCGCCATCGAACAACTCACAAGATCTTCTTCCAATCTCGACCTCTCCAAGATTCACCTTGAATGGCACAGAATTCCCCAATCTTCCCTTGATAGAGATGGCGCCACTGGGTCCTTATGCTCAAATGTCGCATGAAGGCTTTGTCCAAGTCAGGGTAGAAGGACATCTGGTCAATATCGATGCGTCCAACGCCAACGAAATCGCCGACGTGGATCAGTTTTCCTATGTTTCATGTGATCCAGAGGATTATCCAGACAATTTGTCCGCAAGCGAAGTCTTCCGCATTGTGGTAAACTCACCTCGAGCAAGCATTGTCATCCTTTATAGCGAGACCAGTGACCATTGCGTTGCCACAGGCCTGAACACGCTGCCGACCATTGGTGGAATTTTAACAACCACCAACAGCGCGACGGCGTCCAGTTTGGCGGGCTTGAGTCTGACTCAAGCGAGTCCTGGGGTAGCCACAATCCTCCCAGACCTGACCTCTTACACCAATTCCTCTGCCCCTGGCTTCAATGGAAATGGTAGTATCGGGCAATCGCCGACGACCGCGGTTGCCATGATCATTTTGTACTCCATTACTGGCATCATCACCGCGCTATTCGTCGTCATTATCGTTACTGGAGCCATCCGGGCGCACAGACATCCCGAAAGGTACGGGCCTCGAAACATCGCGGGAAGAGGCAGACAGAGTCGCGCAAAAGGCATTGCGCGTGCCATGCTTGAAACCCTCCCAATTGTCAAATTCGGCGATCATCAAGACATCGCCGCTACGAAACCAGCTGAAGGGTCAGACATCGAGATGAATGCCGGAAACGCCACGGCGCCCCATCATGACAATTCAGAGTCGACGAACAAAGCTGTGGCAGGTGATGTCGTCACTTCAGAGTCTGGCAGCGACCGAGCACCGGCGATCATCGCCACCAGTAACCCCGACGGCACTGATGCCGAGGGTCATTTGGGCTGCTCGATATGCACCGAAGATTTCAAGAAGGGAGAGGAAGTGCGTGTGTTGCCTTGTAACCACAAATTCCATCCTGATTGCATTGACCCATGGCTTCTAAACGTTAGCGGGACCTGTCCGCTGTGTCGAATCGACCTGAGACCACAGGCGCAGGAAATGGAAGGGGAGGAACGGAGAGGTTCTACCGCCACAGCGGACCATGATGGCCCATTCCCACCACCGCTAGCTCCTCCTGGGACCGCCGACGCCAACGGTAGCCCACACAGAGGTGGGCGAAGAGAAACGGTGGCCAATCTCCGTCATCTCGCTTCGGGGTCTCGAGATGAGCGCATCGCGGCCTTGAGGCGGTTGCGACAGGAAACCCTTCGATCGAATCGTCCGACAAACGACGAGGAGCGATCCGGCCTAGCAAGGAGATTCCGAGAAAGATTCCGAATTCACACGGAGAGACGTGGGGCGACGACGGAATGAACAGTTGCGAATGTTGGTTGCGGGCTTCACCAGCCTGTGACCACACCTCCATCTTTGAGATGGCGTGGGACGCCGCATGAATTTTGTGGTCGGGAATGATTAAAAAGTTTGGTCTCTTTGGGTGCACTTGACGCAGTGACGCGATGAACATGACTTTTTGGTCTTATGCAAAGAGGAGGGTAGGAATACCAGGGGGTCACGAACGGCGGATACCGCGTTCAGCCGAGTGCTCGATTTCGTGAGCGATTTTGTCTCAGGCTTGTCCATCTAGGAAGGGTTCCCTCGGGGGTTGTGGACTCGCATATATTTGCAGGCTGTACAATGTTTCGTGGATGCACATTCCGGAGTACATTGATCAGAGTCATGATTGGGACTGTCTCTGGGTAACCTGGTAAGGTAGTCCTAGGGCGTTTGTTGGTGTACGATTGACTATCGACTTGTCGACCATATGGTACGGATCTTACGGAGCACCAGATATTTGGAAGATACCGATATATGTATTCAGAATGGAAAGCATCTCTGCGCCCACCGTGACTGATGGGTCATCTTTGCCCCTTGGGCAATTGTCGCACTATGCCCTATACTATGCTCGTAACCCCGTAGACCTACATTTTGCGGACTCCTAACGGGGCGGCCCAAGCGTCCCAGTCCGGACGGAGTTAATATGCCTCACGTAGAGCGATCCTAACACCAATTAGCAGCGGACGAAGAACTTCTTAGGAAATGGTTACAAGATCGCCATCTCGATATTGTGTAGCCAGCCAGCTCATCAAAGGGGAGGTGGAGGGTACGGGGCCCCGTGCCTCCCTCCCATCCACGTACAGAGGTTTACCTTCCTATAGGGGAAGCAAGCATGCGGATGCAACTTTTGTCCCTGTCCTGGTACGAATTTCTTTTTTTTCCCTTTCGCGTTGCTTTTTGACATTGGCTGTGTTTCATGATCTGTGTCTGTCATGGTCTCCCACCAGCGTGTCTACACCACTACTCATACCGCGTGTGATCTCGTCCGTGATATCCCTCGCAGCGGACCATCCCCTGGATGCTCTGGCAGAATCCCGCATCCGCTCCCTATCCATGTCCCGCTCAGACCGGTCATAGTGACCCTCGCCTTCAGCACCGCCACCGGGACCACTGCCCGAGAACCACCCACTTACGCCGGCGGGAATCCAGCCTCCGCCGCCGCCTTCACTGCCGCTAGCACGCCGACGATCATAAGCTTCCGCCGGCGTGTTCGAAACCCCGGTGGCTTCGTCGTAGTCGACATTTTCGAACGACTGCTCACTCCGTGACTTTGTCTTTAGTCCACCACCCATTGCCAATCCGGATCCGGAGCTCGACGGCCGCTTACTATGCCCACCGTTACCCCCACGTCCACTATTCTCGCCTGGAGCAGCGCCGTAGGCAAGGTCCAAGTTCTGCTGCTCGCTATCTAGCATCCTCACCAGCCCCAATAGCCTATCACGTTGTGCGGTGATGAAAGAGGATTTCTCAGCCGTCGACTGGCCCGGGATGTTCTCGAACTGAAAGAGGTTTGGGGGAATGGAGATTGAGGCGGCTTCGGTAGCCGCAGAGCGGTATGTTCCTTGCGGGGAGGTGGACGTAGAAGCCAAGCCTGCAGCGAAGTTCGATACCATACTGTACACTCCTGCAGAAGTTGTGCCTGGTTGAGTAGGGGTATTCGTCCTTGCCCCGGGCATGGCGAAGCGGGAAAGGAGGTCTGATGCGTAGCTTGCGTAACCTCCCACGCCTGCCGCTTGTTGCCGACCCGCTGGCTGTTGTGGACTCTTCTGCCCCAGAATCCTCTCTCGCGCCCATTCAATCGCGATATTCAGATATCCCAACCCCATCTGTTGTAGTTTGTCGTGCGTCTCGCCAATGAACTGATCAATCTGCCTCTCATGGTGGACGATGTACGGTTCCAAATAGTCCAGATAGAATATCTTGGCACCCTGGGTCTGAGGAAGGACGAGGTAGAGAAGGAAGATGAGGCGGAGCCACGAGTAGAAAGGGATCCAGCCTATTATGAAAAGGGTCCAGGATTCGAATAGAAGGGTGAGGGAGAGAATGGTGAAGTATATCAACCAGGGGTGGGTTTGAGCTGGATCATTTGTGCGCAGAGCTTTGTAGGAGAGGTACGCTGGGAGGAGGATCGTGGTGACGGAGCTGTATGAATAGAGCAAGAAGAGGATGTTAGTCGTGTGTTGTAAATGGTGTATGGCGGGGGTTCGCTGCTGTTGTACTCACGCTATGAGGTCTGCTATGACTCCAAACATGGTGCCTGGTAGTGATTGAGCGCCGCTGATGGGAAGGCCAATTGCTCAGATGGTCAAGGAAGGAATTAGATATCTTTGGGACACCCAGCAGGCAGCCAAGTCCGATACAGCATGTGGAGAAAGGTGGCCTCTTTCTTTTGTTCTCGAGGCAACAGATGTCCCGTCCGGCGGATGAGGCCAAAGGTCGGTGTGCCTGATGACGAACGAGCCAGAGAGGACCAGGCTGTGAGAAACTCCGCGGCTGAGCCCAGAGCCCAGCTCAAGCAGCTCAAGCGGGCCCGGCACTCAGCCTCGTCCCTATCGATAAGACGCGGGGTTACTGCACTACCGACTTGCCGAGTACTCAGCCGTAAGTTCTACGTCGGAGTGTACAGACGATATATGCAACTTTAACTTTCTTGAGGCATATAAAGTCCTCATCTTTTCCTTCGCTTTCGTGGGTAGATTCGACTCTAACACACGCAGACACTCCAGGATTCTACGTGACCTGGCAGCAAGTGACTTGTCGTACAGCGCACCCGCTGGTCTGGTTGCCTGCGGCGAAAAAAGAAAAGTCAGTTGACCACCCAGTGCGCTCTTCCTACTGGCTCCTGGTCCAACCCTTTTAACCTTCTCGCCTCGGTTCCCGACTCTCTCGTCAACTGATTGTATTTGTCGAACAGCCGTCCTTGTTGTTTGCTGCAGGTCCCCTTGAACCTACGTGGCATTGAGGCCTTTCCACACCAACCAGCAAAAAGCCGCCCCTTGCTCCCAAACGACGTCAACTTTTTTCGCCGTGCGTTACTCGTAGATCCCGGGGATGCGATAGTCAGTGGTGTGATGTCAATCGGAAAGATCCATCACCTCCTGGCCGTTTGAATATAAATTTACTGCTTTACGTCCATCCTACACCTTCCGCTCCCTTTCGCCGCCAAAAAGGCCATATTTTCCTCAGAACAACGCTCATCTTTATTCGAAATGTGCATCGCAATAATCTCCACCGCACACCCTTCCTATCGGCTAATTCTAATCGACAACCGCGACGAGTATCTGAATCGACCAACCGATGTTGCCGGATGGTGGCCAGATCCTCATTCCCACGTCCTGGGAGGCCGGGATATGCTCCGCGATATCCACGGGACATGGTTAGGGGTGACGAGGACCGGCAAGATTGCTGTCCTGACAAACTACAAGGAAGACACTACCCCGCCTCGAAGTGCCGTCAGCCGTGGCGCCATCATCAAAAAGTTTTTATCCGAAGAAGTCGGTCCTGTGGAGGAGTTTGTCAAAGACGTTGTCAATACTGGCATTGCTAAGGATGCCGGCGGATTCAGCCTTGTGTGTGGCCACATAGGCGAGAAGCTCGCCGTCATTTCCAACCGCGCCGAACACCAAAGTCAGGTTCCTTGGATAGCAGGGGAGGTTGTGCACACAGTTGGCCTCAGCAATGCCGATTTCGCCGACCGATCGTGGAAGAAGGTCACCTTGGGCGAAGAGCTCATGTTAAATACGATCCGTCACAGCGTCGAAAACGAAGAAACAGAAGACCAGCTGATTGAGAGGTTTCTCGATCTGCTAAGCCACGAAACCCTTCCTCGAAACGGCGAACCCGAAGGCGCCGGACTCGAGACGTTTATTCCTGCACTGAGAAACACGATCTACGTCCCGACCCTAGGACGAAAAGACATGGGTTATCTTGCCGATGACGAGAGGGCCGCTGCGAGGAGACACGAGAAAGTCGACATTGTAGGCCACAACACGCCCGTCCGACACCGCTCGCCGTCCATCAACCTTCCATTCCGGGCTCGGCAACTGGGCGTCAGTGGACTGTACGGGACGCAGAAGCAGACCGTCGTGCTTGCTGATCAAGACATGAACGTTCGCTTTTTCGAAAGGACACTATTTGACGAAGAGTCGAACCCGATTCCGCTTGGCGAAGGCGACGTTGATGTGACATTTAAGATCGAAAGGTAACGAAAAGCCGAGGTCCCTGATGAGAGACTATCGGGGCTAGATGTGGACTGTTTGTTTGGGCGTAGAGAACATGACGATGATATTTCGGGCTCCATTTCTAGAGTGCTTTGCAGAAGCAATGCGCGTTCATGTGAAGAGGCCATGCAGATTCCACCACTTTCCTAACTTAGCAGACGCCCAAGGAAGGTATACGGACAACTGTTCGGCGAGCACAACGACATGACAACAGTCGTGCCGGGCCCAACAGCAGACATCGATAAGAGTGAGTCATGAAAAAAGCGCGCTGGGCATCATTTGTCACCACTGCTCATGGACTAAATGTGGTGGGTACACCAGGCCCTTGGACACCCATAAGCGAGGAATAGAATCGTGAGGCTAATGAAGACGCCAGCCCGAGAGTGTACATATATTTACATATATCAGATTTGCCACAGTACAGGTCCCGAGATCATGAACTTGTTGATGCATTGTTCTCGAGTGTTTTGAGTTCCAACCACTTGACGAGTTTCCGCGTCCGAGGTCTCTGCACGGGCGCGTCGAAGAAGAAGCCGCGCTGGAAATCTTCCAGCCTCTCTGCAAGACGGCCCTCGTTCCAACATTGGGTCGGGTCCGTCGGGCCTCTGAGCCAGCTGCTAGCAAAGCCATAGCATTGCTCCGCGTACCACTCTGACACGTCGCTGGCCTCGGCTGCACATGAGAACCCAACGACCAGGATCCATAACCTGATGTCTTCGCCGCCGGCCCAGCCGCATTTTGGTATTTGCGACAGTATGGCCTTCAGCATTGGCGCCATCACCTTGACGGTTTTTGCGCGCCCCGTCACGTTCATCGCAAGTAGGGTCCACATGATGATTGCCGTCCTTAGAGCGTGAACTCTAGCATCTTGCGTTGTCAGTGCCAGCAGCCTGTTTCTGATTGCCATGTTGCGTGTGGTGATCCAGTGAGTGACTTGCATAGCTCGTGACGCCGACATTGAAGAGATGTGTAGGCGACTCTTGACGCTGTACGACTGGACCAACTGCTCGATCACTGCTCTCAGGCCTAATGGCACCGTGGCGGTGTCTCTGTCCAGCAGTGAAATTGCTGTGCCCTCGCTCCGTACAGAGGACAATTCGTGATTCTTCAAATCGAGAACGCTGGCTGGGCCTGGGTCGTAGTCACATTCAAACAGACAAGGTTTGAGCTTGACACAGGCGAGATAGAGATCAGCCATCGCGAGCTGGCCCCGCAAGTTCTCGTCCTGTATGGCCGTGAGCCCACCTTTCTGTTCGAGGAGGTCGACAGCAGCCTGCAGGTGTGTTTTTGCTGCTGACACATCGTCGCGGTAGCACTCGGCTGACGTCAAAAACATGATGCAAATCAGTAACTGCCTTAGCTGTTCGGACGTCTGGAAAGAGGTCACATCAATCCGAGAGCGCAATAATCGAAGCGCGTTGCGCATGTAGTAGCCCTCTTTCCCGATCACCTGTGAGCAGGGAAGGCGATCAATAAACTGGAGTCGAGACGCAGCGGCGCTGAGCAGGCAGTACATAGTGAGCCTGTCCTCGACAACTGTCCGCATGATGCAGTTGACGGCACTTTTGAACGTGTACAGCCCTTGGCGAAGGACCGTCATCTCATTAGGCCATATAGTGGGATGGTAAAAGTAGACATAGTAGTGCAGTAAGCCAGCTACGGCATTGTCGATTTTGACCGAGGCCGTCTCGAAGGGATCTGTCTTGTAGAGGATGGATTGACTGGTTGGAGAGGTGGCATGGCGTGGCTGATCTCTGTCCCTCTGAGCCTGCCTTTTGCGGTGTGTCTCGCGGGCGGCATGAGCCCTGCGTTCGGCCTCGTTCAGTTCGCGATCCTTTTGTGGGCGTTTCGGGTGGCAGTCAACGAACAAGACTCTAACCTTTGGCATGTTGTTGTGCTCAGAAACTGCGTAGGTGAAAACACGGTCTCTTCCAGCTCCCGCTTGTTCACCTTTGGGTATCCTCCAAGAGACGTATATACAAGGCCACCGTATGACTGCTTCGCAGGTTGGAATTGGGCTCGTAGTTGCTCATGCTGAATGTAGTCGTGACAAGAAGCATGTACGACTTCGCTGAACCGGGAAGGTCTCCCTTTTCTGCACAACCCTCCACTTATCGTGCCGACATTGCCACATCTGTTGTCCCAAGCTTTGACTTCCTGAGTCAGCGGACGTTGGTGAGTGATTGGCGACATGTAGGCAGGCCGGCTCGGGCCAAGCTGGCCAAGAGATGTGCCTCGTACAGGTGCCGTATCCCCAGCGAATGGCGGAGTTCTGCTCAAGTCCTCGAATCCGAGAATCCACTTACGTCGTGGGGTTTTCCGAGGAGATTCTCCAAAAGAGTTGTAGTTAGACTAATAACCGTGGGAAACCAAGAAGGGGGAAAAGTACCCAGCTGATCCTGTGCCCAAGGAAGTGAGCAAAAGCTACCCTCACAAATGTAACTCGGCCAGCCTTGTTTACACAATCTGTCCCCCTCCTGCTTTCAGTTTCCCATAGACCACTGCTTCACTTCTAAAATGGCCGTAGCTTCGTTCCGGATGAACTTGAGAGCTTTCAACAACAGAGTAGGCCCAACAGAGATGCGGCTAACGCCAGCCTGCTTCAGGACCTCGATAGTACAGCCTTGAGCAAGCACGGCCAATTTCCCGTCCAGCCTGCTCGCCATTTCTCTCACCTCTTGTTCTGTGATCACTTTCTTCCTCACACCCCAGACGAATACCGTCGTAGCACCTGCTTCTAGATATGCTCGACCTCGCTCCACGACATCGTCAACCGTCCCATCGAACCCCAAGACATCCGTGCGAGCGTTGACCACGAAATCGGGGACCCCTGCTTCCCTGGCTGCTCGAACGGCAGCCTCGATTCGACTCTTTGCTTCGTCGAGCGGTCTCAGTTTTGGTGGTTGGAAGCTGTTGTCGACATCCTCGATGTTGCAGCCTACCACTCCTATCTCGATAGCCTGCCTGACTGCTTCTGCAGGGTCGGCGTACCCGTCCTGCAAATCCGCCGTCAGTGGCAGTGTATCGATCTTGCCAGCATTGCGTAAGCCCGTAGCCACCCTGCGCACTCCAGCTAGATTGTCGCTGAGAGACATGGTGTTTTCATCCTCAACGCCAATACTGGCCGCAATCGCGAAAGAAGCAGTTGCCACAGCCTTGGTTGAGGGCAGAGAGGCTATCTCTGAGGCGGTACAGGCATCGTAGACGTTTGTCAGGATCAGAGGCTGGCCTGGGACATGAAGAGATTTGAGCTGTCGAGCGAGCTGGTTGAGCTCTTTAGGAGACGTTGCCATGGTAGTAGAGACGGTGAAGTGAGAGTGTTGTTCCCGTGCCGCAATCGCCAAAGCAAGGAGTACGGTCCACGGACTGAGGATGAGAAGAGGAAGTTAGGCTGGGTAGAATTGTGAGAGATGTGATTCTGCCATGTCACGACTCACTTCAGTGCTCACCCCGCCCTGGTTTGATGCCGCCCTGTCCGCCCTAAGCATTGGTTAGTTTACGCAGCCTAGGTCTGTGCCTCCGCAATCGTATTTCTTTCGCTAGAGCCTGCAGTGCATGGCTGTTGGCATCTCCACAGAAATTAGGCAGGAAGAGTCTCCGTGGCCCAGGCGATGAAAATCAAGCGGAGGAGTCGGCCGGTCGCACGCGAGATCTCGTATGACGAGCTCTTACAACTTGTCACAGCAACGTCCATCGGCCCACAAGCGAAGGGTGCAGGGACTCCTGAATGGAATTCCCCGCGTGTTCTTTGGCCTTACATAGAGCTAGTCAATATCCGAGTCCGTCGCACATCCAATGCGTGACCCAGAGATGGTTGCGCGTCCGACTCACGACTCCACATGCGACCACACAATGATGGGAAAGAAACCACAAGCCCTGACAAATATGGAGACACAACTGAGTACAGAACGAACGACATCCGAGAGACACTGAAAAAAAAAACCCCCGGTGTGGAAGTATTGATGCCCCTTTTTGCCCAATGTACTTTTCCCATCCATCCAGATTTTTTGATAACAGCGGCTGGAATATAGCAATGACAGCCGATGATGCAATGCAGCCCTGCTTGTCCCCCCCCTCACACATAATCCTCCCTACCACAATTCACAGACAGGCTCTTTATTCTCACAGTGGAAACTCTCCCTGAAGTCCCTGGAGTTGGCCATGGTTCCCAAAATCCTGGCAAACTTCGGTGCATGGGGATCCAGGTAGATCCGTTGAATGGCAGTTTCCTTCCTCGTCTTCCCGCACCACCAATTGGCGTAGTTGACGAAGAACAACTGTTCCTGTGTGAAGAATTCCAGACCCGGAAGGTCCTGGTTTGGCTTTTCCGCCGCCCGCTTCTTCCATGCTGCAAATGCTGCAGAGAGACCTCCTGCATCTGCGATATTTTCGCCCAGAGTCAGTCGGCCATTGACATGCAACGGTTTATCATCTGGCCCTGGTACAGTGAAGTTGGAGTACTGCTCGACGAAACACTCTGCGCGCTTTTTGAAATTCTGGATCGTCTTTTCGGTCCACCAGTCGGTGAAATTGCCGTTCTGGTCGTAATGGCGTCCGGTTGAGTCGAATGCGTGGGAGAGCTCGTGGCCCGAAACGGAGCCGAAGGCGCCGTAGCTGAGATACTGCGGGACATCGACGTCAAAGACGGGGAACTGCTGGATTTAGCTGCCGAATGCGAATCTCACTCCGTTAGCTCGACTGACCTGCATGATTCCTGCTGGGAAAACGATCTCGTTGCCGGGAGGATTGTAGTCTGCAGATCAGTATGGTCCCAAAAAAAAGGCAGAGGGAAAGGGCAAGCACATACATGCATTCACTGTGGGAACAGTCATATCCCTGAGACATTGTCAGCACTTTGCAACCAGGCATGAAGACAAGAAGCTGCGACGAACCATTGGTTCCTATCCACAGGTTTACCGAGGGCAGCCCACTCGCGAGCGAGCTCGTTACGGATGATTGACACTGCATTGCCAAAGTATGTCGAGGAAGTGATATTGACCGGATCGTAGTATTTCTTCAGGCTTACGGGATCCATAATATTGGGACTCTGCAGACGGAAACCTCAGTATGGTGCCAACCGTTGATCGCCCTCGGAACTTGACATACCTTATCTGGATATCCAATTTTTTGGACAATATTGTGGACCTTGGAGATGGCTAACTCAATCACTTCCTTCTCCATCCACTCAGTAACCTTGAGCTTTTCAATGAACTGGTCCTTGATATCGGAGACAATTTGGTCGCCAAATTGCTTTGCTTTTGCGGAGAACGCCTTCTCAACGAAGAAGCGGCTCAGAATCCAGCCGACCCCGAAGTCGACGTGGGAGACACACGTCCTCCATCGTTCCGGCTTTGTATCTGGATCCTAGATCACGTCAACACTAGAAGACGAGGATCGGAAGAAGCGGAGTACCTTGCCCGCCAACTCGTTCGAAAACCGCTTGAGGGGTTCAACTGCATCGGCTTCAATGAAACTGGCATATGACTGGATCGCCTTCCAGATGAAGTACGAGTGGAGGGTCTCTTTTGGAGTGTCAGTCAGCAGTTTACTAAGATCCTTCATATATTGTGGCGCCATGACGATGACTCGATCTAGGTTGTAGTCCTTGGGAACGAGACTGTCGAGGATTTGCGACAGCTTCAATTGTGGAGTTAGAGTGTCTGCATCGGCCAGTGACATGGGGTTGTAGTATTTCTATCCAATATGTCAGTGAGTCGGGATGAGAAAAGAAGCACTTCCGCTCACCGTAACGTCGTTGCGGTCTTCAGCATCTGGTGAGGCGTTCGCAAGCTTTCTCTCAAATTCTACCAAAGCATGAGCGTCCACCGCAGCCGTAGCAGCATTCTCGCGGAGAGCTGAGAGAACTTGCGAAGCCGTATCTCTATACTTCTTCACGAGATTTGCGTCTTCATACATCTCCTTCGCAGGTAAACCGATACTCCATGGAGCTGAAATAGAGACGGCCACGGTGTCCGGATCTTTGTCGTCGGCACCAGTGTCAGCGGATATCAAAGACGGCATCCCAGACTTGAGCATGAATGAGATCGTCGAAGAAAGGTCGCCAGACGAGAAATGAGTCGAAGTGTCGTTGAGTATCTCGACCAACGGGGCAACACCGAGTTTCTTGATGGTGTCCTCGTCCAAACAGGCGTCATAGGCAGCCTTGAGCTTGTCAAAATTCTGCTTGTCAACTGACCCAGTGGCACTATCTAGAACGGCAGGCGAGAAGTAGGAATGCTGCAGCACTTATAAGCATTCTTTCAAAATCATCAACTCGATACCATAGGCCTACCGCGGACGATCCCGGATACGGAGCTTCCAGAATGTGACGGAGCAACATCTGAGAATTCTCAGCCATGATGGTGCCAGTGAAGGCGTCGCCCTGGTCTGGGCGTAGATCGTGGCGGTCCCGCCATCCTCCGCAAACGAGTTCCTCAAAATCGGTGCACGGGTCGAGGGTCTTGTAGTCGGGCGACAAGTTATAAAGCAGCTCGGAAGAGGCATGAACACACGCAGGTGTGAGGCAGATATCAGCTCTGCTCTGTCCTAAGTCCTTCCCGTCCTCTTTGGCTTGTCAACGACCAAACGGATTGTCCATCAACTTCACGGAGAGACTCACCATTAAAACAGTCAGGATGGGGCCTGCGCCCAAACCAGAGAGTAGGCCTTCCATCATCCCTCACGGCATAGTAGCCAAAGACAAGTCCTATGAGGAAGAGGACCAAGAATAGCACAAAGGGAAGCCTGTGGGAGGGTTTCGAATAGCGACGAGCGTATCTGTCACGGGGAGCTGGTGCATTGCTTTCTTCATCTCGCAGTGGCGATGACTTCTCTCCAATGCTGTCGCCGCTACTCAACAATGAGTGACGGTCCATCGTGGCAAGGGAGTGATGCATAGGATGATGGGCGTGGAAGGAGGATGGTGAGATGAGGTGAAGTTGGAGGTAGCCTGTTTGGTGGTGGCGTGTTGGCGTCGTGGTTGCTGTCCAACGCGTGAGTTGGTTACAGGGTAGTGCGACTTTGATTGGGGGGCTGTGACGCCTGTGGCAGGCCGGCAGCCTAATGTTTGCGATTAGGCATCCCCCGCGCTCACCTTCGAGGTTCCCCGGGGCGGGGGCAGCTGCTGAGTTGGTAGGCGCAACATAGCTGCTTGACTAGCCAAGGTAACCTGCCCGAAGATACGAGGTAGTGGGCATCAGTTAATCCGGAAGTGCCGAGAAGGCCACGCCAGGGGCCAAACAGGGGCTCCTCAGGCTTCAGCTCCCAACTTGATAGGTACCTTGTACTCGGTATGGAGCATTTACTACAAAGACGTCAAGATCCCGTGCGTGGCACATTATCTGTATCGGATGTAGTTGCTGAACTTCTGATTATGGCAGATATTATTCGAGTGATTCTAGTCATTTTGTCCACGGTCGATTATAGGAATCTATTTCTTCGCAAAAGAAGCGTTTTTGGATCAAATTTGCTCGCTGGGAACATGTCTGTATTGGTCACGAATGTTATGAACGGGCTCGGCGTTGACGTGCACCAACCAGTCAAGAGAAATCGTTACGCATTCTTTGCTAAGGAGGGAGTATTCGACAGGAGACCAAGCTGACCAAGCTTGCCAGTTATAGCCGGTGTGTTGACATCGTAGAGGTACTCACCACAGTAAGCTCCTCCCATGTCGTCTGCACAACATTTTGGTTCTGCCACTCCCAACGCTCTGTCTACGATGCGTAGATGATGTCAAGCCTCAAAGGGGAGAGCCATTGGCAATTGAGTTGTTGCGCAAAGACCCTGAAACAAGAGGAGTGAAGTCCACATTCGCAGCGGACTCTTAATATCTCGGAGGATCGGACGATGGAGAGTCGGATGGTCGTGTTCCCACTCCTCATTGAGGTCGCTCCGTGTGCCGCTGGAGCGCAGTATGAATGCATATATAATAATAACAAGACAAGCTCGCCACGGGTAAGGTGGATAGATAGGCGCTCGTTAGAAAGGTCGAGACAATAGAAAACATCCCAAAGAAGCCGATCGCGCAAATTACCTAAACACCGAAATCTCGTAAAACAGACATTAATTTACGCTCTACTTACCATTACCATTCATCCTGGCTCGCGTCGTGATCAGAGACATGCCTTCGAATAGAGCCGCATATCTAACGTCCGCGAAATCAACTCCTCTCCAGGTCAAGTCCACCCCCTACACAAAGCCAGGCGCTCTGGAGATCGTGATCCAGAGTCACGCCGCGGCAATCAACCCGCTTGATCACATCAAGCAGAGCATGGGCGACCTGCTCTTCAACTGGGTAAAATACCCAGCTATCCTGGGAAGCGACGTGGTGGGCGAAGTGGTTGAGGTCGAAAAGGACGTCGCGTGGTTCAAGGCCGGAGATCGTGTCCGTCGGCCACGCCATTGGGCAGGCGAAGAAGCACAACTTTGCTTCACACTGCGGGTTCCAGAAATACACCGTCCTTCTGACGCACATGGTGTCACATATTCCAGACACAATCCCTGATGTGGATGCGGCCGTGACTCCGCTCAGGCTCTCCACTGCAGCGTGTGGGCTGTTCCAGACGGACCAGCTCGCCATCCAACTTCCCTCGGTGCCGGCCGCAAAACCCACGGGCAAGACTCTGCTTGTGTGGGGGGGGATCGACGAGCGTAGGTTGTAACGCGATCCAGCTCGCCATCGCGGCCGGATACGAGGTCATCACCACTGCCTCACCGCGGACCTTTGAGCTCGTCAAGCGTCTCGGTGCAATGAAAGTGTTCGACTACAGGAGCCCAACGGTGGCAGAGGACATCAAGAAGGCGTTCAAAGGGAGAATTGCAGCTGGGGCGCTGTCAATCGGCCAAGGCGCGGCGGAAAAATGCCTGGACATTCTCGCCACTTGCAAAGGGAACAAGTTCCTCTCCATGGCCAGCTACCCCTTTCCCCAGACGCCTCCTGAGCGCTTCATCGTGCCCCAGATCACCTTCCACTATATCACGTCACTGATATTTCTGTGGATCAAGGCCACAAGGCACGGCATCCGGAGCAAGTGCATCTTCGGCGATACGTTGGTTGACAATGAAATCGGGCCTGCAATGTACGAGTACTTTCTCCCCGAAGTTTTGGCCAAAGAGTCGTTTGTTGCAGCACCGAATTGTGATGTCGTAGGTCACGGGCTGGAGAGCATAGAGCATGCTATGGACCTACACAAGAAGGGTGCCAGTGCGGAGAAGATTGTGGTGACATTCTGAGTGATCTGAGTGTTGTCGAGTTTCACGCGTCTCTGATAATTTATACATGGCTTGCTACCACTGGTTCAGGGCTTGATTTGGGACCTCCTTTGGCGTGTAGACGTGGGACGGAGTGAGGACCAAGGCCATCAAAATTGTGAGTGGTAAAAAGATGGAAACTTAGCCGAGCCCCTATCCATCGCCGCCATCCTACTCCATACCACGTACCTTGCCCGTGCTTTGTAGACTCAAGCAACACCCACCACGAGTCTCAACAACACCTATCGATGCCGATCAGACAGACTTCGACCCCCCTGCCAAAGCACTGGCCCAAAGACATCATCTATATCGACACACTCCACATCCCATCTCCTCTCTCCCGAGAACTCCTTCACTCAACCGCACCCTTCCCTCCTTCCGTTTCACTCCCCATTATTCCTCTCCCTTCACCCCCATCTCCATCTCATCTCGTACAAATAAAACCCATCAACGACCCGACTCACCCAGCATACACCCAACACGGTCTCTTTGCCGCGCGTGCTCTAGCCCCGTCTTCATTTATAATCCTCTACCTTGGCACGCTTCACTCGTCCACCACCACGGACCCAACGTCAAACTACGACCTCAGTCTCGACCGGGAGCTTGACCTGTCGATCGACGCCTCGAAACGCGGCAATGAAGCGCGCTTCATCAACGACTACCGCGGCATTCGCCCCGAGGGTCCCAACGCCGAGTTCAAGGACTGTTTACTCGAGGTCACCAAGGGGAAGAAGTGGGAGAGGAGGATCGGTGTGTTCGTGCTGAGTCAGGGGAGGGCCAAGAAGGATGGAGCGAAGAGGGCGAGAGGGATCGCAAAGGGGGAGGAGATTGTGGTTAGCTACGGGAAGGGCTTTTGGAGGGCGAGGCTTGCTGAGGAAACGAGTCAATCGACATCGAACGACGATGTGACGGAGGATGAGCATGGCTGAGAGTCGCCGGAAAGCAGCAAGAACTGTCCCTTGGGACCACGGGCGAGTCTCTGTGATGGCATAGTGCTTGGAAGATTCGCCCTCTGCATCACTTATGTCACTCGACGATTTTCGACTGCCAGAGACGCTCCTTCTCAAACCTGCGCCGAGTCATTCGCCAATCGAAACTGGTTGCTGAGAGTTGCTGCGACTTCACGTCCGTCAATTTCCGACGGTCCTCATCGATGACTTTGTCAATGGAGTCACTATGCGCTAGGTATGTCCTCGAATCCTCGCGCCTGTCTAACATTTGACTCTCTTCTCGGGGCCGGCCACATGACACCCCAAACGGCTGATTTTTATTTCTACTCGCATGAGACTATCGGAACTCCTTCCGTCGTCTCACTCTCACTTTGGCTCCCATCGGCGGGACATGGTTCGGTCCCGCCCAATAACACTCAGGCCTAACGCCCTTACCATTCCAATTCCCTCCAATCCCACCTTCCATGGCCATCTGTATCTCATACCGTGAGAGCAAGTACGCGAGTAACAGCTTCAGCTCCTGCGCAGCGAAGAATCTTCCGGGACACGCGTGCCGACCGTGTCCGAACCCGAGGTACGAGGGCGAGGTGGCGATGAAGGAGAGGTGTGCTTTATCTAGGTACTCCTTCTCTCGATCTGCCTTGTCTCTATCGCCATCACTGGCACCAGTGGAGATTTTATCTTTCAACTCCACAAACCGAAAGGGCTTGTATTTACCTGCCCCGGCATAAAGTTTTTCGTCATTATGGCATCCCCAACTGTGTGTGGCCACCATACATCCCTCAGGCAGATGTGTACCATCGGGTGTCGTGATACCTCCGGGGGCAACGACCTTCATGTTCACACCTACGCCGATGATGCTCGCGCGACGCGAACTTTCCCGTAGCGCCGAGTCGAGGTAGTGCATTTTGGCGATGCCCGTGCGCGACCACATCCTTGCCGCCGGTCCAGATGCTGCATCTTGCTCCATGGTGTCCAGAGCCTCCTTCCGCAGCGTTTCCAGCACGCGTTCATTTAGTGGTGCGGCAAGGATGTCCAGTAAGGCGTTGGTCCCAATGAAACTGGTAGTATGAACGGATGCGAAGTTCACATGCAGAAGGCGCGCACATATAATCCGCGGATCCGTTTCGTCCGGCGAAAGATACGATTTGGTGAGCGAGCGGGTTAAGAGCCATTGGAGGAAGTCGTTCTTCACTGTGTCCCCGTTCTGCTCCGTTTCGTGATCTTTGTGCACGGACTTGGCATCGCTCGCAGTTTCTTGCTGGAGGCGCTGACGCCGGAGAATCTCAGGTGTGAGGATTTCGGTGTACTCACGAGTATGTTTACGATTGGGAGACGTCACTATCGGCGCGACAAGAGAGCGAATGAAGCCAGGGAGAAGACGTAATATTGTTGCGGAGAAGGCGATGTCTTCTGCAAAACCAATTGCGTTCTTGAGGTATCGCTCGTCACGGCCTGAGATACATTGCAGATTAGCATTTTGGATCCCGAGCACCGCCAATTTGGAGGCTATTTCCTCTGAGGAGAGGCGATGTGGCACAATTCACGGAGCCTCCACCTAGGGCTATCTCCCATACCAGAGCCCATACGGCACACTGCCTCCTCGTTACCTAGCTCCAGAATCACCCATTCGAGGAGATGTAGCGGATGTACTCACAGAGCGGTAGGCCCACAAAGACCCTGTTAGAGATCCTAGCTATAATCTTGGTGAGACTGTCAAAGAGTACCACGGTCTTCCAACCTTCAGCATCGGAGTAGAATTCGAAATCGGGATCGGCTTCGCTACCCCAGATGTGATCCACAGCGGCCGCCAACTCATCACACACTTCGGGCGTCACGTTGAAGACTTGCCGGGTCAACTCCGACTTGATGACGTCTGGCATGTGACAAGAGACTTGTCAGGAATGTTCAAGAGATGTCTTTATTCTAGATCAAAGAACCGGAAGAGCAGAAGGGGAGAGAGAAGACGACGCACCGAAATGGACAGTCGGATCCATAATCTCGGGTTTCGGGAAGGTATATCGGGTCTGCAAGATATGTTTGTGCGCGCCATTGACGCTGAGGACATTGTCGGGCTGGGCGATCAGCCAGGGTGTGTTTGAAGGCGGAAGGAGAACGACCTCTCCGTCGAGGGTGGCAAGGATGCACGCCTTGTTGTGGCGAGCGAACTGTTCGGAGAGCGTGGTTAGGTTTGTGACTGGGGTGGTAAATATATGGGCCTAGGAGGGCTGAAGAGGGTGGGATAGGCCTGAAAAGGGGAAATTAAAGGGGGACGGGTATCAAAACCAAGGAAATAATATGAAATAATGTCGTGATTTCCTATCTTCTCTTCTGTCCTTGTCTCTACTTTCGCTCGTATATCGTCCGAGAATAACATTCCCTCCAAAACAAACGAAGGAAAGCAAACGGGAGAAAGGCATTAAAGCCTTAACAAGAGGGGTGGAGGGAAACATACATACCTGATCATACGCCCTCCTGAGGGCCTCCTCATAGTTAAGCAAACACCACAGCCTGGTCCGCAGGTCGCGCAGGACCCACGCCTTCTCGTTACGCGCGACCCACGGCAGATCCGGCGGCAGGGGTCCTAACCGACTGTTCCGCCGTAGCAGCAGGAGGAGGAGGCGCAAGATGAGAATGAAAGCCACGCACGCGAGAACCACGATGGCCAGCGGACTCAGCGTGCTGCTTGAAATGGATTTGAATTTGGCTAGGGAATTGGAGAGGCTGGCGGCAAGGGACGAAGAGGAGGAGGTGAGGGTGGACGAAGAGGAAGTGGAAGAGGAAGACATGTCTGTGGTTCACTCCCCGACTATATCTGATCAATGAGAATGAGTGGGAATTCAATGGGCAGAGGTGCCGGAGGGAGAGAGGAAAGGAGAGAACGAGAGAGATGAATATGAGAGAAAGAGAGAGAGAGAGAGAGGTTCTGTCCTTGTCTATCTCTGGTTGCTGTCTCTTCCCCACGTGCCCACACTGAAATGTAATCCACAATCCACAGCTGGTGACATCAAAATCTCGTTGGTGCGACCCAATAAGAAACCGCCACACACCAGAGACGCACTCGACCAAGCCGTGGGCCAGACAGAGCAGAGCAGTAAGCGATCTTACCATGCATCTCTTTGCTGTCGGCAGTTTAGCTAGTGGCCTGAGTCTGATACAGTCTCAACGCACACGATGCAAGCGACTGACCAAGCCCTAAGTGGTTGGCATTCCCTGGCTTCCACCACGGATCGCGATATCATTATCTAGACATGTAAGTGCCTCGTCCATCGGTTACCAGAATGCACATCTAGATCAAGTATACAAGGGCGAGGATCCCCGTCACCCAACAGTATCTTTGTCTCAGTGGTGAGAAAACTTGACCCGTCCACCTGGATCGATTGCGCCGCCTCGTTCCATACATCCCAGCATCGAGGCTGGAGCACATGGTCCCACCATAAGAAATGTGACATCAGCGTCTGGAACAGAATCCAGTCCAATAGTCGGCGGTCCTCTCGCAAGCTTCGTCCCAGCTGCTCGACGTACCATTCCCGATGGACTGTCTCCGAGGAGGCCATAGTGCCCATTGTCAGGCACCAGATTGTGAGCTCGCATTCCGCCTGAGCTTTCAGCATTCCTCCAGTGAAGAGCAGTTCCAGTGCTTTTCGCAGGTCGTACGCAAGTTGCGACTTGACGCTCACGGATTCGCCGAGCGGGAAAAGAACCAAGTCGCTGTAAATCAGTGCAGCAAGGCGGACCATATTGTAGAGAGAGTCGTCGTGTAAGGGCAGCAGATCAGGCGGCGGGTCGAGCGAGCACAGCTGGTGTTGCACAGCATTCCTGACCGTACATATATCCCGGATCGTGGGTGCAGTGGGGACCCTCCGCTGATACAGATCGATGGCCAGCGTGGCTCTGCAGGCCAACATTAGAAGTCGTAAAAGTTGAGCATTTTTCACACAACAGAAGCCTCGGCCCATCACCAGAGACAGTTGAAAGGCATGAGGATCGAGTACAAGGTCGTTGAATGCTTCGAAGGCGTAGTGCAGGTTTTTGGGCCACGGCCAGAGAGGGCGGACGCCGAGTCGAGACGAGACAAACGTGTCGGCACTTGAGGGCGTCGGTTAGTACGACAGAATTACTGCATGCTGATAGGGGCGAGGGTGGAACCTACAAACTGAACACATGCAAGTGATCAGGGGTCGAGAGTCCATCCAGACCACCCAAAGGCTCGAGGACACGGTATAATCGCTGGATCTGTTGGATTCGGCCGGGCGTCAGTTCCATGTTATTAAAAAGGTGTAAATTTTGGGCTGTGGCCATCGGCGAAAGAGGATACTTTGATGGGGCCTCCTCGTGGACCCCAGCGGGCCATGTCACCAAAAGCAGGGCCAGAACTATAGTCTCCCAGGGCGGCGACGGATTCTTCTGTAGAATGCCTCCAACGGCCTCTAGAGCTTTCCGCTCATGGTACGATATTGCTTGCGTTACCAGTGACCGAGACTGGTGACCTGCCGGGAGTAGCCGCAGTTTGTGTCCCGCGGCATTGGCAATCTGTGCATGAAGAATGAAGGGATTCTCCCGAGCGCTTCTCCGTCTCATGGCCGCAAATCGTTGAGCGGTCTGCGGGTCCTGATTCAACACGGCAGGCCAGACGAAGCGGTAGGCTGTAAGATCGGGACAGAATCAGCAATGGCGACAGATCTATAGAATCCAACCCGCAATCGACCGCAAAAGAGGCCAGACACGGCATAGCTTCGCATTGAGCAAATGTCAATCGAGTGCCGGGAGGTTACGACTCACAATGGTCCAGAATATCGTAGATGAAAGGAGGTAAGCCACCAATTGAGGCAGTGTCGAAGGGGTCGTGATTACCCTGCCCTAGGGGAATTGTGGAGGTCAAGGACTTTGACGAGAAAGACGGCGGTAGGACAGTGTGTTGAGGTTCCGGAGTCTTGGGCCGTACGGCCAGATTCTGTGTGGCAACTGGGGGCGCCAGACCATCGTCATCTTGTTGAACTGCATCAACTCGGCGACGGCTAGGTTTCTTCGAGGAGCGGCTTCTCGAGGAGGGAGCGCCGTCGCCTGTCTGTGGGACGGGGCGCTTGAGTCTAGAGTTCCGAGCTGCGTGAGCTCGACGATCGGCGTCTTGGAGCTCTTTCTCCCTCTGCGAGCGGGGTTTGGAAGATAGAGATTGATTGAGGAACAGAAACTCTCTCTCAGGGTCGGAAGCCATGCGGATAGATCTTGTGTGAGAAGTCCGTCATGACGACGGGAGTTATTTGAATCGTCCACAACACTGCCATTCACCACGAAAGGGAGGCAGAAATGTGGGATCTGAGGAGCACATGACCCTGGCTCTAAGCGATGAGGCTATTTTGAAAATGGAGTCTGCAGAAGGCCAAAGGTAAAATGGATGAGCAGAGCGAAAGCTTTGCTAGCGAGGTGCAATTCTGCCGGGGGTCGGAGCAAATGCTGAAAATTGCCTTTGCGGCAGCTTGGATAATCAATCGGCCAGGGCCACCAGGGCCACCATGGCTTAGACTTCTACTTCTCGCCCTTTGGTTGCTAGGACCTTCCCAGTCGCCATAGGGTAAGTAAGAAATGAGTCAGCGACGGCCGTTTCCCTTTCATTGGAGCGACGGCAACCGAGCTGTTGTTTCCGTTGGGTAATCTCAGATCATTACTGATCCGTACTCCACCGCCCCTCAGCAGTCCCTATAGAGGGTAGAGGTTCCGTATCATGTCCAAGTGAAAAGTTCGTACGCTGTCTCATCAAAGAGCGAACTCTGCAGTGGCGAGCCAATTGGACGATGAATATAAAGTTGCGGAGTCGAGGCTGTCAAACTGCCATAGGACAAAAATACCCTGTACATGTGGAGTGTGCGTATACACCCAGTGTGCGAAAAGACACGTAATCACCCGTTCGGATCGCTTGCTCCCCAGCTCGCTCTTGAGCTTGGCACCCGCCCCTCGTGAAGCCCAAGGAAGATGATGCAGTCGCTGTAAACGAGGGGAGGCGGTGACGATGAAAAGATGGGACAATGCGGTCGGGCTGCAGAAGAGCGAAAATACTCGAAATAGTAATGGGCCCCTTCTTTTTTCCCTCGAGGTGGACAGCCAACCTTTAAGCAAGGGTCTCTGGCATCCTGCTGTGCGAAGGGAACAAATTGGTGTTCTTGAGTTGCGCCTCACGCAACTCGGAATCGTCCCATATACAAGTCTGGCAGCCACCACACGCCACATCCTTGAATACGCAGAACCGAGATACGTGTCCAACCCGGTCGAGCGTATCGTGCGAGTGTCCCTTTGCCTCGCAAATCCTTGCCATATTACTTGGTGCGTCTGCGATTCAGATCCTGAATTGGCCATATTTAGATCCGCCTAATGGACGATGCTTGGGGCCTTTATTGTTCCATATGTTTAGGACTCTTGCACCATACCGATCTCTGGTGCGCATTGTTGGCGCACGAAGCCTCCAGGAAGAATATCAATCCCTGGCATTGTCCTTTCGATTCGTGATCTCCTCGGCTACAGGTGAAGCCCGGTCGTCCCCTCAAAATTTGGCGTGATCCCGACATCCTTGCAGTTATCTTGATATTAAAGTTCGAGGCCGGTCGGTTTGACCGAGATCTCGGGTGCGAAACTGATCAGCTGCTAGTTCCACCCAAGCAAATTGGAACAACGGCGTCGCACCCGACATGTGGACGGACATGCACGCAGACGAAGTGCACGTCAGGATTCGTGAGTCCCGAGAATGGTCCAACATTTCTTTGGACCGGCTTCAGGATCCTCAGGTTCTGCGTCGCTTATACCCTTTCATGATTGGGAATTCAACGCAACCATCTCACTAACGACTCCATAAGGAGTCTTCTGTCCACAGGTTTGGCAATATAGTCGTTCATGCCTTCAGCGAGGTACGCTTCTTCGTCTCCTTTCAACGCATTCGCAGTCATCGCGATAATGGGGACCACATGGCCAGCTTCTCGAATCCTCCTTGTGGCGGTTAGACCGTCCATCACGGGCATGGAAATGTCCATCAAAACCAGGCTGTAAGCTAGAGGCTTTTGGGTTACCATCCTCACCCCCTCCGCACCGTCAGCAGCCACATCCACTTTCTCAAAGCCAAAGCTGCGCAATAGACGAACCATGATGGTTTGATTTATGGCGTTATCTTCGACGAGAAGTATGTGCTTTGTTTGTGCCAACTTCTTCAGATCCGCATCCGGCACTGCTTTGGCGAGTGGTTTAACTGGTGAGACTTCTAGTTTGTTGACCTTGGATGTGAAATAGAATATGCTTCCCTGTTGCTCTGGATTCCGCATATAACCGACTACGCCACCCATCAGTTCGGCCAGACTTTTGCAGATGGAAAGACCAAGTCCTGTGCCCTTGTATCTCTTGGTCGAAGAGGTGTCCAGTTGGGCGAAGGGGGTGAATAAAACGTTCTCCGCCTCAGGGGTTACCCCAATACCCGAATCGATCACTTCTGTTTTTATGTC
Source organism: Cladophialophora bantiana CBS 173.52 (assembly GCF_000835475.1). Lineage (NCBI taxonomy): Eukaryota > Fungi > Ascomycota > Eurotiomycetes > Chaetothyriales > Herpotrichiellaceae > Cladophialophora > Cladophialophora bantiana. The sequence goes on from NW_015971579.1 coordinate 2,000,786, forward strand.
ATAGGATGCTTCGTCCTCATGGGTGAGGGCGACTTTGACGCGCACGTACCCTCTATCGGTGAACTTAATTGCATTTGACACCAGGTTTTGCAAGATCTGACGATACCGAAGAGGATCTCCCTGGGCGAAGGTCGGGAGGTGAGGATCGAGGTCGATTTCAAATCTCAAATTCTCTGAAGACCCGATGTTGAAACACCGTCGTACTGCGGCTACAATTTCCGCGATGTTCATGACCTCTTTGTTGAGTGAGAATGAACCAGAGCTGAGCTTGGAGTAGTCGAGGATGTCATTGATGACCTGCAGCAGGATGGCCCCCGATTCATCGACAATGTTGGCCAGCTCTTTCTGTTCCTCGGTGAGTCCCGTGTCGATCAGTAGCGACAAGGCAGAGAGCATCCCGTGCATCGGGGTTCTAATTTCGTGGCTCATGTTAGCCAAGAAGTCGGACTTCATTTTGGATGCCTCTTCGTAAGCAGCAATCAGCCGCGCTTCTCCCGCCTTTCGTTCTGTTAAATCTCTCGTGATCTTGCTATAGCCAGTCAAAACGCCGTCGCGGTAGACAGGAGCGATGATGACGTTCGCCCAAAACCTGGACCCGTCCTTTTTGACACGCCAGCCTTCATCTTCCACCTTTCCCTCTCGAAGGGCTACTTCCAGCTCCTTTTCTGGTTTCCGAGCCTTTCGATCCTCTTCGCTGTAGAAAGTCGAGAAATGTTTCCCAAGGATTTCTTCCTGTTGGTACTGTTTGAGCAACATGGCACCGGTATTCCAGGTGGTGATACATCCATTGGTGTCGAGCATGAAGATGGCGTAGTCTCGAAGGGTGCTGACCAAGATGCGATATGTCTCGGCCGACGACAGTTGAGCGAGTTGGTCTTGCGCCCTTTTGACTTCTTCCGTAGCGTCTACACCCTCAACAACTACGTAAAGAAGTTGGTCCTCGTCAAAAATCGGTAACACCCGGACCCGCCAATAGCTAGGAGACGGGATGCCTGGTAGGGGTTGAGAGCGCTGCTCTCTGCGGCTTGCGATTGCACCCTGAATCAGTTGGGCAGTGGTGACGGCATCTGTTGGCAGGCCCAAGTCGCCGATCGTCTCCAGAAAGTTTTTGCCATGAACTTTTTCCAGGGGCATATGGGCCAGCTTCTGCCAGGCATTCGAAAGCATGACCACCTGGAAATCCTTGTCCAGGACGACAATCGGCGTTGGCGACAGAGCAAAAATCCGTTCCATCCCGGCGAGCTTCTGGCAGCTACAACTCGAAGACGGACTTGGGGGAGGACAGAGGTGATCGGATGTTAAAGACTTGGTTAGCGGGGCGGCAAAATATGATTTGCTCGCCGCCCTGACGACACCATCAGGATGTTCTTCCCGACCGCGTTTTCGAGGGACCATCTTCACCTATCAGAGAGAGTCCATGGCTTTGTTCGCGACGAAGCATTGATTCCAAGGCCAGAGAAAGGTCGGAGTTTTTGAGGTCAGAGGTGGAGGCTGGTTACAAATAATGGTAGAATGATAAAGCTGGTCTCTATGGTAAGGGGAAAGTTGCTTGACACATGGGACATGGGGTTGAATTACCATGAATCAGAAGAAGGTGCAGAGTAGAGCTATGCGAAATTCGGTGTAGGCACCACGGGCGCATGGGCGGGCTGCACCTTGACGGGACTTGGAAGGAGCATCTTGCCCCCCAGCGATCCTTAGAGTTCGAGTGGTTCCCAGTGATCAATGTCCCAGGATGACTGAGCAGCGTGCTGTGGAAGGAGTCTCATTCGGTCAACAGTCGTTGAAGACAGGACCAATTAACGATCGAGGATTCGAGAGATCAGCGCCGCAAAGCAGAACCACCGAAGCGCGCCAACCTAGATCGATTCAAGCGAAGTAATGATCAAGTTGGAATTCGTATTGACTTGACATCTTGTTCATGCATCCGGCTTGAAGCGGATTTGGGACTTGCAGCGCCAGATGAGGGTTGCGCAAGATGGCAGCGACTAGGCGCTCGTCAGGGCGCCAGATGGCCACTTGGCTCCAAGATCTGCGCTGCAAAGTACTCGGTAGCAGCCCACGACCACTTGGGTTGGTTTTGGATGCCCCCGTTTGCCCCGTCCAGGTAATCGGCTTTTTGACTTTCTCGCTTGTTCAAATGTGAGGCAAATGCCATGCGACACTTGTCGTAGAGATTTAGTTTGTCGCATCCGCCAAAACAGGATTTCCACAACTGGGGCCCAAGGGCACTTACCTATACGCAGTACATAGTAACTCCGTACGGGGTACGGGAGCACACACTGAAACGTCTTGTTCGAGGAGGGGGCGCGTGCAGGAGGCGTTCAAGGGTGCAAGTACCCAGTAGGAGATGAAACAGGCTGGAGGAGGGGCCAACCTACCCTGCACAGGCACTGGTGGCAACGGGTGTCTGCTCTACCGGGTAACTAGCACTTGAACAAGGCCAGGTGCGGCCCCCCCTTGGGGAAGCCTAGGGATGTCTAGTCCTCAGGGAAGTTTGGGATCGAGGTAGCCTAGGGATTGCCTTAGCATCGATGACCGAGTAAAGTCGCACTCGGGCACTGACTTGGGAGGTCAGATTTTGGTGCTGGGCATTCCTCTGTTGTGGTCATGGCAAACAATCAGCAAACGACGACAGCGAAAAAGGAACAGATTGTTGCACGCCAGAAATGACACAGCAGGGCTTCGCTGAGTCTCGTATTTTAGGTGGAACCCGGCAAGATCACACAAGCTGCATGAAGCGGGCCACGGCCTTGGTGAGAATCAGGATGGGTGCTCTGCGGGTGGAGGAGAGTCGGTGGCTCGAACCAATGAACATTTACGGCTTTTAGGCCTCACGCAAGCTGCTTGGTTATTAAAACCGCAAAGTCTAAACCAGATACGGTAATTAGACGGATTAAAGATTTTCCCTCGGCAGGCGGATGGCAAAGCATCCATGGCGGGCTTCGTACGAGCTCGCGAGGTAGCGACACCCACAGACAGGCTCCGTAACAAGTATGTAATCATTTCCTACCCAGAGTACCTCATACTGAGTGAGTATGATGCTGGGTATTTGTTATGTCCCCGCCATCTGCATATATATGCAGTGTGCCATAATCAACATATTCCTCAATGCATTCGCCCCGGCCAAGCATACAAGCTCATTAGACCGCGAGGACCGCTTGTGTTTGATCGCGCTGCCAATTTCGGTATTCGTGCTGCTGTAAATACTGGGCAGCTGGCCTAGACGTCTTTACCGAGTCTTGTTCCCCTCCATTCCGCTGCCCTAGGGTGAGGAAGATCCGCCGTTGCGGTACCCGAGTACAGAACACGGAGTACCGAATACGGGAACAGGATTTTCTTCTGGTCGTCATCTGTCATATTTTAGGCACTGCCATGGCTATGTTGCATACCCGTGCAAGCTAATGCTTTCCCATACCAGAGGAAAGGAGCAAAGGTTAGCACCTGGTCGTCAATATGTGCAACGCCGTAAAGACCTGCCCTCCCTATGCCCATTGCCATTGCAATTTTTTAGTATAGATCCTAACGCCGTTGACACCTTGCTCTGTACACCCTCATTGGAAAGGGTGGTTTGACCCTTTCTTCAACGTTCGCCGCCGCTCGTCTCATCTTATCCCATCACGAAGCCTGAAGTTCTCTGGCTTTCCCTCCCGGCCTTTTTGGGACTATTTGTCCCTGGAGCCGCGTGGGAAGTGATGACAAGACGTGTTTCAAGGAGCTGATTGTAGAAAATTGAGAATTTGTGGATAACGACCCCATAGCCTTTTGTGTTTGAAAGGGTTGCCGTTGTGACTTCGCGTTGCAACTCAATTTGGTCTTTTCCTTCTCTTCTTTGACAGTTATTCCAAAACTTTTTCCCAAATTCAAAGACTCAACCGGTCCAAGCTGCGAACTCTTCTCCCGGCTCCACCTGTTACCAAGCCAAGTTTGTAAAATGTCTCTTCACCCGCTGCATTCCGGCCGCCGATATACCATTTCTCCGGACCCAAGGCATCGATGAATCCTCCTGAAGAATTAGAGCTGTCGCTGCCACGTCTCTGTCGGCCTCTCGTCATGGGGGTTGATGTGCCGGGCGGGGACATTGATAGGTTCGGGGCCGTATGCGTCGCGTGAGGGCCGGGTGAGCTCGTCCCCGGTGACCTGGACAGAGGCGTTGCGTATCGGTGTGAACTTGGGTTGGACGAGAAAGGAAGCGGAGTGGTCGAGCTAGGTTTTGGCTGCGCTTGTTGTGGTGGGGTTGAGGTCTCACCCGTCGCTTTCGTAGATATTGTTCTTGTGCCAGACGAGGTTACCGTCGCTGTTGTTGTAGAAACATGTGCAGCGGCAACAAGCGAGCCCGGCGACACGGCATCGTAGGTCGAGCTAGATTTTGCTTGGAACGTCGGGTTCGTGCGGGCTCGAAAGGCCGAGAAGAAGTTGGCGAAGAAGGGTCGGTTGGTGGGCATGGTGTCTATGGATCCTGCTCTCTGGCGAGTGATGCCAGGTAGCAGAGGGAAAATTCGTTGACGGATTGCAGTCGCGGCCCAGGTTAGGTCTTTAAACGAATGATCTGATGCTCGGTAACCGATTAGGAATTGGTGAGCGCAGGCTGCGATAGGCCTGAGCGTGCCTGATCCCGTAGACTGTAGACGCCCTTCTCCCGCACTGTTCCGTCAGGTTCCTCCACACTATTATCCTGTTTGGTGCTGGGCTGTCCGCAAGACGACCATATGTATCTCGTATACACCAACTAGCGCGCTCTGCCCAAGCTGGGACTGGCCTTGAAATCGTGGGGATGCGCTCAGCAGCGGGCGACTCAGGCGAATAATCTTGTATTGTCGAGTTTGGTAGGGACTTCCGAGATGCAGCAGGGCTGAACTAGACAGTGGGTTGCCTTTTTCGATGGGACAGAAAGGAATCGAAAAGAGATTGAAGATCAACCAGAGGCAGAAAGCCGAAGATGGAGTATATTAGAGAAGATAAACCTAGATATGAATCATGGTGGAAGGAGGAGTAGATTTCCAGAGCAATATCGTCACCTGCAGACAATGGGATACCGATCCATCCCTCCATCCATCCCTCATCGGGCGATGATGGAGGCAAGGAACAAACCGGGAGTTTTGAAGCGAAGTGCCAACCAGAACACCAAGGGCTACAAGCGGAGTGAGTTAATTGCATGGAGTGTCATTGGTGAGGCTCGTTGCGCTCCGCCTGCGCTTCCCTCGGCTTTACGTTCAACCCGCCATTGTTCCTTTCCATCGACCTCTTTCTTCTCAGCCAACTACCACTACGATAAGTCTGATTGAGAAAATGAACTACCGGTACATCCCAAAAGTTTTTGTCACTATCAGTGGCTCGCCCGTGGTTGCAGCCAAGGGGAGGGCGGCAGGACAGACGCCCACTGGCCTGCCATCATGTGCCCTTTGTTGGGGACCAAGATACACACATAACCCCAGGCTGGCCATAAATGCCTCCTGGAAGCAAAACTCAGTGTTCATTTTCTGGACGTCAGTACCCGTACATCTACCGAGTACACCACGACATGTCTCAGGCAGTGGAACACGACACTTGAGCCGATACACCCTTGCTCATTCCGTTTTGGTATCACGGCGTCATCTAATAGTCAACCTTCATAGAAACCATTGCCAGCCGCCTTCGCCAAATGTCGTATCAAGGCCCAAGGTAAAATATGCGTATCGTCCATCCAATCCGAGCGAGGAGTTTTCCCATAATCTAGCCCTAAGAGTGTTGTGATGCCAACCAGGTGCAACCAGTAAGGCGGCCGTTCAGGTTTTTCGTTGCGACATGATCCGCGTCTAGTCATCGTCCTCATGATTAAACTCGAGTATCTGGTGTCAGGTTAGTTAGTCCGGCCTGCAACATGGTAATGATGCTGAGAGTTACCATATTATTCCAGTTTCCGCCGTGGGACGTTACCGCACTCGGTCCCATGTTTGCAAATCCAAGCCCAGTGTAGAACGGAACAAGATGATCATGTGCAAGTAGAGATATCCGGTCAGCGATCTTGGAATCTTTCATACGTTGGATGTACGACTTCATCAAGATGGAACCCAATCCCATTCTCTGAAACTCGGGTGCCACCGCCAAAGAATGAACACAGATAGTCCCTCCCATGTCCTGGTGGCCCAACGGCTCCTTGTCCTCGCTGGATGGCAGTGAAGACCTTCTCGTCCTCCAATTTGAGGGAACGCCCATCGAAGCCTCAGTGACACAGGGCGCAGGAGTTCTGGTCGAGACGATATGCGCTATGAGCCGTCGCTGAGACGGTGTTGGCGAATCTTTCAACTCTGCTTTTGTCGGCTGGGTGAACAGCCCCAAACTCAACTCCGGACATCTGGTCAAACGGTACTGGAACTGAGTGACAGCTCTTGTCAGCAAAGCGATCAAGGATCGGCAGAGGCGCATTTCATGCAGTGTTTTGTATAGGAAATAGTCTTGATTGAAGGCATACCTTTTCCCGGCTTGCCCTCTCTTCTGGCGGGAAAGCCGCCTCTTCAAGTGAAGTGCACTGATCCACATCAGATACAGATAGTGCTTGGTTTTCAGGGTGAAGGCGATCCCATTTGTGCGACGAGCCCCGTCTGCGTGCCCCCAGCCGCCCAGTCAGCATGTTCAACAAGGGATGGCTGGCCATGAAATCACGGTCGTCCTCAGAATCGTCTTCTTCCTCGGGTACCTCTTCAGCTTTGTCGGAATGACTAATACGCTGTAGCTCTAAAGATTCAGACGAGGGTTTCGGAGGTGGGGCAACAGCATCCGAATCGCTGTCTTGCATTTCCACGTCCTCGGCCTGGATGTCGATAAAGCCATCTTCGTCTTGGGAGGGTTGACCGCCTCTGGAGTCTACCTTGGCGGAACTCGGCTTGGTGGATTCCTCTGATTGGCTGGAGGGATCCTGGTTTGGGGGCATTTTGACTGGTTCAGAGCAATCATCAACCGGATAAACAGGCGACTTCTACTGTGAGATGCCGACTGAAGAAGGATTGGACAGCAAGTCGGACTCGCGCCAGTTGGCTGGTAGCTGACTTGGCTGTTTGATTGAGAAGCTCCAAGATTGCTCTCTTCGAAGACTCAAGATGGGAAGGAAGGCCCCAGGGGAGAAAGCCACAAAAATGGCGTGAGTGAAAATTCAATTTGCGTCAGGCCCGACGCATACGGGGGGAAGAGACCAGAGAAAGAAGGGTGCAGTCGCTAGGTCAAGAGTGACAGAGCAGAGAGCAGCGGAGCGCAATCACTGTCCCTGGAAAGAGCCAGCTGCTTGGTTAATGGGTGTCAATGGGGAAGCGAAGCGACGAAGTGCATGGCAGGTTGGTGGGAATATGATGTGGCTCAAGCAGTAAGTGAGATGAAGAAATTGCGCGGCACGCGACTCTAGGGCAGAAGGCACTGCGCCTACTCCTCCCAGTTTTAGTATGGAGGGAGGGGTGGGCAAAAGGTGGGAGGGGCCTTGAGGGCCAACTACCTGGGCTGGGACTGAACACTGTGCCCCCGTGAGGAGTTTAGTTAGGTAGGTACCAAGTAGTGCGGCGTGTTATTTAAGGCAGGCACGCTTAATCAGAGGGTCCCTCTTTGCCTTCTAGGGAGGAGCTCCAGGTAACATGTACCAGCTGCTTCACCTATATACAGTAAGTTAAGCGGCCGGCCCACCAGTGCGTCATCGCAAATGTGCCTAAGTAGTTCTTCCATGAACATCCAATTCTTCCATAAGGCAATATTTCCTTTGTTTGCCGCGTTGATGAGAAATCATACTTGAACGCGTTCAACTGCTCTCTGTCCCCTTGACGAGATATTGTCTGCTTCCCAGTTTTACATTTGTTCGGATCGTCGCTGTCCCGTTTGAACAGATATTCGACAACTCGCCGGCGCAGTCTTCCAGCCCTTTTCATATAACCCCATCCTCCGCAGCCCAACCACCGTCATGTAGGCGCAAGCGATCTAATGAGACTTCTCACGCTGTTCCGGACTGACGCGTCTGCAGGCGTATCTCCATAACCATAGTCTCGTCAGACAGAGAGCTGCAGACAGATCTCATCACTCTCGATGTCGGCCCTGACATGACCCTGAACAACATCAAAGCCTTCGTCGAAGCTGAGATCGGTGTTCCTCCATCTGCCCAGATGTTCTTAAAAGATGGGATGCCAGTCACAGACACCTCCGTGACGCTTGCCCAGTTTAATGTCCAGGAAGGTGATTTAATAGCCATGGCCATTCACGCAACTCCTCCAAGACGACGGCCCGCTCAAGGCACCCCCGGCGGCCAGCCTGCGGCACCAATATTAAGAAGCATGAATGATACCGAGCAACTCAGATCCCACTTGTTACGAGACGCGGCGGTCATGGCCGGTTTCCGGAGACAAGATCCCGAACTTGCAGCTGCCGCTCAGGATCCGCAAAGATTCCACGATCTGCTGGAGGAGAGGCTGAGACAGAGAGACGAGATGCAGAGAGAGAAAGAGGAGCAGATTGCGCTGTTAGAAGCGGACCCATTCAATGTCGACGCACAGCAGAAGATTGAGGAAATGATCCGACAAGACCGTGTTCTAGAAAACATGCAAAAAGCAGTGGAAGAGTTTCCCGAAGGTAAGTCAAAGATCCGCTCTTGGGCAAAATTGGTTTAACGCTCGTCTCGCAGCGTTTGGTAAGGTCACCATGCTTTATATCGATGTTGTCGTCAACGGCCATCCTATCAAAGCCTTCGTGGACTCAGGTGCACAGACCACTATCATGTCCCCGTCAGCTGCCGAACGGTGTGGCATCCTGCGGCTGGTTGACAAACGATTCGGGGGAATAGCAAAAGGTGTTGGTACTGCCCAAATCTTGGGTCGAGTCCATTCGGCCGAGATTCAAATTGGACAGTACAACCTAGCCAGCAGCTTCACCGTTATGGAAGGCAAAGACGTGGATTTGCTATTAGGGCTCGATATGCTAAAGCGGCACCAGATGTGCATCGATCTGAAAAAGAACTGCCTGCGAATTGAAAATGACGAGATCCCGTTCTTGCCGGAAAGCGAGCTGCCCAAGATGATGGAGGAGGTTCTAGAAAACGAGCCCAAGGTTGAAGGACCTGGAGGAAGCACAATTGGCACCACGACCGGGACTGTCATTCCAGGAGCACCGTCGGCTGGCCAGCGATCGGGGTCAGCTCAGCGGAGCGCCACCACAGCTGGGCAATCATCTGCCACTGCGCCTGCCGGACCTTCTGTGTCTCAACCAGGCGCGGGTTCTAGCAACTTTGGGGAAACGCGGCCAATCACAGCAGAATCGATAGCGCAAGTAACCGAACTGGGCTTTACAAGAGAGGAGGCCATTGCAGCGCTTCGACAGGCAGGCGGCAACGTCGAACTCGCCATAGGATTATTGCTTTAAATCGTTTTCGGGGAACAGTGAGCACGGCGTTACCGGTTGAGCAGCGTCTTTTCGAACAAACCATTTGGGAAAGGCCATAGAGTTAGCCTCATCAACCCACAGACAGTCGATTGACCACCATGATTAGACACGGGCGGATGCTTGAACTTGGGCCCTCGAGGATTTGGCGACTCGGAGGCTAAAAGACGTTTGTAGACAAGTTGCTTTAATGTAAAACGATCTCTGGTGAATCGCGAGGGTCTCATGACTTCTTCGCAATTCTAAAACTGTGTTAAGAGGCTGGAAAGTGTTTATTGAATGCCCCGTGCTTCGTTTCTTCAGCGGACATGACATTCGGATCCTAGTCGCGCCAAGGCCAGCAGGTTGGATCTGAATCCGGACTGCGGACTGCAGACTGCGCTCCGAGCCTCTAGAGGACCTGTGAACAACACAGGTCAACAACAGACAACACCTCCCTCACCTCCTTATCACTGACGCGTACGCCAACACGGCCGATCTGAGATTTGCGCACTGAGCAATCACTCTCCCCTGTGCGAAAGCATCTGGGTTCGGTACAGACTGTCAAGTCGAACACCGAGATGAATCGACAAGGTGGGTTTGTGGCTCCCTCGCACGGCACACTGCGTTCAATTTTCTCTTTAATGAACCACGGGGAATGTGATGCATATGTCGCACCGGCTGCTCTCGCACGGATGGCTGATTATGGATACTGGATGGCTCGAAAGAGGGGGGCAATCTGTACACACGGCTTGGGAAAGAGGATGTCCTTTTACACGGCTCTACGACACAAATGCGCAAAACGTGAAATATCAGCCAAAGCTTCAGCGCTCTCCCACAAGACTGCGCCGATTCTGAAGCACACTGGAAGTCGCGACGAATGGATATGCTGCGACTGCGTGATACATTCAATTCCGTGGGCCCAACCTGGCGCGGTCACACCAAAGCAATAGTTGCAAAAGAAATCTCCTAAGCCTACGCAATGGCGGTAGATGTTCTGCAACTGGCTACGGAGCAATGCGCTTTGGCAGACGGGTATGGGTGCAGATACATTCTTCAAGCACCAAGGTTCGCGGCTACGCGATGGCATGTACAGGCCCATTTCGCACCGATCCAACCATAGGGTTCTTCTACCCACGGAAAGCTCAGCCTGCGCTTTCACTCCCTTTACAACTGGGATGAGTCCGCCGGGCAGGCCTGTCAGGTCACGTGGGGCTCCTCTGTTGAGGTGGACCTTTCTGCAAATAGCTCGTTAACATTGCTGTTTTTTCGTACCTGCATTGGTGCCACGTGCTAACTAATCTTCTCTAGGACAAGGACGACAACTTCCTGCTGTGAACAACATGAATCAACACTCACAAGGCCGATCCGCTAACAGCGGCAGGATTGTTGCGGGTAAGCCTGGTACGTCTATCCATCAGTCACAGAGATATCTGCTGACACAGCGGCAGCAACTTGGGGGCAAGGCGGCCTTCCAGCACCCTCGCAACAAGCACGAGACTCTGTAGCGCCCGATAGCTGGGCACAAGCTATGGGTTCGAGAGCAAACACGCAACTCGATCTGTCGGCGTCTTCCTTTCCCAGCTTAAACAACAGCAGCCTTCAATCGCAAAGCCACAGTGTTGGCTCCAGTGCCTGGCAGACTGGGCCACCTCAGAACGAACAGGCACAGAGACAGCAAATGCAAGCTTCACGGTCTCATATCTCCTCTCGACAGCAACAACCTACTACCGGTAGAGACGGCTTCTATCCTACTGATACCTACTCCAGGAATGCTCCGATGGAGTTCTCCTCGGAGTCTTCCCAACCCGTACGACGAGCAAGCCAAGCTCCAAGTGGACCTCCCGGGCTGGGGCAGCGGCAACCAAATCAACAGGGCGACAGCACGCCTGGTGACCCCAGCAGAGTAACTTCGCCGTCCGGACAGACACAAATTTGTATAGCTCCCCCACTCATGTGACCGCGCCAATCGCTGACGGTGGAGTTTTAGCTCGATCACCTATATCTCAGAGTATGAATGCGGCCATAGGTCAAGAGAGATTCTTGGGGCAAGATGGAAGGACGCAGTTACAGGAATCGCCGTCACAGTCAATGGGAATGCAGCCGCGAGATATGTTCGGAGATCGGGAGATCGGAACAAGAGCCGACCACGACTCGATCTTCGCAGGGATGGGTGAAAAAGACCGATTCGGGATGAAGGGTTATATTGCAGAACAAGACAATGCGAGCCCAGCTGCAAGAAGTTTGATGAGGGGGGTAGACTTGTCAACTCTCGGCATCAATATGGGCTCTCAAGAACCGCTACTGTCATCCTACCCAGGGCCATGGGCCGAACCCAATGCAACACCACTACGGCCATTGGATTCGGAGTACAGCATACCAGACTGCTACACTGTCAAGAAAATCGCACCACTGTCTACCCGGATCACCGGATTTGTAGATGAAACACTATTCTTCATCTTCTACACCATGCCTCGGGATTACATACAAATGCTGGTGGCCCAAGAGCTGGTGGCGCGCAAATGGCGGTATCACATGAGAGAGAAGCAGTGGCTCACCAGGGACGACGCGTCACCTAGCCCGGTGCTACTGGATGACAAAGTGAGCGAGCAAGGCTACTACATCTGGTGGGACACGAAACTTTGGAAGAAGGTTCGGCGGATTTATACATTGAGGTACGAGGACCTGGAAGAGCAACCCAGCATGGGCAATCGGCCTATTCATGCAGGCACAATGGGAGCAATGTCGGGTATCAATGGAGGAATGGGCGTCGGCAATTTCAACGCCGTGCCTAGTTTGGAGAGGATGGCAGCCAGCGGAAGAGGCTTCTAGGCCACCTTCGACGGTGGATCGTCAAGGACCGAATCGTATTGTGTGTTGCAGGGCTTTGGGTCCTGCACATGTACCGCCATGCCGCTGTGCAGAGACCGCCGCGGCTATCTATTGCAGACAACAAAACTGAATGTACTATTCAAATCTGCAAAAGACTGCATCTTGCGCCTGCCCATGAACTCACTGGGCAGTGGGACATTTCCTTTCTGATATCGCCAAGTCCCCCGCCCCGCTCGCATCAGGCGCCGCTTCCGTTATATTGACTCCACTGCTTACAACTTTCCACAATCCTTTTGGCTGACCTCTATCGTCGGATTCTTGCGACATTCTCTCCTTCTGTGTCCCCTCTCGCTCGCCTTTACCTGTGATTTAGATAACCACTCCTTCTACGCATACTCTTCAAAGTCTTGTCGCAGGCACATAACACACTTCTATTCCGCCCCCCGGATCGTATGGATAAATGACGGAGCATTTGTTTTCATTCTCTCCCGACTATACCACTGAATAATGTGCCATTAAGTCAGCCCTTAAGCTTCCATCCGCCTCAACCTGCCGTCTCATGAGCACCAGAGGCACAGTTGCCCACAAACTTATCAAGCCTCGTGTTCAGCTCGTCGGTGGCTGGGTGCAGATCTCCATCAGTTATGCCACTTCATTCCTGACTCTTCTTCTTCTTCTTCTTCTTCTTCTTCTTCTTCTTCTTCTTCTTCTTCTTCTTCTTCTTCTTCTTCTTCTTCTTCTTCTTCTTCTTCTTCTTCCTCCTCCTCCTCCTCCTCCTCCTGCTGCTGCTGCTGCTGGACTACTCTTTTGTTGCCAAGATAGTCCTGCAATGTCGATCTGCGGACAAGCGTTCTCTCGCGCTCAGGGAGCTCCATAACCTGTGCCTTCCAGTTCGGATCAGCATCTTTATTAGCAGCCTTGCATACGTCTTCCAGCAAATCAGTGTTGAAAGGAAGACCAATCTCCTGCGTCCAATCCTGCAAATAACCAGACTCCCATAGGTACGGCCCAATAGTTGGCCACGGCCTCCGCAGACGTAGCTCTTGGATCAGCGGAATCTGCCAGTCATTATCGGTAAGGCGTCCTCCTTCATATCTCCAAAGTAATTCAAGGCGTTCCAGAACGTATCTTGCATAGAGAATTCGCTTAGATGGCCTATGATCCGTACCAGTCCCAGGCATATAGATATTTCCTGAGCCAGACTCGTTAAGAGGGCCCCATTGCAGTCGCCGATAATGAATGTCGTGGGCTTTCAGTGTTACCCCCCTTCTTATGGGAAAGGTAATTTCATGTGGCCCATATCGAAGGCTTTTTCGACTCGAAAATTGAGCATTAACCCATTTTCCGGCGTCATCTTATATAGAGACGAGCCGGGTCCGCAAACTTCTTCAATGAATTTGTCCGGCATAGCGTATGGCATGAGATGGGCCGCTGTCATTAGACTCGGATCGAAATAATCTCTTAAGACTGGACACCATAAGAAGGTAGGATCCGTAGGGTCTCTTGAGTTATAAGCATCAATCAATTCTGTTCTGAATTTCCTCTGCGTCAGGTCGTTTTTTCGATTCGGGACCTTTTCGAGCCCGGTGCATGGCTTTTGATTAGTTTTGGTGAAGTAGAGATTGACAGCGAGCCGGGCGTTCATCCTGTTCTGGTTTGATCTGATATTCATCTCCTTCATGTCGGGCAATTCGCTATTGTAAAGGTCCACTGAGGCCCGGAAACGGAGACCGTTGAGATTGATTCGTTGATCCCAGAGTTGCTCATTGAATTGGACGGCCTGCCTTTTTGTGATACTATTCATTTTGAGCTGTATGTTCGTTCTTTCTAGCTCGTTGATATTCAAGTCGAGTTCGTAGGATAGGCAGTCTTCGGTCATTTTCAGTCGCTTAGCTGAGCCATCTTCGAGATTTTCTATTTCCCGTTTCAAGCCTCGAATTTCGTCTTTGAGGGTGTCGTGGTTGGCCTGGTTCTGACTTAAAAGATCAGATAGAGATCCCGTGTTTCTTGGGGGTTCGAAGATGGTCGTATGTAGTATGGAAGTTCGTTTGCAAGGTGAGGCGGACCGGCCGCGCGGTGAAGCTGAGGATGATTCTTTTCGGCATGGCTCAAAAAGGTTCTCTGTTAAAATCGACTTGCGTTTATGGGGTGATCTTGAGCGTCCCATCGTCAGCGTCAAGTCGTCGATAGTACAACGCAAAGAGAGGAACAGGTCGATGATCGAACAGGAAGGTAGGTTTCGAGGTGGTATACACGAAAGGCTGTGAGACAAGATGAAGAGATTCAGTTACAGTAGAAGAGGAATTTATTAGACCAATCTAGAGGTCATAAACATGAATAGGATTGAGAACGAAGAGAAGACCTATCGGTGCTGGAAGAGACTTGTATTTATATACTAGCGGGTGCCCGCCGTGCCAAGAGGCTCTGAATTTAAACAGCATTTCGACGAAACGCGTTTGGTCCTCACGCCTTGGGTCCTCAAGCACAGCCAAAACTTTCTTCATGTCAAGGTGCATCAGCTTGCTTGGTTCACTGCTCCGGTCAGAAGGCAAATCTGATGTTGATGAGAGCGCTCATGTCCAAACCCAGAACCGAGCGACAGTGGATACTGCGAGTTTCAGCGATGTTATGGACTTCGACACCCTCGCTGACAAGGTGGAAGACTTGCAGTTGGAACTCGAATTTGCTTATGAACTTTGTGACCAAGCAAACATTCAATTTGACAAGTACCGCACCGAACTGTACGAACTCACCAAGGCCCTAGAATCTGAACGGGAAAAGGCCGCCAGAGCGCAACGGTTGCTGGTAGAGGAGCGAGGTAAATGTGCAACCCTCGAGGCTCGGGCTAAGAATCTCAAAGTCAGCTTGGAAAACGAGTCTGTCCTTCTCGCCAAACTTCAAGCAAGACTTAACACCGAGACGGCATCGTTAAAAGCCATGAATAAGCAGGCTCGGAAGGTGGAAGAGAAGCTGATTGACACCCAGCTTGATCTAGAGTATCTCAGGTGCACCACAAGGGTCGAGCCACCACATGACCCTATGGCCACCCTCACGCAAGATTTTCCTCTGCCGGCACAACCATTTGTTGTTGTGTTGATAGATGGCGATGCCTACCTCGTGAGCATGCATCTCATCGTGCTATACCGTTCGATCCACTAACTCCGCGAGAACAAATAGTGGGCTTCAAATATCTCCGGCTATGGTGGTCCGCAAGGAGGCACGTCGGCAGTCAGCTACGTCGAGGGTACCGGCCCAGGTGCCATCGCCGCTACAAGCATCCGCAATGAAGCCATCAAGTACATCTTGAATCAGAATGGGACTATCCCAATAGCATCCAAGGTCGTCACTCGCGTTTTCCTCAACTTCGGGAGTGGGAATCGATTAGGCATGGTACAAAACCGGCGTCGAAGTGTCCCTCCGGGTGTGAGTGTAGCCGATTTTGCGGTTCAGTTCACCGAGAAAATCCCATTGTTCGATTTCTTCGATGCCGGAAGAGGGAAAGAGAGGGCGGACGACAAAATTAGAGGTGTGGCCCGACGTCCTTGTTCAAGACACTATGAATTTACTGACCATTCATACTCACAGAAAACTTCCACCTCTATCTCTCAACGCCGAATTGCCACGCAATATTTGTCGCTGCCTGCCTCGACAATGGATTTGCTCGCATGCTTGAGCAGTATAGTGACCATCCGGTGGCTCGTCAAAAGATCGTCCTCGTCTCGCCCGGCTACGTTGCATTTGAGATACAGAAATTAGCGCTCAAAGTGGTAGAGTGGCCGAGCGTATTTGCTGCTCGAACCATGCCAGCAAATGCTGCTGCGAGGTATGAGAAAGAAACACTAAAACTCCAAAAGCAGAGAGCAGGCACCCCGCGCAGTGCATCTACGCCAGCAATCAGTTCTGGGGGGACACGATCCTATTTCCCACCGAGGTTGTTGGACCTGATACCTGTGTGGAATCCCGACGTAGGGATGAGCAAGGCTTCAAATGGGGTTGGCTTCAGGGTCCAGCAAAGAACAGGCGCTGTCATAGAGCGTCTTGATCTTGCGCAGATGGTCGATACCATTGAGGATATTGACTGAGAACCTGGTAGAAGAAAGGTAGCGCGATATCTGGGGGATACGTGGAGGATCTTGCCGGGCGCACAAGCCGGGGGAGGTGGACTTGATGACCGGACATGAGCGCTGGTCCCTGCATTTTCAGTTCTTCGACTTCATATCAACTACATCTGGCATGATCGGGAATTCATCTTGGACAAAGCAGGGTCAGCGATACGTTATTGAATGCTGCTATCCTTTCATACCTCAATCCTTGTTGCGTTCGAGCCTCTCTAGTCTTCAGTTCACCTGAAATATGCAGCTATCCTCTATCGTCTGGGCCCTCCTTCCCCTCTGTCTCTCATGTTCAGCCGAATCCCACGGCTGTGATCTCTACGACCCTTCCAACCCCTGCTACACCGGTGGAAGAGTCGACAGTGACCTCAGCCCCGACCCGCTCCCTTTCTCGACCCGGGCGCACTGGATGCGGCGTGCGATCGGGGCCCTGGCGGATATCAACGAGGGTAGCCCTTGTCCATTTGCGGCCTTCGGGGCAGTCGTCGTCAATCACACTGCGTCCGAGACGGGAACGGCTGAGATCCAGCTGGGCCAGGAAGTGTGCATCGGTGCAAATTCAATGGTGAGGGATGGAAATCCGACCTTGCACGGTGAGTTGCCTAAGTGGTCGGTTTCGTGCCAGCGGTAAAGAGAGCATGGCTTTGATGGGTCTTCTCTCTTGTTACTTTCCAGAGTTTCGAGAAGCCCGGTCGTGGGTTACGGCCTTGTATAAAGGGCAGATGTTTTCCCCGTCCCCTGTATTCTAATTCTCATTCTCGTGTCCAGCGTTCCATCAAAACGCATTGGATTCTCACCACCTGGCGATATAATAGAACGCCGTGCTGACTTGCTGAAAGGCGAAATAGCAGCCATTAACAACTGCAGCCGAATATTGACTGATCCTGATGGGCAATACAAGCTCTCTGGACCTGAGGCGCTGAGCGCAATGGGTGATTTGAGTCTGTATACCACGGCCGAGGCGTGTCCTATGGTAAGATGCCCCAGGATTTCCCCATCTGTGACCTTCCGAACATTTCCGGGGGTTAAATCTCCCTTGAGCAAATGCGTCTCTGACATCTGCAAACTTGCTTGAAGTGCTCCTCCGCAATCATCTACGGCGGGTTCCGCGAATACATCTTCTCCACGTCGATCCCCACTCTCCGATCGTACGACTGGCCTCAAATCGTCATTCGCTCGAGAGAGGTCTTCTCCCGGAGTGTCGGTCGACTGTCTGCGCACCGGACGCGGATCCTGGGGGGAGTGCTGGCGAATGAGACTGAGGAGCTGTTCAGATGGCAATTTGCAGACGGGGATTGTCCTGGAGGATGTGAGAAAGAGGGCAGTGGCTGTGTGAAATCAAAGAATTCAGACGCGGGAACGAGGAAAGACGAGTTGTAATAAGCGACGCGACGGGGGAAGTTCGACGATTGTCCATCATGTTGGGAATGGTTGAGAGGACGGAGCCTTGGGCTTTCTCAGGCAGCACAGCATCGATGTGATGGTCTGATATTTTCAGCCTCGCCAGCGTTTCATGCTAAATCACTCACACTCACCACCATACCATATAGAGTCATTCGTCGGATCATAGGTACCTTGGTCCATAACCACAACCTCGATTACGCGAAAGCACATACCAAAATCCTTAACGTCGTTTTAGTAATTCAAGTGTAACAAGGACTTATCCGCCGCCTAACGCGCCTCACCAGGCTGAAATGTAATGCTTAAACCCTTCTCCAAGCCTGTAATAAAGTGCGCAGTAACGTCAAAGCGGCCACTATGTCAAATATAATTGGCAGTATGGGATAAATGACAGAGAACTATTATTCCTAACGACAACCATTATACTTAATGTGAATGAACGGTATCTGCGATCTGACAGTGAATCACTCTACTTTGTCAGACCGTACCACCTGTATTTGAATGCGGCGTTTGGCGGATAGGCAAGTAGGAATAACGGAATACCGAGTACAGTTCACCGATCCCCCCTGTCTCTGCATAGCCGACGATTTTGCCGTGGCTCTTCGTTTCTGACAGCAACAATGTCAGAATTAGGAATGCAATGTCAGAAACTAAAGTCGCCATCAACAGCATTCCCATTCGATATCTCAGGGTCACAGGAGCTCCCCGATCGTTTGTCCCAATGACAGACTTGAGTAGGACTTGGGATGAATTGGTCGCAGACCTTCCAGACATGCTGAGGCTGTTGGAAGACCGACCTAGAACAACGCAAAATTCATGTCCCCACATCTTGTCCCATGGGCCATGGAGCTCATGTGGGAGCCGAGCTATCAAAGTCTGGGGTACTGTATTGTCTCGGTTTGAAGGTAGAGTGGGTTCGGACTCTATACATACTCGTGCTTCGCGGCTGGTTTTCTCGGGGATATAAAGTGTGATGGACTGCTGTTGAGTCTATCGAGACATCTCTGTCGCAAGTACTTTCTCAACGCCCGTCACCTGATTACAACCTCCCTGTGATGCAAGATGAGCAAACTTACGTGGTACAACATCGCTATCTGTCTGGTCGTCTCCTGGGGAGGCTACAGCTATGGCTTCGGTTTTGCCATATTTGTCACCAGCATAGGGCAGCCTTCCTTCTACGAGTATTTCGATCTTGACCGCAAGTTTTATCAGCCCTTACTCCTCATGTAGTGACTGATCTTCTGGCAGCAACTAGCAATTACACCGCTAAGCAAGTATCTTGCATTCTCGTCCTCATCAATGCTCTAACCCTCCTCCAGCATCCTAGGAGCAATCAATGCTCTCTTCAACTTCGGATTGGCAATCGGCGCTCTGGCTCAAGGTTGGCTCGTCGATGTCATTGGGAGAAAGAAAGCCTTCATGATCGCTGCTATATCCTCGTTGATCGGAGCTGCCCTGATCACTGGCTCCGTCGCAATCGGTATGCTCATCACTGTTCGTTTGCTGCATGGTTTCGGTCTCGGCATGCTCATTTGCCTTGTTCCCCTCTACTTGACGGAGGTTGCACCTCCTCGTCATCGAGGCTTGCTCAGTGGGCTCACAACGCTGAGCTTCGGGATGGGATATGTTGTGTATGTTCATGCTTCTTGACATGCAGGGAACGAACGCTGATTGCCTTACAGGTGCGCATGGATCTCTATCGGAACTTACTATGCAAAAACCTTTAATGTCCAAGTGAGAGTGCCTTTGGCACTTGCCTGTGTTGGGCCAGTGGCCCTTCTCCTGGGCCTGCCCTTCATCCCAGGTACGCCTGGCTTCCGTCAGTGACAGGGTGGGCATTCTGACCGCCCTGCAGAGTCCCCCCGATACCTTTGCCTAAAGAACAGAGCCGGCGAAGCATGGGAAGTGCTTCAAAAGATCCATCACGATCCCGGCGATGAAGCGGATTCGGCAGCACACGCCGAATACATACAGATCGTGAGACAGGTGGAATTCGACAAGGAGCAAAAAGCTGGATACGTTGAAATGTTTAGAAAACCTTCGTGGCGGCACAGAAGCTTGCTCACGTTATTCATTCAGTGAGTCGTCCATCGAGCGTGCTGGAATTCGCGCTAAGCTTCCTATTCTAGGTTCGCGGCCCAATCCACTGGCGCAAGTATTCCCCAGTTTAACTGCCTCAGTAACGTTCGGCTGACGAAGTGGACTAGATTTTGGGGATAGCCAACTTCCTTGTCCTGATCTTTACCAGCCTGGGAATGAGTGGCGTCATGCCATTGCTCCTATATGGTTGAAACTATTACCACGAAGCTGCGCAAAGAATCTGAGCTGACTCTTGGAATAGCGGTCTATACCACGATTGGTACCACTTGTGTCGCGATCGCCATCTTTACTGTCGATAGAGTCGGTCGTCGAACAATGTTCCGTATGGTTCTTCATTCCCCTTCTCCAGCACCAGTCATGCTAACGACGTTTTCATCCCCGCGAAACAGTCATCGGGTTCCCAGCGCTAGCCGTCTGCCTCCTCCTCGAAGGCATCCTCCAATGGCAATATCTCGGCACGGACAACAAAGGGGGGCTGGCAGGCTGTGTGTTGATCATCTATGTCTACATCGTCATGTTCCAGTGCGTCGATGGTCCGTCGTTCATCTGGATGTCCGAAATCTTTCCGACAAACATTCGAGGTAGAGGGATTGGACTGGGTTTCTTTTCGTACTTTGTGGGTGCGATTACATACACCACGCCCTCAGCGCTGGCGTTTAAGAACATGTAAGTATCGACTTGCTCTATCTTCAAGCTTACCCCGATCCCCAGTGGGGTTGAGGATCGTAGGTTGTGCGAGGAACGGCCACTCAGCCACAGGGGAAGAATTGCCATTTATGCATTCGCTAACCACTTTATTCCCGAGGACAGAAAATACCGCATGTACTTCCTCTACATGGGACTCTGCCTCATCTCCACCGTCATCGTGTACTTTTACATACCAGAGACGAAGCAGATCCCCGTGGAGGAGATCGGGGCGCTGTTTGGCGACGAGGTCATCGTGCATCTGACCGAGGACGGACATGGGATTGTCGAGGAACAAATGGAGCTGAAGAAGATTGCGGGCGAAGACGTCAACGTCACGGAGGTGGTGCACACTGAGAAAGTGTAGGTGGGTGGACAAGTGACGTTGCCGCTTGAAAGAAACTATCTAGCTGTATCTCCAGCGCAGGACTCGACAAATATCACTTTCCTGGTCCCTCTCATTGAAGATGTGCAAGTTGACACCACTGCCACGGCTATCTTTGACGCAGCTTGGATGAACTGTCATTAATTGAACTATCGCCAACCTCGAAAAATATCGGGGTGACACGAATCAAAAATGGTTTCGAACACAAAGAGATTGATCTTCCCTGTACACATGTGAAAAGCTCATTAGTCTTCTCGCTGTAGCCGTATCCGGTGGATTCTTCTAAGCCTCTGTTTCCGCCGACAAGTGGTACCAGGTGCATCGGCGGGTCTCTGATCTGGCTGTTATTTTGACCGAATCCTATATATATATTCCAAAGACTAGATCTCGGCTGGGGAGGCATTCATCTGATGGCATTCCTCAACTTTGGCACTTTGCGTGGTGTCGCATTGCGCGTTCCGTACGCCTGAAGCAAAAACGAGGCGAGAGCGGTACTTGTCCCAAAACATGTAGGATGATACCGACAGCCTGGGAAATGAGAAGATGTTGTATGGCTGCCATGGGACAGTCGTGAGCTCGCACTATGCGCCCCTGGAGCACGCCGTCTCCTTTGCCTAGTTGTGGATCAATATTATATCGTGGACAGCCATCGCCTAGCGCCATCGCCTCAGGTAGTGTCGGGTGGAAGTGCGACGAGTGCGACGGGTGCGTCCGGGATGAAGGCGAGAAAGAGAGAGAAAAGAGGCTGGAAGAGAGGGGAAGGATGGGGCAATGAGGACGAGGTTCTCATAGCTATCACGCAAAGGACGACGGGGAAGACGTCCTCATGAGCCCCTATTGGGCCCCTCTTGTTTTCGGAGCCCTGGGCCGACAAGTATTCCAGAATGATAGAGGGAATATCTCTGATGAAAAGGCGGCCCCAAATGCCATAGATTCACAAACCTGTCGTCGTCAATATGTGAGTCGGGAGCGGTCCAAATATTACATCTATCCTCCATGAATGTGACAAAGTCAAGGCCCGTCTGGATATATCTCCAGCTTCAGTCTTTGCTTCCATATTTCTCCCGGTAGTCCTTCATGAGCTCGAGTTGCTCCTGTCCGGCTCCCTCGACCTTTCCAGCCTCGATAGCTTCGAGCAAGTCTTGGAACGTAAGCACAGCCCTCACAGGCACACCTAGCTCGTCCTCGGCCACCTTCATAGCACTTCTCGGCTCTGCATCGGAGACACGTTCTTGTCTGGTTAAAAGGAGAACCACCCCAACCACAATACCACCCTGAGCCTTGATGATGGAGACGGCTTCGCGCAGGGCAGTGCCAGCAGTCATGACATCGTCCACAATGATCACTCGCTTGCCCTTGAGCGGCGCTCCGGCGACGATGCCTCCTTCTCCATGATCCTTTGCTTCTTTTCTGTTGTATGCATACGAAACACCCGCAAAATGCGTTCCAGCGAAAAACAGCTCTCTGGCCACTATCGCACTCATCGGGATTCCTTTGTATGCCGGACCAAAGACGACGTCAAAATGAGGGGCGAACGAGCCATCTGCGTCTGCGCCAGCTTCTTCGGTGCCAAGGGGAAGGGAGAAAGGAGGAGAAGTTAGCACTGAAGCAAAGCCACGTGCGAGAGCGTCTAGGAGAGACGAAGTGTGCAGAAGGGAAGAGTTGAAGAAGTAGGGCGAGATGCGGCCAGACTTGAGAGTGTAGGTGCCAAAGGAGAGAGCAGAGGCCTTCAAGAGCAGAGTGAGCAGAGCGTCTTTGTAGGATGTATCCGCCGCCATGGTTGAGAGCGCAGCGTGGGAGAAGTCGTCCGTTTGAAAGGATCCTGCGGGACTGAGGGTATCGTGAATTGGTCAGAAGCGAGATCTGAGTCGCGCTCTGCAGTGACGGTGCCTGCCAAGAGCAAACTTTTCTTCCTCCAAGCAAACGAGGGGTTCAGCTACAGAGGGCTGCAGAGGGGAAACCATCTCCACCACGGCTGCCTCCAGAATAGGATTAGTGTTTGCTGTAGGGCTTGGCACCGCGCGACATCTGGAGGCGCCAGAGCAAGGACCAGGGTATCCTGTTGTGAGCTACTCGGTACCCCGTACGGGATACTTGTACCAAGTACAGTGGAGCGCAGGCGCCAAGTATCTGTGGATGCAGCCAGGCTAAGAGATCACGTGAAGTCACGTGGCACCTAGGGCTACTACTGGGTACTAACAAGTAGGGCAGAATAAACACAAATGACGACCAGGGGTTGGCTCATGTGACTCGGAAGATTAATTCTCCGGATCCGTGGCGGTCAGCAAAGGCGGTGAAGCATAGGGCGGCATCACCCTCGTCCTGAAGCGGGGTGGGCAGCATGTCGAAATTGCTTTTTCACTTCTCAAATCCCTTCATTTTTCTGCTGAGCCAAGATTAGTTGGCAGGATCATCTTTCCTCTGAACATCCACCCCCCAATGCAGCGAGAACTGGCCGATAGGTGGGCTCGCAACCGATATTTCGGTTGACTCGGTTTGGGTTCGGAGGAGGACAACGTGCTACACCGTCACTGCGTACACCGTCACACAGGAGCACAGAGGATCATTGAGAACAAACGTTCTTTCCAGACTGTCTGATCCTCCTCATTCTTTATTGAAGTCGCTTTTCCTACACTTGTTCCCTCGTTTTCTTCCCTTGCCAAATCTCCGACATGCATATCTCTAAAAAACTTGCGCTGGCCCACCAGCAGAACAAGCCGACCTTCTCCTTCGAGTTCTTCCCTCCCAAGACAGCTCAGGGCGTTCAGAATCTGTACGACCGCATGGACCGCATGCATAATTTGGGGCCGGCTTTCATTGACATCACCTGGGGCGCAGGCGGAAGACATTCCCAATTGACCTGTGAGATGGTCAATGCTACTCAAAATTACTATGGATTGGAAACCTGCATGCACTTGACCTGCACGGACATGGAACGACATCAAGTTGACGAGGCCCTTCGTCGCGCATACAAAGCTGGTTGCACAAATATCCTGGCACTCCGTGGAGATCCGCCCAGAGACCAGGAAAAATGGGAAGCAAAAGAAGGTGGTTTCAGGTATGCAAAGGATCTGGTCAAATATATCAAAGCAAGATACAGTGACCATTTCGATATTGGCGTTGCTGGCTATCCCGAGGGCTGCGACGACCAGCGGGACGTGGACCTGCTGATCGACCATCTCAAGGAGAAGGTCGATGCCGGAGCTAGTTTTGTCATCACGCAAATGTTCTACGACGTCGATGTTTTTCTTAATTGGGTGAAGAAATGCCGGGCGCGAGGAATCAATGTTCCGATACTTCCCGGAATCATGCCCATCCAAACCTATGCCGCGTTTGTGAGACGGGCTAATTGGACGAAATGTCATGTCCCTCCTGAGTGGTTCGATGCCTTGGAGCCGGTCAAAAACGATGATGCTGCTGTCAGGGCAATCGGAAAAGATCTGGTTGCCGACATGTGCCGGAAAATCCTGGACGTAGGAATCCTACACCTCCACTTTTACACAATGAATCTGGCCCAAGCTACGCGGATGGTTCTGGAGGACTTGTCCCTGACGCCGGAAACTTCCGGAATGCGCCTTGAAAAACCACTGCCCTGGCGACAGTCTCTGGGGTTTAACCGCCGGGATGAGACAGTCAGGCCAATTTTCTGGAGAAATCGCAACGCGTCTTATATCAGCCGGACAGCGGACTGGGATGAGTTCCCCAACGGTCGTTGGGGCGATAGCAGATCTCCTGCCTTCGGAGAACTGGATGCTTACGGCACCGGGTTGAAGGGCACAAACGAAGCCAACATCAAGTTATGGGGCAAACCAAGATCACTTCGCGACGTTACAGGTCTATTTGTACGCTTCTTGCAGGGCGACTTGGACCGACTACCATGGAGCGAAGCTGCCATCTCCGCCGAAGCCGACAGCATCAAGGATGATCTCTTGAAGTTGAACAAGCATGGATTTTTGACCATCAATTCCCAGCCAGCAGTGGATGGTGCGTCCTCCACCCACCCGGTTTATGGATGGGGTCCTGCCGGCGGCTGGGTGTACCAGAAAGCATACCTGGAATTGCTTATCTTCCCTTCCATGTTCAAGACAATCATGGAACGACTCGATGCCAACAAAAATCTCACATATTACGCAGTGAATCGGAAAGGTGAACTGTACACAAACACCAAAGATGAAGGTCCAAACGCCGTCACTTGGGGCATCTTTCCAAACCGGGAGATTGTGCAGCCAACCATCGTGGAAACTGTGTCCTTTTTAGCATGGAAAGACGAAGCTTTCCGTCTTGGGCAAGACTGGGCGAAGTGCTATCCCGCCGGATCCGGGAGCAGAAAGTTGATTGAGAAGATCATGGATGAATGTTACCTTGTCAATATTGTCAACAATGACTTCCATCAAAATCACGAGATCTTCAAGGTGTTTGAGGGTCTGGAGGCCCAGGATCTTGATGTGGTCGTCGAAGATACTGTTCCAGACCATCCCGGAAATGGAACTAGACATGTGTTGGATGGCGATGCATCCGTCACTAGCGCCGAGAAAAGCGTTACAAATGGAGAGCAAAACAAAGTCCCTTCCAAGGCCAGCGGAGAGGCTCTTACCAACTGAGATTAGTCAGGTGTCGGATTTTTCTTGCCTTTGGTTTTTGACTTATACTGGTGCAAGGCATAACCAACTCAGCTAATTTGGATGGGCCCGGCAGGACTGGAGTTCGCAGGGCGTTTCATTTCAACAAAACCACTGGGGAAGGCGTGAGGATGGGGCTACAACAAGGAGCAACCTAAAGAAAAAGCATCTCATTTCAACATGATACCCCACGCATGAAGAGCGAGCAGCTCATTTCAACATGATACCCCCAGCATAGACGAGAGATTTAACGAGGAAACGATTTTATGAAGAGAAAGAACCAAAAACAATGAAAGATTTGTCGTGGCGCCAATTTTGCGCCCAGGGTTGGCCCGCAATATCTCGCGCTCAGATGCATTCTAGTTAGATTGCTCGTATTAGGATATGGGAATCAGAGACAGCAAAGAGGAGGTGATGAGGTGATGATAGCCACGTAGGTATGCAGAAATTACCTATGGAAGAGACGGCACCGAGACCCCTTTCA
The DNA here is from genome assembly GCF_000835475.1 of Cladophialophora bantiana CBS 173.52. Lineage (NCBI taxonomy): Eukaryota > Fungi > Ascomycota > Eurotiomycetes > Chaetothyriales > Herpotrichiellaceae > Cladophialophora > Cladophialophora bantiana. The sequence goes on from NW_015971579.1 coordinate 2,026,766, forward strand.
ACATGGTCGACGTGCCTCTCTCTGTCTCTCTACAATCTACGTACTGTATAGTTTGACTATCGAAACGATTTAGGCTAGGAAACCTGCTTGATTGGTCCAGGGATTCCCCACCTCAATATTGGAAATGCTTCTCAAATGTTCTCGAAGGAGGGGATCTTGACGACCAGTGGTGTTTTCATGTGCAAGTAGTATCGTTGACCTCGCCCGGCCCCGGCGAATCGAATGGTTCAGGTTGTACGGGACACTTCCCTCTTGTCCAAAGCATTCTGGGCCACGCAAAGTCGTTGTCCGAGAGCGGGTCATGGAACCCACTTCACCGAATCGAGCGTCACGATCCATTTCATGTTCTAACCAAAGTGACCGAGTGCATCGAGAGACTGTTTCAGTGAGAATTTCCGGACGTGTATGTATTCTGAAGTCAGGCCAAAGGCGTCAGAATGGTTCATTAAGGCCGACTTCTCTGTGGCTGCAGCGAGCCACCGCTGCCGCCGCTGGAGGAGCAAATAGCATATTATTTATTGTGCCCTCCACCAGAATGAGATGATGATGTTCCTGCCGACGGCAACATGAATGAATTCTCGACGTCAATCTCACGCTCGGCAGAACTTCCGCTGCTCGAGACTCGAATTTTCTCTCCTTCAACCCTCCTCAGCTGGTTAGCCCCACTCATCTTGCTCCTCCCCCCTACTAGATCTGATCTTTGGCAGCTCCCCATTTGGGACTGCTGTCAGTAAACTCCAGCTCTCCAAGCCTACTAAATCTCCTCTACGCTCATCCCCGAACGTCACCCCTCCACACCCTAAGAATGGCACTCACCAGGTTTTATCAAGAGCTAGGCAGGTCAAGTCTTAAAGTGAGGAAGCGGACGAGGACTAAGACATAGACGAGTTTGTATATACGCCAACTAGGATGTTAGCCCAGACCACGGGCACAGCCATTGAGAGCAAGCCTTATGGTGGCTCTCTCCTCTTGCTCGAAGACCGCCCTATCCTTCAACGAACTCTTTTAGACAAACTGCCCTTCGGCCCAAACCTTCCAGAAGGAAGTCTATTACATATATTTTGATCAAACGCAAATTATGCTCTGCAGAAATAAGCCTTCGTGGCATGTGCAAGGTTGGACATGCCAGATGGAGTCCGATATCAGGAAAATATATTGAATGCTAGGGGGTGATTCGGACTTGGACAGAGCTAGGTCTCGCTCCTGCCAAAGGTCTTGCTTGGCTTTACGATTAGCCGCTCTTGGTTATTCCAATGCGTTTTCTTTGCTAATCACCAAGCTCTTCAAATCCTCAACTCACAGACTGGAGAATTTTGTAAGCTTGGAGGAGAGGTTGCCATCACGCCCAGCGAGAGCTGCTTGGCCAGTGGTTGAGAGGAGTCAATTGAGGGGCCATGATTGATCCAAGTGTAATTTGAAAGCTGATTATAACGATTTAGAAATAGTGTGCTCCCATTTGCTTCCGCATAATGTGATGAATGGAGAGAGGAGGAGAGAGGGGAAAACAACAGCTAAGGACAATACTTCCGAGAAATACCACAGGACGATGGGCTTGGGCGAGCTCTTTCCAATCTGAGGCATTGCCTCCTGCTGACCTCTCACCTGACAGTCACTTCTCACTCTTTAGGATACTAAATGGAAGGAGCATCTTAAGGACTTAACCTAGCCTCGATCTACCTAGGTAGGCACCAATCGACTAACCTCTTCTACGCTCGACCGAGGATCTAAGCTAGTGATACTTAAGAGGCTCTTATTCAGCTAAAGTATATAAGTCTAAAATCAACAACCAAAACTAAAGTATAGATATTAATAAGTAAGTTAATCTTTCTAGTTTTATTAACTAATAATCTAACGATTTAAGATAATATTTATAATATAGCTTTAAACTAAGATTAGATTAGACTAATAAATATTAAAAAGAGCTAGTAGTTATAAAGAAGAGTAAAGTAGTTTCTAAATAAGAAGATTATCTTCTTTATAATAGTACTCTCTACGATATTATTTAAGATAAATTCTTTAGAGTTAGTACTATCTAATTAAAGATATATACTTAGAAACTATTGTTAGACACAGCCTTAGAAGGAACCGGTCACGAGTCGCACGGATACGACTCACCACACTCATTGAACACTTAGAAGGATCCGTGGGAGAATAAGACTAAGTCATGTAATATGCCCTGCTGGCCCTGTCGGCCCTGCTAGCTCTGCCAATAGAGCGCACAGAGCGCACAGAGTGCGCAGAGCGTAAGCATTATATATACACCCTCATTACCCTAGATAGTTACACTCTCTCCGTAGTCAACTTATATTATCTACTGAACTATATAGTTCTTAATAATAAAGACTGCTGCTTATACCTTATATTCTTCATAATCAGCTTATGCTATTCCAGGATTATTGCTGAGAACCCTAACCTAGTTAGGTTCAGTAGGGATTCTTAACACTTTGGCTACCACCCCGTTGTGGAGGACAACCTCTATGAGCAGACCGAACCGACCCACCTCACCCATAGACGAACTCACGCGACGTACCGCACAACTATCACTGAACGATAACACGATATTAACAACATTAGGTACACTAAGACTAACACTAAGTACCCCAAGGACTACGGCCAGTGCATCACTACCGGCGTATGGAATAAGTATGGTAAGCTCATCACGAGATGTGCCATTAATAGTTAGTAAAGGAAAGATTGGCAACCCACCTAAGCCCTTTAACGACGTGGAGTCTAAACTTATATCTTTCATTCACTATATAGATATATATATCCTAATGAACTCTACTAACTTTTAGAACGACTTATAAAAGATCCTTTTCATAGGAAGTTACTTCGAAGAAGACGCCGAGATATAGCTTAGATTCTTCATTAAAGACTATATAGAAAACGAGGGCGATAATAGAGAAGACGAGATCATTAATCTATTCGAAATATTTATAGAGTTTAAGAAAACGGTGAAGCTAGTATTTAGAGCGAAGAATAAGAAGAAGAAAGCTTAGAAGAAGATAATAGATCTTCGATAGATAGAGTTAGTTTAGAAATACGCGATAAAATTTAGAATATTAAATATAGTCCTAGAATAATAAGATAATATTATAATCTCGATCTTTAGAGAAGAGCTAAAATCGAAAATTAAGTAAGAGCTACGATATCTTAAAAAAACTACTCTAGAAGACTAGATAGCCGCTACTATTAAGGAAGATAACGATATTAAGGAATATCGATAATAAGAATCTTATAATCTTAGAAAGATATAAGCTATAAAGGTATAATAGATAAATATCTCTAAAAGACGCGAACCGTATTACGGACCTTAATCTATAGATCTAAGTTAAGCGTAAAAGCGACGAAATAACTTTAAAAAGAAGAAACTAAGGGAACCTTCCGGAAAGAAGAAGGAAGCTATTTACTATAGTTACGATAAACTAGGGCACTATACGAGAGAATATAAATAAAAGAAGAAGTAAGTCGCCGCCGTCGAAAAATAACTAAAGTAGGAAAAACTCATTAAAATAATTCCCGAGGCTAATATAGTGAAAGAAGATTATATACGTCTAGACGACTCCATAGACTAAGGAAAAGTAGTCGTTATAGGAATCATCGCTAATAAGATCTATATTCGCACTAGATATTAGACTAGGAAGTTATATTCTAATTCATATTACTAACGGCGAGCTACGGAATATAATCATACCGTGTACGAACTAGATAAACTATCATTAGACATAGAAATAACCTTTAGAATCTATCTATATCGAAGCCGAGAATATTTATAGATTAACACTCACCCGGATTTTATATACGCCCACTAAAAGAGAAACCTATAAGAATAACCATTAGTATAGATCTCTTTAGACGATACGACTTCACTCGAATATAATATAATTAACTCTAAATACGACTCGGACCCTAACCACACTAAGGAAAGCTAAGTATAGAAGTTATTCACGAAAGAGAAAATTAGATAACTAATTCGGGAAGCTATCGAATGAGTCACTATAATAGTAGCCTAGATAGAATAAATCACTCGTAAAGTAAGAGAAGTCGTAGACTAGAAAGAGACTTTCCTACGCTCTTTAACCGAGAGGAATATCCTAAACATTGCTAGAATAACGCGACTCCCGGAAGAGAAAGTCCGTGAACGAGTTAACTATATAAGAATAATGGACCGAGTAGAGATAGAAGTATAAGCGATTATACGCGTATACCGGGAACGAGAAGTCCTAGTCCTACGATATATTAAGATCTTATCTAATATACTTATTACTAAGCTATTTCCTTATAACCGCGTTCATAACTACCCGCTTCGACTAATTTCGTATCTTTACGAGTAACACCTCGACTATTTATAACCCGAGAAGCTAAGTATAACGGCCGTGAAAGTATAGTAGACCTACGCCGAATTAATTCAACGATATAGTGATTATCTTTACGACGTATCGTAACTACGAAGTAAAAGAATGAACCATCTTCACTAGTTAAAAAATTAGATTAGTGAGAGAACTAGAAACACCTATATCATCGAAAGTATATCTCTAGAAGACGTTAGCGCTAAAGAATTAATAGTAAAGGCGTATATTTAATTAGAACTAGAGAAGAAAGACGAAAATCGAAACTCGAAGTAAATACGGCTATAAGGTCTAACGCTAGAGCTATATTTCTTAGAGAAATACTTAAAGATTAGGAAGTTAGTATTCTAATAGACTCGGGCTATATAGGAAACCTTATATATATAAGAGTAATAGAGAAACTATAAGATTAGAAAGTTCTAAGATTAGAATTCGATTTAATTATAGAATTCGATGGGACAGTAATGATCTAACTTACGTACGAACTAAAAGTAGTGTAACTAACGATCGATGATCACTAGGAAAGGCTGAATCTCGATATTATGAACATAAAATACGATATGGTCCTTAGAATACTATAACTAAAATATTATAACTTCGTTATCGACTGAGTAAAATTCTAGGTGCGGTTCGATAACTGTGACTACGATAATAGAGCCCTAGAAATGAAAATAAGGGTAGCGTAAACCTACGTAAAGAAAATGGTCTAGGTGCGATCAGTACGGGTTTTCGATAATACGACTATAAAATGTTCATCACAATACGCGCACTTAAAATTAGTATTCGAAAAAAAGATAAGGACTAATACACTACTAGAATATAAGCTATAGGACCACGAAATACATCTATAGAAGAGAAAGCAACCTACCTTTAGGTTCCTCTACTCTCTATTAGAAAAAGAATAAGTCGCTTTACGCGAATATCTAAAAGAAAATATAGCTAAAGACTATATTTAATCATTAGAATTAGAGGTAGAATATCTAATTCTATTCGCCCTAAAGAAAGATAGAAAACTCCGACTATATGTGGATTATCGAAAGCTTAACGATATTACTATTAAGAATGTCTATTCACTGCTACGAATTAATAAGCTATAAGATCGACTAAGAGGCGCTAAATATTTTACGGCACTCGATATTCGGGATGCGTACTACCGCATACGTATAAAAGAAGGCGAAGAATAGAAAACGGCCTTTAGAACCCGATACGGGCTATTCGAATACTGCGTGATGCCATTCGGACTCACTAACGCCCTAGCGACGTTCTAAGTATTCATTAATAATGTACTAAGGAAATATCTTAATATATTTTACGTCGTATACTTAGATAATATATTAATCTACTTCAAAATCTACGAAGAATATATAGAATATATCACGAAGATACTAGAGGCCCTTTAGAAATACTAGTTACCGATTAAACTAAAGAAATGCGAGTTCCATAGAGATAGTGTTAAATTCTTAGATTATATAGTCACCCGAGAAGAACTTAAGATAGACTCCGATAAGGTTAGAAGTGTATTAGAATAGCTAGAACTAACTACACTAAGGGAACTATAAGCGTTTCTAGGATTCGCTAATTTTTACCGAAAGTTTATACGGAACTACTCGCGAATCACTACATCTCTAATAAATCTAATAAAGAAAGAAGTCGCGACCTTTACTTTAACAGAACTTACTAGATAAGCGATTAAAAATCTTAAGAAGATATTCACTAAGGCCTCGATTCTTACGATCTTCGACCCGAATCTATAGACGCTCCTTAAGATAGATGTATTAGATAGCGCGATCGCCGTAGTCCTTATTGTTAAGGATCCTCACTGATCCTAACTGGGTTAGGGTTCTCAGCAACAATCCTAGTATAGCATGAGCTGAGTGTTAAGGATCCTCACTGATCCTAACTGGGTTAGGGTTCTCAGCAACAATCCTAGTATAGCATGAGCTGGTTGTGGGTCACACGCGGTATGAGCAGGGTCTCCTCCCTGTTACTAAGAACTGTATAGTCCAGT